>NC_061867.1:18325289-18668514 GCF_907164915.1 Impatiens glandulifera | reverse complement strand
GTCATAAAAAATTCCAATAGGTACTTTTTGCTCGAATCACCAGATAGAAAGATGACTGGAAAGAAGAGACGTGATAATGATCTATTTGTGATTCGTAACTTAGACAATACAAGAGATATTATCTGCACAATAGTGTTCAACAGATCGAACTACATCGGTTGGAGCAGTGGTCTTCGGTTAGCCCTTGAAGCCAAATCGAAGCTAAGGCTTATTGACGGTTCACTTGCCGTGCCAAAAGAAGCTGACGACTTCGATAGATTGAGATAGGTTGATTGCTTGGGAAGATCGTGGATCCTGAATACGGTTTCAGAAGAAATCAAAACAAATTATTCTTTCACAATCACAACAAGAGATTTATGGATTGATATCAAAAGATTGGTATCAAGAAAGTAATAGCCCATAAGCTTTCCATATTCAGAAAGTTATAAGAAATCTTCGACAAGGTACACTTTCTATTGAGAAGTATTATTCGAAAATAAAAAATTATGGGATGAACATTTAGTACTAGAACCTTTACCATGCTGTGATTTCAATCCAAGTACACTATGTTTTATGTTTTTGTAGGATGACGAAATTGGTAATTCAATTAGATTCTACTAACAAGTTAACACAATTTTTAATGGGATTGAATGAATATTATAATAACATAAGACAATAAATCCTTATAATGGATCATAAACTTAGTCTAAATAGGGCTTATGCAATGATACAAAGTATTGAAAGACAGATTGAGGTTCAGCCATTGATGAATGATCAAACATATAGTTTTGCTATGTTAATAAGAGATTATTTTGAACGACAAAAATGGAAAAAGAATGATTGAAATACAAAAGGAAAGGGAGGATACAACAAAGAGAAAAATGTCAAAGAAAATGGGTCATCAATACTGTATTGCACACATTGCAAACTGAAGGCCACATTCAAGAAGGGTGTTTTAAACTCATAGAATACCCTAATAGGTGGAGAGGAAATCGTGATTCAAAAGCTAAAGTTTTTGTTAACGCAGTAAATACTCCATTCTATTTTGATAAAAACAGCAGCTCTGAAATTACTGCCGTTAAAGAAGTCACAAAGAACTTCATGGAGATGGAAAAGGAAAAGACAAGAATGTATGTATCCTACTAGTAATTTCACTAATACATACAGTTTAAATGTATATAATATCTATAAGGATAAACCTATTTGGATTATAGATAGTGGCCATAGTTGCCAAATTTACACAAACATAAACTGCATGACTTAAATTAGAAAAGTTACTAGCATTCTTTTATTTTTACCTGATGGAATAATTATAAATGTCAGATTTATAAGAAATGTTAGACTGTCAGATAAACTGAAATTGTATGATGTTATGTTTGTAAAAGATTTTATATATAATCTAATTTTAGTGTCTAAACTTGCAAAAATAAATAATATTAGTTGACAATTTTTTTTCTACTGGTTGTCTATTGCCGGAAGTTAAAAGTTCCACCATCATAGGAAAAAGAGATTTTAGACAGAACCTCTACATACTAGATAAAAATTTAGTCAATAACGTGTGTAATACATATAATGATTTCATGTTATTAAATAGAAGACTTGGACATATTTATGATGTTTCACTTAAACATGCTTTTTGTTTGAATAAAGAAAACTTTTATTGTTATATATGTTCAATTTCAAAACAGAAAAAACTACCTTTTAATTTTAGTTTATCTAAAACTGATAAATGTTTTGATTTAATTCATATGGATATTTGGAGACCTGATAAAGATGTAATTGAAGGCAAAGAGGGAAGATTTCGTGAGACTCTGCTTGGCAAACGGGTCGATTATTCGGGGCGTTCCGTCATTGTCGTGGGTCCTCCACTTTCATTACATCGATGTGGATTGCCCCGCGAAATAGCAATAGAGCTTTTCCAAACATTTGTAATTCGTGGTCTAATTAAACAACATCTTGCTTCGAACATAGGAGTTGCGAAGAATAAAATTCGGGAAAAAGATCCCATTGTATGGGAGGAAGTTATGCAAGGACATCCTGTTTTGCTGAATAGAGCGCCTACTTTGCATAAATTATGGATACAGGCATTCCAGCCCATTTTAGTAGAAGGGAGCGCTATTTGTTTACATCCATTAGTTTGTAAGGGATTCAATGCAGACTTTGATGGGGATCAAATGGCGGTTCATGTACCTTTATCTTTGGAGGCATCACTTATTGATTGTCAATATATGTTTACTATTGTTGATGATTTTAGTAGATATACTTGGATATACATGATTAAATCAAAAAATTCTATTTATCAAATATTCATTGATTTTCATGCTATGATTAAAAGACAATTTCAGTTATCAATTAAAATGGTTAGAACTTATAATGGTAGTGAATTTTTAAGTCATCAATGATAAATAATTTTTAAAAACAATGGTATTTTGCATCAAAGGTCTTGCCCTTATATCCTCACAATAAAATGAGGTTGTTGAACGTGAACACTAACATTTACTATATGTTGTATGATCTTTGATGTTTCAAGCCAAAATTCCTTTAATTTTTTTAAACTTTTCAATTTTTATGGCAACACATATAATAAATAGAACACCTTCACATAATTTAAACTGGAAAAGTTCGTTTTATAAATTGTACAAAAGAAAATTAAATTTAAATAATATGAGAGTTTTTGGTTATTTATGTTTCGTCAAAAATAATATTTTTCAAAAATCAAAATTTGAACCGAGAGCAAGAAAATGCATTTTATTTGGGTATTTTTGAACCTTGTAATTTAAATTGACATTCGATTAATGAAGAAAGACATGATAGATACCGAGACAAAGATCGGTTTAAATACACAGAAAAAGAAATGAAAATTACATAGTAATCATCGTTGAGGACATTCGAGAGATTCACCATTGTACCCGGTCCAAGATTTGGAACGCAGGCCCGAATGACTCGGCTCAAGTGAGAAGCATAGCCGAACCTTTCTTCGTTTCGACCATGGTCTTCAAGTTGTTAAAGATGACCGAAGCCCAATTGATGGGGGTTGAGTTGACAATATAGGTCATCATGTCGAAAGTTCTTTTGGAGTAGTTTTGATTTGGAGATTGGCAGATGATCGACAGGTTAACGATCTCATGCAGGAGTTGAATGTGGGGAGCAAGGTTGGCTTTAAGGCCGTGATTTTCAACCGGTGTTTCAGAGCCAGAGAACAGTTCAGCGTAATCAACAACTGCACTACCAACCCGGGATGGGAAGTTTGAAAACCCTTCAGTTGGGAGGTTAAACATCCCAGCAAGTCGGGTTTCAGAAAGGACGATGACACTGGTTCTCACGGTGGAGACAACTGCACCGTTAAACATATGAGCATTAGAGAAAAATTCCAGTATCTCTGGAATAAAGAAAGGTCCGGATTCCTATAGGAAATCACGGAGTCTGGTGTCGACTAGGGATTCAAAGATTAACTCCCTCGTTTCAACGTCTTCCATGGAGAGTACTGAATCAAAATCGATGCATAGATAGTTTCTGAGGGTGCGATGAGATATTTTTCAGATCTTGCTAAGAGAGATAGAGATTTAAAATATGTTGTTTTTGAAGTGTTTTGGAATGAGAGGGAGAGGTTTCTTAAATAGATTTGAAATGGGAGGGAAAGTAAGAGCATTTAATGTTAATATTCATTTTTGTCTCATTAATGTTGGGGAATATTTATGTTTTCAAAACGTCTTGGGATGTGGTACTTTTGACCGGTTATGGAGACCGGGATGTCAAACAGCAGCCTAGACCAATTGATCGGAGTATCGATTGTGATGGCGGTCATGATGTTGAAGACAGTGGTGCAGTAGGTGTTTGTGACATCCTTGCCCAGGATGACCCTACCGATGATGTTGTTGAGTAGCTGGTATATTTATTGAAGCTAACAAATTAATTAAAGAATTCTTTTATAACATTGATAAATTTTATTTTATAAATAATTATTAATTAATACACGCTATAAAATACATTATTAAACATTTTAAGGTCTTGTCATTTTATTTCTAATAAAAAAAAATAAAGTATTAAGTTCTACTTGATTGAAAATATCAAATTATGATAATAAATTTTTTAAAGCATTAAGTTCTACTTGATTGAAAATATCAAATTAAAATGAAAAATTAATGATAATAAAAAAATTATAACTTTCATGAATTTTATTTTGAGACATAATAATTATTAATACACACTTGATGTTATAGAATATTAGTATGAGATCCAACTAATAAGGACTCATCTTATTATTAATTAAAGTGAAAATCATATCATTTTTGTTTAGAGAGGAATTATTAATACTTAGATTATCATCATATGATATCAGAATAATAAGGACACTCACCTTCTTTTTATTAAATTGAATTTTGTAATAGTCCATTTAGTAACTTAACTCATTGATAACTTTCAGTGCGTGTATTAATAATTCTTAGTATCAATGTTTTTGATTGAAAACATTGAATTAAGGTACGAAGTTTCCCGTCAACCCATCTCTAGAATTGAAGAAAACAATATATAATATAAAAGAAACATTTCCAATTCATTATTGGTAGTATGCTCTATAGGGTGAATTGGAAATATTTCATAGTTGTTGTAGCTATCTATATTCTACTAAGAGCTAAAGCTTGTTGCTTAATTCTTTTGATCTTATTTTTTTTTGTCTTAAAACTCTATTTTTAGTTTTAGATATTGAGAACCTATGCTCATAGATGTCGTCGTACCGAAAAACAGTTTTATACAAATTATTAATATTATGAGGGTGGATCTACGATAAACCGAATATTTTTGTCCATACCGTATCAAAATTTCCGGTATAGATATATTATCGTTAAATGTAACTTATGAATGGTGTTCTTTCTGTTGGCCAAATATAGTCAAAATAAAATTGTATTAAAAGATGAGTGTAAATAAAATTGTATTAAAAGATGAGTGTTCTTGTACCAAGATATAGATAGGCTTGCACTTTTGCCTCCTTTTTTGAAGTAGGCGCACTTTATGCGAGTTTTCAATAATGGGTATGTTAAATGATATTCTAACCCATTCCCGTGTACCAGAAATAGACAAGAAAATAATTAATCCGTCAACCTCAATACTTTTGTAATGGGGATAACGGACTCTCTGCAAAGCCCACAATTTTATCTTTTCAGTTTAAGCACAAGTTCAGTCATCTTAATACTCCCAGCAATGGGTTACAGGCTTACGCTACAAAGCCCAGTGACATCATTTATCACCGTGTTTAATCATATAGAGCTTTCTTTTACTTTAATATCTCGATGTGGGATCAGTGGATGGATTTATGCTTTCAACCCACTTCATTGCTCCTTAGACTGTTACATTCAAATTACAGGTGCTCGTTATTTTGCTCTTGTTGGAGATTTTAACGAATGGTCTCTAGCTAACTGAGAATTCTGCTAGAGAGATGGACAAGAATCAGGCAGATTATATTATTAACAATATGATAATGTAGCAACTACTGAGATGTAATTGGAGAGCAGATATGCACAAAGAACCATTAACCAATAAAACCGTTCAGCTCCGTGTTCTGTTTTGTTTTTTTTACGAATTCCCGATTGAAAAATCTTTAGAATTATGATCTATTTAAATTGTTCACTTCAGGTTTAGAAACTGCCAGGTATTTTAAGGATATAAGTTTAAACTGCTTATCATCGAAAATCACTTTGTGGTGTGTATTGGTGACAGTTTAAATGAAACAAATATAGAAGAGAAATCGTGAGAAGACTGACCAATTTTATTAAGAGGAATAACTGGCTATATATAGCCATCATATTACACTTAAAAAGTAGAATAAATGATTGCTTTTGATAACATGATTGTTGAGCTATTGTCACGAAATATAGTGATAGCACCAATATTAGCATGTTTAGTTTTTAACTATATTGTTTGATAAGTACATAATGCAACCGTAATGAATTCAGCTTAAGTTAAAGACAAAGATGTTGAAATTAATTAAAATAATTTCACAATAAACTTAAATCATAAATTATAATACCTTAGATCTTCATTCTTGTTCCTAAGATATGAAAGACAAAAGCGGAATATATATACCTGTATCGTTAGACATGATTAAATGAGATGGTCTTTCAAAAGGGAAGAAATCTTTTATCCTTATTTCTCCGATAATAGGGATTCAGAGAGAGAGAGAGAGCGTGTGATAAAAATAAGTTCATCATTATTTTTTATCAACCAACCTCTCTTTTATAATTTGTTCTGTCTTTTGAGGACCATAACTGTCATAACTGTCTCATTACGCTAATTTCTAATTTGGCCCTTATCAAATTAGAAATACCGCAATGTATCCATAATTTAACATTCATAACAATAACGTCCTTAAGTCAAATCCTAAACATCTTTAGATCACATAATATTGACTTATTATAATCAATGACCATATATATCCATTTAAATATATAAATGTCCCTTTAAATTCTAACAATCTCTCACTAGACAAATATATTTAAAAAATGAATAATATATGCTTATTGTGCACAGTATTGTCATCGATTTCGAGAACATTAATAATCTCGTCCATTAATCATATTAACAAAGATCAAGGCGGTCTTCGTTGTATCAATCACAACTAAATCTTCAATGATCACAAATATCAATATGACTAATTGACATAGATTAATCATGAATTCGTGGCATGAAAAATTACATGCAAGGTGATCTATTCATGTCAATTTTTAACTGGTCCTACCTTAACTTTAGTGAGATCAAACTTTAACTTTATTGTACAAAATGCAATAAATCGTTGTTAGGATCTAGATCGCGGATGGGGAACCGGGGTCTGGCCGGTTAGTACTTTCACTCAACGGTTGGCGTTTAATTCAGTTAGAGATTAACGCAGGGTTTCAATACTACACAAAATGTCACAAACCCTTAAACCGAGTTCAAGTGAGGAAGTGGTTTGTTTCAGGTTGAAGCAACACACACATGATGAATAAAGATAGAATCTGGATAGTATCGGTTTAGAAATTAGGAGGTCGATTTACGGTATAGTGAATCGGTTAGAGAGGTGCGAGACGGTTAGTATGAGTCGGTTAGAACGTAGAGCCGGCAAAAAGTGATGTTCGGAGATAAAACTCCTACGTCACCCCTTCTTTTCGAAACCGCGAGAAGGATATTCACTAAGGAATACACAAACACAATATTCGATCGAGACTTATTTGCTGCTCGATAAACACTCGTACAATTCTCACCGAAATTGTAATCTCACTTTAAATGCACACTTAAGCTTTTTAATCTTAGAGAGATAAACAAAACTTGTAGCTTGGGTTGTTGGAACTCTTAATTGTTGTCTCTTGTAACTGCATTTACTCCTCTTCAACTCCTTCTTTTATAGGTGAAATGTGCCAACGGTCACATTTCTTCAACGGATAACTTCAGGGTAATCCTTGAATCTGATTGGTTAAGCAGAGGTTTAGTGTTGCAGTACTGGCAGTTTAAGCTTCCAAGGCATAGGTCAAACAGGCTAGGTTTGTCTTTTACTTAATATAACAACGGTCGGTTGGACAGTTGCCTGCACCTGGAAGGTTGCGCCTCCGACTTATCTCAAAGTGGAAAGATCTCTTCAGGCAATCTTCTGCAGCCTGCCGAGTATCATCAGACTTGTATGGATATGGCAATATCACAGTCTATTCCTTTGGTATCGTCTTCCGCAGATACTCAAAGTATCTGTTTACACCGATTTGTAAGTTGTACTTAGTTTGATATTCTTGGCTTCTTTCTCTAAGTAGTCTCTTCATCGGTTTTCCGGTTGGATGCATTTCGGTTTAGGATGTCTACCGGTTATTCATAGCTTCAGGTTAACCGGATAGCTTTCCGGTTTTGGATACATCCTCTACTTCTTCTAACCGGTTAGATTCTTTGGTCGGTTGGATTCTTGACCGGTCAGATTCTTGACCGTTCCTGGTTCTTGACCGTTCCTGCACAGGAAATTTGTTTTGTTAAGTTCTTATTTTTAACCGGTCTAATTTATCTAACAATTTCTCCCTTTTTGATTATTTTATTTAAAATATTCAAAATCATGTAAGAAGTAAGAAGTAGGCCGGTTGTTTTAAAAATTTGTTTGGCCGGATTTTTTAAAAAGACTTAGAAAAATTTTTAGAAAAATTTTGGAAAAATTTGTATTTGAAGAAAATTTGTATCTTATCAATTTCTCCCTTTTTGATTGTTTTATTTAAAATATTCAAAATCATCTCTCTAGGCATATATCTCTCTAGTAGGTATTCAACCATCACTCCCTTTCCCGGATTGCAGGGATCGACGCCAACTCCGGAGGAAGATGCTTGACCGCCCGAGATTCCGGTGAATGGTGAAACCTGTGAGGGAACCGATCTGAGTGGAACCGCCTCGATACCCCGCGTTCTTTTGTGCATCGGTATGTCCTCTTCCTCGACCTCTTCAACTTCTGGTGAAACCGGGCTGGGTGGAGGAGCAGCAATCGGTTCAGCAATGTCGGCCAACAACTGTTGAGTCCGTTTAGCCGCTGCCTTCTTGGAGGCCTTTCTCTTTCTGGTTGCCGGTCCGGTTGATGGAGCAGCCGCCTTTGATTGCTTATTTGTGTCGGCGATCTCTTATAATATCAGATGTTATTGAAATAGCCGAGCCGAATCCTCATTTGCTTGAACCGCTTGTACCGGTGCGAAATCTTCCACCACTTGAACATGTTTGGCCAGGGCTGCATCCTTCTATTCCCTTTCCTTTTGAAGCTGCACGTTCTCGTCTTTAGCTTCTTGGATCTTCTGAGCTGCGATCTCATTCACTTTCTCAAGCGCTTCGTCGGCCGCTAGCCTGGCCGCAATCATCTCTGCCAGCTGTTCGGAGACCGCCTATAGCTCGGTTTGGGTCTGGGCATGCTTTTCTTCAAGTGCTGCCATTTTTCAAGTATTGAACCGGCCTAGATACCGGATTGAAGCAGACCCTCTTCAAAAGTTTCCAGGTTTTGATCTGTTGTCGAAAGTCGTTGGGCGGTATTGTTGTGACCCTCTTCAAGAGTCATTAGCCTTTGATCCATTAAACCGAGCCGCTGGTCGGTTTGAGCAAAACTGTTCTCTAGATTTGTAGTTCTCTATGTCGTGGAGCTGAACAGTTGGTCGGTCAGGCCATAGTTATCTTCAACGGCTGTAAACCGTTGGATCACAGAGTTCAGTTTTTCACCGGTAGACTCAATCAACCGGTTAGATTTCTTCGCTATCTCCTTCATTTTCTTTTTCCACGGCATGGCGGCATCTTGACAGAATTCCTCGATTAAATCCATGACCTTGTCCTCAGTTAGAGCAGGCACCAGTGCTTTGCCTGTTTGTGGAGACTCAGGCCAATCGGTGAGCTGATGACCCGTTTCGGTTTCAATTCTGTTGTCCGTGGGTTCCGGTGGAGGAGGGGCATTCTCGGCCTCATTCGGATTTGGACTACCGTTGGATTCGGAACTGTCATGATCTTCATGCTGAGATCTGGAAAAGTGTGAGGCTTCTTGATGACTGGGTTCCGATTCCAACCGTGTCATCTCATCGGTTAGCTCTCGTTCCTTAGCCGTTAACATGTCCAACACAATTTCATCAAGCTGAGTTTTCTCCTCTTTATGGACATTCTTTTCACGAAGGTGACGGATGTGGCCGGTGAGTTCTATCAATCAGGTGTGCGGTTCAACCATCCTTCCTCTTCTAAGAGCGGTGACCACGCCCTTCGTCTTTATAAGGTCGAACACCGACCTTTCCATCTCCACCAGTTTTTCATATCTCTGATGAGCGGGATGCTCTGGTAACATGTCGGCATAACCGACTTCCTACCGTTCTAGAGCCCATTGATAGTAGACATTGCTCACAACATGAGCCTGCTTGAAAAGTTGCTATATTATTTGGGAGACAAGTCCCTCTCCTAATTGCCGAACGTTGTCATCCGCGGTTTCAAATACCTCCGGTCGCCTGGCTGAACCGGTTTCATCATTAACATTTATGGCTAGATGTTCTTCATCGGCAGCCTACCCTTTTCCTTTGTCTAACCGATTCTCTTCGGTGTTATTGGAGTGGGTGCGACTAGAGATAGACGCGAAGTTCTCCGGATTAGGAGTATCGTCTTGAATATTTTTCGACCCGGATGCGTGGGGAACCGCCTTGCTTCCAGATTGTTCACCCGTCTAAGCCTTTTTCTTTCTAGGCTGCGGTTTCCTAGGACGAGTGGTTGATTGTTTACCGGTTGAGACCTTCACTCTGCCTGGTCGAGTCGTTGTGCCCAAGAAATGAGTAGATCTTATTATCTTGTTGGAAGGTGTAAGAACAACCGGGCCGGTTTCAATATTGTAGTGGCGCATCAGCTTGCCGAGTGGAACGGTATATCCTTGAGATCGCTTGGAGGTCGGATTCACCATCTCACATAGATTGGAGAAAACAACCTTGGCCCAGTTTATCTTAATGCCTCTGACCAAGCCGGCCAGCATCTCAATTTTCGAACGTGTCAGGCTGTCGTAGTTGCCTCCTCTTCCTTGAACCGACTTTGAGAGAATCTCGCAAAGTGGCATGTATGCCGGTTTGAGGTCTGTTTTTTTACCGGACACCACTATCGGTTGGACAGTATCCGATACATCACAGCAAACCGCTAGGAGTGCGTCCTCATCTGTTTCCACGGAGAAGTCACTCCCTTCTATTGGTAAGTGTTGAACTTTAGCAACCGATTCTTCGTTAATCTTAAACGGTTTTCCACCGACCGTTGCGGAAATAATTCCTTCATCGAGTATAGCGGTTTGGATAAAAGAGGAACGGTCCATTTAGAAAGTGTTCAAGACACGAAGCGGATATGAGATTCAACACTTGTTTAGCATCTGTAGATCCGTTTGTTTGAATTTCTTCGAAGTCTCCTTGAAAGATGTGAGTGAAGAGTACAGAATCGCGACCCATTTTGCTTAGAGATAGAAAGTTGGAAAGATCGAGAGCTTAAGGATAAGTTGAATGCTAGAGAGAGAAAGCAGATTCGCGGAAGAAGGAAATAAAAATGCGAATGAAGGTATTTATAGGTCGCGACCTGGAATGCGAACCGACGTGAGCCGTCACATCAAGAAAAGGGCGCCAATTTTCCCTCCAAAATGAGTTGGCGGTAAGTCTTTTGGCGAAAACCTTTTGGCGGGAAGTTATTAAGGCGGTTAATCTTTTTAACCGATAATTAAGGAAGCGGTGAGTGATTTAACCGGTGAAGAGTTAGTCGGTAAGCGATTTAACCAGTGTAATTTTGAACCGATTTTTGAACCTTGTAATTTAAATTGACATTCGATTAATGAAGAAAGACATGATAGATACCGAGACAAAGATCGGTTTAAATACACAGAAAAAGAAATGAAAATTACATAGTAATCATCTTAGAAAGTTTGTCCTCCACCACTTCCTCGTTGAGGACATTCGAGAGATTCACCATTGTACCCGGTCCAAGATTTGGAACGCAGGCCCGAATGACTCGGCTCAAGTGAGAAGCATAGCCGAACCTTTCTTCGTTTCGACCATGGTCTTCAAGTTGTTAAAGATGACCGAAGCCCAATTGATGGGGGTTGAGTTGACAATATAGGTCATCATGTCGAAAGTTCTTTTGGAGTAGTTTTGATTTGGAGATTGGCAGATGATCGACAGGTTAACGATCTCATGCAGGAGTTGAATGTGGGGAGCAAGGTTGGCTTTAAGGCCGTGATTTTCAACCGGTGTTTCAGAGCCAGAGAACAGTTCAGCGTAATCAACAACTGCACTACCAACCCGGGATGGGAAGTTTGAAAACCCTTCAGTTGGGAGGTTAAACATCCCAGCAAGTCGGGTTTCAGAAAGGACGATGACACTGGTTCTCACGGTGGAGACAACTGCACCGTTAAACATATGAGCATTAGAGAAAAAATCCAGTATCTCTGGAATAAAGAAAGGTCCGGATTCCTATAGGAAATCACGGAGTCTGGTGTCGACTAGGGATTCAAAGATTAACTCCCTCGTTTCAACGTCTTCCATGGAGAGTACTGAATCAAAATCGATGCATAGATAGTTTCTGAGGGTGCGATGAGATATTTTTCAGATCTTGCTAAGAGAGATAGAGATTTAAAATATGTTGTTTTTGAAGTGTTTTGGAATGAGAGGGAGAGGTTTCTTAAATAGATTTGAAATGGGAGGGAAAGTAAGAGCATTTAATGTTAATATTCATTTTTGTCTCATTAATGTTGGGGAATATTTATGTTTTCAAAACGTCTTGGGATGTGGTACTTTTGACCGGTTATGGAGACCGGGATGTCAAACAGCAGCCTAGACCAATTGATCGGAGTATCGATTGTGATGGCGGTCATGATGTTGAAGACAGTGGTGCAGTAGGTGTTTGTGACATCCTTGCCCAGGATGACCCTACCGATGATGTTGTTGAGTAGCTGGTATATTTATTGAAGCTAACAAATTAATTAAAGAATTCTTTTATAACATTGATAAATTTTATTTTATAAATAATTATTAATTAATACACGCTATAAAATACATTATTAAACATTTTAAGGTCTTGTCATTTTATTTCTAATAAAAAAAAATAAAGTATTAAGTTCTACTTGATTGAAAATATCAAATTATGATAATAAAATTTTTAAAACATTAAGTTCTACTTGATTGAAAATATCAAATTAAAATGAAAAATTAATGATAATAAAAAAATTATAACTTTCATGAATTTTATTTTGAGACATAATAATTATTAATACACACTTGATGTTATAGAATATTAGTATGAGATCCAACTAATAAGGACTCATCTTATTATTAATTAAAGTGAAAATCATATCATTTTTGTTTAGAGAGGAATTATTAATACTTAGATTATCATCATATGATATCAGAATAATAAGGACACTCACCTTCTTTTTATTAAATTGAATTTTGTAATAGTCCATTTAGTAACTTAACTCATTGATAACTTTCAGTGCGTGTATTAATAATTCTTAGTATCAATGTTTTTGATTGAAAACATTGAATTAAGGTACGAAGTTTCCCGTCAACCCATCTCTAGAATTGAAGAAAACAATATATAATATAAAAGAAACATTTCCAATTCATTATTGGTAGTATGCTCTATAGGGTGAATTGGAAATATTTCATAGTTGTTGTAGCTATCTATATTCTACTAAGAGCTAAAGCTTGTTGCTTAATTCTTTTAGTTTTAGATATTGAGAACCTATGCTCATAGATGTCGTTGTACCGAAAAACAGTTTTATACAAATTATTAATATTATGAGGGTGGATCGGTACGATAAACCGAATATTTTTATCCATACCGTATCAAAATTTCCGGTATAGATATATTATCGTTAATTGTAACTTTATAAGAGAAACAGTGAGAGTTACCATTCTTATGAATGGTGTTCTTTCTGTTGGCCTTCAATGCCAAAATAAAATTGCATTAAAAGATGAGTGTTCTTTACCAAGATATAGATAGGCTTGCACTTTTGCCTCCTTTTTTGAAGTAGGCGCACTTTATAACAACCACGTTTTCAATAACGGGTATGTTAAATGATCTTCTAACCCATTACCGTGTACCAGAAATGGACCAGAATAATTAATCCGTCACCACTTTTGTAATGGGGATAACGGACTCTCTGCAAAGCCCACAATTTTATCTTTTCAGTTTAAGCACAAGTTCAGTCATCTTAATACTCCCAGCAATGGGTTACAGGACTCTCTACAAAGCCCAGTGAAACTATTTATCACCGTGTTTAATCATCTAGAGCTTTCTTTTATTTTAATATCTCGATGTGGGATCAGTGGATGGATTTATGCTTTCAACCCACTTCATTGCTCCTTAGACTGTTACATTCTAATTACAGGTGCTCGTTATTTTGCTCTTGTTGGTGATTTTAACGAATGGTCTTTAGCTAACTGAGAATTCTGCTAGAGAGATGGACAAGAATCAGGCAGATTATATTATTAACAATATGATAATGTAGACAGATGACTAGGATAATGGTGACAATGTAGCAACTACTGAAGATGTAATTGGAGAGCAGATATGCACAAAGAACCATTAACCAATAGAACCGTTCAGGTCCGTGTTCTGTTTTTTTTTTTTTTTTTTTTTTTTTTTTGAATTCCCGATTTACAAAACTTTAGAATTATGATCTATTTAAATTGCTCACTTCAGGTTTAGAAACTGACTGGAATTTTAAGGATATAAGTTTAAACTGCTTATCATCGAAAATCACTTTGTGGTGTGTACTGGTGACAGTTTAAATGTAACAAATATAGTAGAGAAATCGTGAGAAAACTGGCTATATATACCCATCATATTACACTTAGAAAGTAGAATAAATGATTGTTTTTGATAACATGATTGTGGAGCTATTGTTGTTGGAATTAAACTAATTCCATTAATTAAATGGAAATGATATTTGGGCTAATGAAATTCATACCAAATTCAAATGTGAAATAAGTGTGAAATTAATCCAAATGAAATTCACATGAAATTCAAATGTGAATTAAAGTGAAATTAATCCAAATAAAATTCACATGAAATTCAAATGTGAATTAAAGTGAAATTAATCCAAATGAAATTCAAATGTAAATTAAGGTGAAATTTCATCCAAATGAAATTCACATCAAATTCATCGTGAATTAAATTTGTTAATTGTTACAATTAACATAAATGTCTTGAATGAGGCAATTAACAAATGATGTTAATTGCCATTGTAACTACAAAGTATTTATTGTAGGATGTAACTTGCAAAGATGATGAAAAGGCAAGCAACGATAACCGTTGGATGAATGGATGATGGATTAGTGACCGTTGGATTAAAGAATTGATTATGAGTTTAATTTTGAACTATAAATATCCCTTCACATTGTATTCCTCTCCACACATTAACATCATTGGATGAAACGAGAAGACTTTTCTTCATCTTATTATATAATCTGTTGTATCTATTTTATCATCATTGTATTATTTTGTACGATATTTTTATCGTTGAAAATTACGATAAAAATGATTAAATCCATTAAGGATGTGAGTTGCACTACACAAAATATCATGATGTTATCAAATGATATATTGTTATTATTAAATGAAAGACTTTACGTCTAAAAGTGAATATGTTTACACTTAGAAGTGCAATCTACGTATGGAAATCTTCTAAGAAAATTATGATGAATAAATGAAACGTTATAATCTATATTTTTGACTTTTTTTGGAAAATAAAATATTTTTATGCAAAATATATAATCGTTTACACAAAGGCAGAATAGTTCAAAGAAATTTTGTCTACTAGTTAGCCAAGTAAACAATATTTTCATAAAAAAAATGTTTAAATGGTAAGCATGTACGAATGACTATACTTCTGATTAGAAGATATTCCAAGATTATCAAAAATTTCTAATTATTGTAATAATAATTTGAAATTAGATAAGCTTAGAGTCAATGACAAGTCTAGACATATACACGTCTTAGACATAATGTCATTAGACTACACTCTCTAATGAAGTTATCAAATTTGACTATGTAAGTCAAAGATAACATTGTGGATCCACTAATAAAATTATTCAATGGAAAGTTTGTTTGAAAATCTTTTAAGACATCAGCCTACTATAAGTTAGTATGAAGGAAAACCCAACCTATGCAAACTGGAGATCCCCAAAACTAGGTTCAATGGGACAACCTAATTGTACTGACTTGGAAATTATTGTTGAGGATTAATCCTATAACGAAACAATGAGGGAGAAGTGGAGCTGCTTCAAAAGAATTGCTCGGCTCAATTCTAGACCCTCTCATAGAACCAGGCGCGTGTTCCATGGCCAAAACGGACACAACCATGAGAGTTTGACATGTATTAGGGAGAATTCTATGTGAAAGTGTGTAATCGTTTACACAAAAGGTAGAATAGTTCAAGGACATCGAGTCTACTAATCAGCTAGTAAAGTTATAAGCTTTCACAAGGGAAGGTTCAAAGGGTTACATCTACCTATCCTATGTAGAATTCAACTGTTGAACCTTTCACCGGGTTAATCTTTCAATTTCCATTAATATGGGGGATTGTTGGAATTAAGCTAATTCCATTAATGAATGGAAATAAGATTGTAAATAAATAAAATCAAATAAAATTCACACAAATTCAAACGTGAATTAAATCCAAATTATAATTAAATATTAATTGTTTAATTAATATTTAATGCATAATTAAAAAATTAAATCATAATGTTAGGATAAACATTTAGCTTTAATTGGCCTATTGGTTAACGTATGCACTCTTCAATTAGCTAGCATTGAATGTCTAACATTACATTGCATTTCTGCAAATCAACATATAGGCTGATGTTAATTAGTTGTGGGTCATCTTATTAATAATTTTTATATCTATATATTTAATATTAAATATTTATTTATATTTATATATAAATATTTGACCTAAATTTAATTTCACAATCAGATTTTTATTCCTTAAGCTCTAGCTATCGGATTATAGTTTGAAAATATTCCTAGTATCTTCTAAATGATGTTATAAACGGTTTTAAATCAATTCCAATCGATTTTACTTAAAAATGGAGATTTTAAAAAATTTGAAAAAACATAGTTCTCAAAACTGTTAAAACATAAACACAATTTTTTTTTGTTTTAGTTCTACGTATAATGAAGCTTTTGGCAAACTCCTTATACTCTATTAAACTATATTATAAATTTTTGGGAATAGACGAAGCCCTCGTACCCTTGGATTAAAGAATAGAGGCCCCAATCAAAATCATCAAACCTGTAGTTTAATGTTCAAACTTGTAGTTTGATGTTCTTGACGACTGATTTCGGTCCGATTAAGGATCCTCTATATCCGACCGAGGAATCCTGGCGTCCGAACGAAAAATTTCGCACCCGACCGAGGAATTCCCCACCTCACCGACAAATTCTTGCATTCAACAAAGAATTCCGCACCCGATTGAGGGATCATCGCGAACGACCGAGAACTCCCCTGCACCCGACCGAGGAATCCTAACCTAGACTGAGGATTCCTCGCACCCGACCAAGGGTCCTACGCATGCGACCGAGGAGTTTATCCCACAACTGAGGGATCAACACCTTCGACTGAGATAGAGGAACAAAATCAGAAGTGATAGAGGAACTGAATTTATAAATAGCAATTTAACAACTTTTCTTGATGATTCCGGTATTAGACACGAGTTGTCTAGTACCAGAACTCCTCAACAGAACGACCTGGCTGAGAGAAGAAACCGAACTCTCAAGGAAGCCGCAAGGTCAATGATAGCTGATTCGGGTATTGCTCAAAAGTTTTGGGCTGAAGCTATCAACATCGCATGCTATACACAAAACCGATCTTTAGTAACTAAACGTTTTTCTAAAACTCCTTTTGAAATTTACTATGATCAAATTCCAAGCGTAAGGTATTTTCGAATTTTTGGTAGCAAATATTTTGTTCACAATAATGGCAAGAATTACTTGACCGCTTTTGATGCTAAATTCGATGAGGGAATAATGTTGGGATATTCAGCTGTGAGTAAAGCCTACAGAATATACAATACTAGGACTTTAACAGTTGAAGAAACCGCACACGTTGTTTTCGATGAATTGGTTGAACGAAACACTGCATTACCCTTTGATCTTCACAACAGAATGGAAAACTTCAATATCTATTCTGATGATGAAGACGAGGTTCCGGTTTTTAGACGATTTGTCAAGGACCAAACGGTTGATGCTGAAACTCAGCCTGATCAAGCTGCTCTACCGCAGAAAGTTGACTCTTCAGTTTCTACTGAAGAAATCGGTCGGTCTGACTTTGTTCAACCTACCGATTAGTCTAACCTTAATCAGCCAACCGAAAGCTTGATAGACACGTCTCAGATTAACCTCAGAAGGAACAAAAATCATCCTCTTGAACTAGTAATAGGTAACATATCCTCACCCGTCCGAACTAGGCAACAGAATTTGGATCACTATGAAAACTCAGCTTTCATATCACAAATTGAGCTGAAAAAGGTGGATGAAGCATTGTCGGATCCCGATTGGATCCTAGCAATGCAAGAGGAATTAAACGAGTTTGAGAGGAATAAAGTCTGGTACCTAGTTCCTCGACCGAAAAACAAACCAGTTATAGGAACACGATGGGTATTCAGAAATAAACTCAATGAAGACGGTTTAGTTACGAGGAACAAAACCCGGTTAGTGGCTCAAGGCTATAAACAGGAAGAAGGCGTTGATTTTGAAGAATCGTTTGCCCTTGTAGCTAGACTTGAGGCCATTAGAATATTTTTAGCATATGCAGCTTTTAAAAATTTCAAAGTTTTTCAAATGGATGTTAAAAGTGCTTTTCTAAACGGTAAAGTAAATGAAGAGGTGTATGTTAATCAACCTCCAGGTTTCAAAAATCCAGAACACGAAAATCATGTTTACCGGCTGAACAAAGCCCTTTACGGTTTGAAACAAGCCCCAAGAGCCTGGTATGATACATTGACACAATTTTTATTCAATCACAAATTCACAATATGTTCGGTAGACAAAACACTTTTCAAATTTGAAAGAAATGAACAAATATTACTTGTACAGATTTATGTCGAAGATATTATATTCGGATCAACCGATCCAAAACTATGTGATAAATTTTCAAAAATGATGACTGACAAATTTCAAATGAGTATGATGGGAGAATTGAGTTTCTTTCTAGGACTTCAGGTTAAGCAAATTGAAGCCGGAACCTTCATAAGCCAACCGAAGTACACAACCGAACTGTTGAAGAAATTTGGAATGGATACATGCGCTGAAGCGGCCACGCCAATGAGTCCTTTCGTAAAATTGGACAGAGATGAGGATGGTCAAGCCGTTGACACCATAGCATATCGAGGAATGATCGGATCATTGTTATATCTAACAGCCAACCGACCTGACATTTTGTTTGCGGTTGGGGTATGCGGAAGATTCCAAGCAAATCCAAAGCAATCACATTTTGTTTTAGCATATTTCTTAAAACAATTGGTGTTTGCATCAAATGAATTTTTTTTGATAACGTGATTGTTGAGCTATTGTCACGGATTACAGTGGTAGCACAAATATTAGCATGTTTACTTTCTTAAATATCCTTCTTAACTATATTGCTAGTACATAATGCAACCGTAATGAATTCAACTTAAGTTGAAGACAAAGAAACTATTAGTTATTTTTTGGAAAACCAATATACTACTCCAAAACAACATAAAAACATATCCAAGGATACATTCCTATAATTTAGGTCTATCAGTATATGTAATTAAATTTTGTTATCCTCCTGACTTATAAAAAATCCCAAAGTCTATTGTACAATTAAATTTTTAGTATTCTCTTTGTTCCAGCAAAATATGATTTAGTAGTCCAGTCAATAAATGAATATAGTAAAAAAACATTCACAAGATGATATCTAGTCTAATATGTGTTAGATACACCAGACTCCCCTATATATTTATAAGGAGTAATATCAAAAAATAATTCCCGATTTTACAAGTTTACAACCTAGAATAATAGAATTTAGAGCTAGATTACTTTGATCAATCTTGAATCTCTCTAAAAATCTTTTGTGTATTTTTCTTCCCAATAAAAATGTCATCTTGCTTATGTAATACCTCAATTCCAAAAATATATCTCATATTTTTTAAATCAGTCATTTCAATTTAATAAACATATATTTTTGTTTTTTCTAGTGAATATACGATCATCCACGTATAGACATATAATTATATACATACATTTTTCTTCAACTTTCATGAAAAAAAACTATGTTCATACTAACATTTTTTAAAACTTTATTTACTGAAATAAACTTTATGATCTTTACATTTTTTCTCATAATTAGGTGACTATCGAATATACACTTCTTTATTTAATCTTCATACAAAATGCTAATTTTCCATCAAGTTGATAAATTGTTCATTTCTTTAGACTAGTCATTACAATTACAAATCTAATGGTCTACAATCTAACAAGTGCAAATATTTCATTATTGTCTACTCCATGTTCTTGATTATAACTTTTTTTAGTAAATCGTATTGAGGTATAATATCATCTTCAAGTTGATATTTCCTCAACTAGTTAGTCTCTCAACCATAACCCTTAAACCCCTTCCTTCATTTGACTTTAACATTATCATCCTTTTCTTTCAAAACAGATGTGACACTACTTTTGTTTATAAAACCTATATTATAATTCCAAATTTCAATTTTTTAAACTTCCTGCTTATAACTACCTTCAATTTTTCACTTACTCCAATCCATACACATTTTAGACTTTTTTTTTCATTTAGTTTGGTTCTTTTAACATCGCGAACATTTACAAATATATATAATCAAACACATTAAAGTTTTTAAATGTAGCTTTGTAACCCCTCTAAGCTTCTTCTAGAGTTATAGTTGTTATTTGTTCAATTGATAGCTTAAAATATAATCTATCCTCAATCAGGGACGGACCCAGGATTTCGATCTGGGGTGGGCTTGAAAAAAAATTTAGGATGGGCTTAAAATAATAACGAGAAAATTTTGAAAAAAACAAATATATAAAAGTAAGTTTTACCATTTTTTTAATAATTAGATAAAAAAAATGAATTATATTAAATTTTTTAAGAAAGTAAGGGTAATATCATATTTCTACTGTAAAAAAAATATATATATTTTTTCGGGGTGGGATTCAGCCCACCCGAACCTATACATAAATTCGTCCCTGTCCTCAATCATCATAAAATATATATATATATATATATATATTAATTTATCATTTATAAATATTTATAATATACATAATAATAATAAAATAATAATCCCCAAATTCTCTCATATAATCATTACTACTTTATCTCTTCCTTTATAATTATTAATTTCTTTTTCCTAATTAATATTTTTATTATATTTCTTTTATTAATTTATCTATCCTTCTAAAATTATTAATTTCTTTTACCTAATTAATATTTTTATTATTTCATATCTCATATTTATATTTTTTTTCTTCAATAGT
The DNA here is from genome assembly GCF_907164915.1 of Impatiens glandulifera. Classification (NCBI taxonomy): domain Eukaryota; kingdom Viridiplantae; phylum Streptophyta; class Magnoliopsida; order Ericales; family Balsaminaceae; genus Impatiens; species Impatiens glandulifera. The sequence continues at coordinate 18,647,544 of NC_061867.1, read as the reverse complement.
TATATATAAACTTATTAATAACTTTTATAACTATATATTTAATATTAAATATTTATTTATTTTTATATATAAATATTTATAATCTCAAATATAATTTAATTTCAAAATTGGATATTTTTCCTTAAGCTCTAGCTATTGGATTATAATTTAAAAATATTCCTAGCTACTTCTAAACAATGTAATACATGGTTTTAAATATTTTCCAATTGGTTTTAAGCATGTTTGCTTAAAAATCAAAATTTTTAAAAATTTGGAAAAACCTAGTTCTCAAATATGTTAAAACATAAAGACAATTTTCTTGTTTTAGTTCTACGTATAATGAAGCTTTTGGTAAACTCCTTACACTCTATTAAACTATACTAGCATTTAGCCAGTGCATTTCAACGATTAATAATATAAAAAACCGTGAAAAAAAATTACGGATAACATTTTTAATTTTATTTTTAACCGTTTAAGTTTATGGGTGGGTCAACCCACAATCAGACCCAAGTATCCATTTACTCATATCATTATATATATATATATTAGTTAGTTAAAAATTTGAATTTATATTAATATTAAAACGTCCCGTTTTTAACAAATTTCGTGTTGAATTTAAAATATAAAGTCTTAATATCTTAGTTGGTTAAAGAGTTGTACTTGTTTTGTTAGGTTGTATGTTCGAAACATACCTCTAGTATTTTTAATTTTATTTTTTACCGTTTTAAATTTAAAGGCGGGTCAACCCACAATCCGACTCAAGTATCCAAATTAACCACAGCTCTCGACCCGGTAATCCAGACACTTTAAAAATTAAGCATCATTATATATATATATATATATATAGATTAGTTAGTTAAAAAATTGAATTTATATTAATATTAAAACGTCCCGCGTTCATCAAATTTCGTGTTGAATTTAAAATATAAAGTCTTAGTAGCCTAGTTGGTTAAAAAGTTGTATTTGTTTTGTTAGGTTGCAAGTTTGAAACATACCTCTAGCATTTTTAATTTTCTTTTAATCGTTTTTAATTTAAAGCGGGTCAATCCACCATCCGACCCAAGTATCCAAATTAACCACAGCTCTCGACCCGGCAATCCGGACACTTTAAAAATTAAGCATCATTATATATATAGAGATTAGTTAGTTAAAAAGTTGAATTTATATTAATATTAAAACGTCCCGCGTTGATCAAATTTGGTGTTGAATTTAAAATATAAAGTTTTTGTAGTCTAGATGGTTAAAGAATAGAACCAATAGAACCGTTCAGGTCCGTGTTCTGTTTTTTTTTTTTACGAACTCCCAGATTTAACCATCTTTAGAATTATGATCCATTTAAATTGTTCCCTTCAGGTTTAGAAACTGACATGAATTTTGAGGTTATAAGTCTAAACTGCTTATTATTGAAAATCACTTTGTGTTGTGTATTGGTGACAATTTAAATGAAACAAATATAGAAGAGAAATTGTGGGAAAACTGACAAAATTTAATAAGAGGAATAACTGGCTATATATAGCCATCATATGACACTTGGAAAGTAAAATAAATTGCAAAAAATAAAATATAACTAATACTAATACATAAGATAAGAATAAGGGGTTATACATCTTCATGTCCAACAATAAACTAATAATAAAACACAACCTATTTTTCTTAAAATCTTCACTTAAATTAATTACACTTGTATCAATTTACAAGTTAATCAACACAAACACCTAACAATCTCGCAATTTCTCAAAATATTAAGTTGTTTAATCATCAAGTATGTCTGCAATTTGTTTTTGAGTATTGCAATACTTTAAATTCAATGTTATTCTTTTGTAAGTTCACAGAACAACATCTATATACTTGTTTGGTGTTTGCATAAATGAATTTTTTTTTGATAACGTGATTGTTGAGCTATTGTCACCGAATAAAGTGGTAGCACCAATATTAGCATGTTTACTTTCTCAAATATCCGTCTTAACTATATTGCTTGACAAGTACATAATGCAACCGTAATGAATCCAGCTTAAGTTGAAGACAAAGACACTATCATTTGTTTTTTTGGAAGACCAATATACTACTCTAAAACAACATAAAAACATATCTAAATATACATTCCTATCATTTAGGTCTACCAGTATATGTAATTAATTTTTTTTGTCCTCTTGACTTATAAAAAAATCCCAAAGTACATTGTGCATTTAAATTTTTAGTATTTTCTTTGTTCTAGCAAAAATATGATTTAGTAGTCCAGTCAATAAATAAATATTGTAAAAAAACATTCACAAGATGATATTTAGTCTAACATGTGTTAGATACACCAGACTCCTCTATATGTTTATAAAGAGTAATATAAAAAATAATTCATGATTTTACAAGTTTACACCCTAGAATAATAGAATTTAGAGCTAGATTACTTTGATCAATCTTGAATCTCTCTAAAATTTTGTGTGTATTTTTCTTCCCAATAAAAATGTCATCTTGCCTATGAAATACCTCAATTCCAAAAAAGAATCTCATATTTTTTAAATCAGTCATTTCAAATTAATAACATATATTCTTGTTTTTCTAGTAAATATCGATCATCCACATATATTTATATACATACATTTGTCTTCAACTTTGATGAAAAAAAGTATGTTCATACCGACATCTTTTAAAACTTTATTTACTGAAATAAACTTGATGTTCTTCACATTTTTTCTCATAACTAGGTGACTATCGAATATACACTTCTTTATTTAATCTTCATACAAAAGGCTGATTTTACATCAAGTTAATAAATTGTTCATTTCTTTAGAGTAATCATTATAATTACAACTCTAATGTTATACAATCTAACAAGAAGTGCAAATATCTCATTATAATCTACTCTATGTTCTTGATTATAACTTTTTTTTTAATAAATCGTATTGAGGTATAATATCATCTTCATGTTGATATTTACTCAACTAGATAGTCTCTCAACTATATTGGTGATCTTTTAACCCTTAAACCCCTTCCTTATGTTGACTTTTACATTATCATCATTTTCTTTCAAAACAGATGTGACACTACTTTTCTTTATAAAACCTATATTATAATTTTGAAATTTCAAATTTTCAAACTTCCGGCTTATAACTTCCTTTTTTTAGTGTTTGGATTATATAGTTTATAAACATTCAATTTTTCACTTACTCCAATCAATACACACTTTAGATTTTTGTTTGGTTCTTTTAACATCACAAACATTTACAAATATATACAATCAAACACTCCAAAGTTTTCAAATGCAGCTTGGTAACTCTAAGCTTCTTCTAGAGTTATATTTGTTATTTGTTCAAGTGATAACTTAAAATATAAGCTATCCTCAATTATCCTAATATATATATATATATATTTCTTTCTCCTAATTAATATATATATATATATTAATTTATCTTTTATAAATATTTATAATATACATAATAATATACCTAATAATAATAATAATCCCCAAATTCTCTCATATAATCATTACTAATTTATCTCTTCATCTATAATTATTAATTTCTTTTTCCTAATTAATATTTTTATTATTTTATCTCTTATTATAATTAGTAATTTATCTATCATTCTATAATTATTAATTTCTTTTACCTAATTAATATTTTTATTATTTTATCTCTCATATTTATATTTTTTTCTTCATTAATTATATATAAACTTATTAATAATTTTTATATCTATATATTTAATATTAAATATTTATTTATTTTTATATATAAATATTTATAATCTCAAATACCTGAATTTAATTTCACAATCGGATTTTTATTCCTTAAGCTCTAGCTATCGGATTATAGTTTGAAAATATTCCTAGTATCTTCTAAATGATGTTATAAACGGTTTTAAATCAATTCCAATCGGTTTTAAGCATCTTTGCTTAAAAATCAATATTTTAAAAAATTTGAAAAAATCTAGTTCTCAAAACTGTTAAAACATAAACACATTTTTTTTGTTTTAGTTCTACTTATAATGAAGTTTTTGGCAAACTCCTTATACTCTATTAAACTATATTATTAATTATCTTTGGGAATAGACGAAGCCCTCATACCCTTGGATTAAAGAATAGAGGCCCCAATCAAAATCATTAAACCTGTAGTTTGATGTTCTTGACGACCGAGGAATCCTGGCGTCCGAACGAAAAATTTCGCACCCGACCGAGGAATTCCCAACCTCATCGACAAATTCTTGCATTCAACAAAGAATTCCGCACCCGATTGAGGGATCATCGCGAACGAATGAGAGTTCCCCTGCACTCGACCGAGGAATCCTAACCTAGACTGAGGATCCCTCGCACCCGACCAAGGGTCCTGCGCATGCGACCGAGGAGTTTATCCCACAACTGAGGGATCAACACCTTCGACTGAGAGGACCATTCCTAGGGCATGTTTGTTTGGAATTTTAATTTAAAATGTTATTTTTTAAAATTAAAATACCAAATTATTTTCTGAAAATTTGAAAAAAATAGAAAACAATTTCAAAATATTTTTTGAATATTTTCATACCAAAATATTTTGATAAGAGAATCTTTGGATTTATTTTTTATATTCTATTGCTTTAAACAAATATTATTAGGTACCCTTCTGAATAATCATCAACATCAATCACAAGTACTAGTATTTAAATATTATTCTATAATTTTAAATGTAAGAAAAAATATGTGCATGGCTAGGATTTAAAATATAATTGTTTAAATGAAATATAGTAAATTTTTTATTTCAAAAAGCCAAGATTTTTTAAAGTAGAGACCGTTATTTAACAGGTACGGAGGATATAGTGTGAAAGGCTTGAGGATATTGGTAATATTTAATAATTTAATCCTCCAACTTATTATTTTTGTAGTTTATGGATTTTGTATTATCCTAAATAAATTTTGTATAAGAAATTTCTTTTCTGTTTTTTATTTTGGTCCTTCGTTTAATGGAAATATATATATATATATATATATTAACTAGGTTGTACTTTTTCAATTTTTTTAGTTCAAATAAATTGTTTTTTTTTTATCTATTTTAATGTCTTATTTAGATTTTTAAAACATGTTTACGTATTAAATTTAAATTTATTAAGGAAGAACATCAACTTCAAAAGTTGTTGAACATGTATTTTTTTCATTTTTTTATCAAATAAATTATTTTTTTTTATTATTGTTTAATATTTTATTGTCTTAATTAAATGGTTAAAAATACAAACAAATTTGGAGATACTCGAATGACAATTTATTATGACGAAAAGGAAAGAAGATTTATTTTCTATTTTTTATTTTATATTCTCTAATTTCGTTTAGTGGAAGTTGTTTTTATTAATATATAATTCAATCTGTCTTATTTTTTCGATAATATATGATATCTTAAACTATTGTCTTTCAATTTTTATATATGGTCTTTTAAAATTATAAACTAATTCATATTGAATAATCTACTTTAACTTATTTTTTTTATTTTGTTTTCAAAAGTTTAAATCAATAGTAAAATTAGTTGTCTTTCAAAATTAATTTTATATAAATATATTTTTCTCTCACAAATTTTCCCCACTATTTATATTATATATATATATATTTATATTATATATATAATTTATATGACTATTAATTCAAAAAAAATTCCACTAAATTTACATTAAAAAAATCATTATTTAATATTAAAAAAATAAAATTATAAAAATAAATAAAAAAATATTACAAATTTATGTTTATATGTATATAAAAATATTTGATTCATAAAAGTTTGTTTCATAATTTTTTTCCATAAATATATATATATAATATTACATATTTACCTATACAAAGAAATAATTACTAATAACTAATTTCATTTTTCTATGTTTTTCCTCTAATTATATATATATATATTATATATTTTCTCTTCATATAAATATATTTTTTTTACTAAATTAAATGTTTTATAAAAACTTCGATGATATAAATAGTAAACGATCCACCGAAGATTATGAGAATTATCCGGATAAAAAAATTTCGAAATAAAAAACTTGATCCGACTAAATAAGATGTAATATCAAACAAAATATAACATCAACTCAAATCTAAGTAATTAAAAAAAAATATGACACTCCAGTGCTAAAAAAGTCATCGAAGAGCCAAAAAAAATGTTTTTTCAACATCTCTGCAACTTTATTTTAGAAAAAAAAAAAGAAGTAACTTGGATGAATTATTTTATAATTAGTAATTATGTAAGAACATTTTAATTTCCTGTACAACGTAGGGTATCCTACTAGTACATCTAATGATTTCATGTTATTAAATAGAAGACTTAGACATATTTCTGATGTTGCACTTAAACATGCTTTTTGTTTGAATAAAGAAGAAAACTTTTATTGTCATATATGTCCAATTTCAAAATAGAAACAACTACCTTTTAATTTTAGTTTATCAAAAATTGATAAATGTTTTGATTTAATTCATATGGATATTTGGGGACCTGATAAAGAAGTATCACTTATTGATTGTCAATATATGTTTACTATTGTTGATGATTTTAGTAGATATACTTGGATATACATGATTAAATCAAAAAGTTATATTTGTCAAATATTCATTGATTTTCATGCTAGGATTAAAAGACAATTTCAGTTATCAATTAAAATGGTTAGAACTTATAATGGTAGTGAATTTTTAAGTCATCAATGATAAATAAGTTTTAAAATCAATGGTATTTTGAATCAAAGGTTTTGCCCTTATACCCTCAAAATAAAATAAGGTTGTTGAACGTAAATACTAACATTTACTATATGTTGAACGATCTTTGATGTTTCAAGCCAACATTCCTTTAATTTTTTGGTCTTTTTCAATTTATATGGCAACACATATAATAAATAGAACACCTTCACATAATTTAAACTGGAAAAGTTCATTTTATAAATTGTAAAAAGAAAACTAAATTTAAATAATAGAGAGTTTTTGGTTATTTATGTTTCGTCAAAAATAATATTTCTCAAAAATCAAAATTTGAACCGAGAGCAAGAAAATGCATTTTAGAGTCTAATGATACATAAATGACAGACAATCATGATGATCATATGATTAGCCCTAATGATGATTCAAATATTTTCATGATGAACTAGATGAAAACAATTAAAAATATCATTTGTAAACAGAGCAAATTGTAACGGATTATATTATTAACTCTAATATTGATTCAAATAATGGTAACGGATACACATCCAATACATTCCCTTACATCACAAATTGTAAGGACAATGAACATCTTGAATTTTGGGGGTAATATTTCTACCATTAAAGAACCTCAAACATACAAAGAAGCTTCTCAAATCAAACATTGACAAAATGCAATGGATGAAGAATTGAAAGCATGTAAAAATAATATAACTTAGGATTTAGTTGCATTTCCGAAAGAAATCAATTGGTTGTAGGTGGATCTTTAAAATAAAATTCAATCTGAATGACACAATGAATAAGTATAAGGCGAGATTGGTTGCTAAAGGCTACAATCAAAAGGCCGAAATAAATTTTCATGATAGCTTCTCATCGGCTGCAAAATTTGTAACGGTAAGACTTTTGCTTGCGTTAATTGCTGCTAATAACTGATTTCTAGAATATGTAGACATAAATAATGCATTTCTTCTCGGAGAACTAGAGGAAGACGTTTATATGACCATTCCTGAAGGATATACTAAAAAAATAGAAACTGCTAATAAGATTTGTCGTTTAAATAAAATCTTATTTGGTTTAAAACAATCATCTCAACCATGGAATATTGATTTTAGAAAAAAACTTGTTCAATTTAATTTTGTACAGTAATATAATTGTCTTTTTATATACATAATTGATTCCACTTTTACAACTTTGATGGTTTATAATGATGATGTGTTATTACCTGGAAACAATATGTAAACACTTGAATCAGTTCAAAAAAAAATATCTATATTATTTTTTCAATTAAATATTTAGGCAAAGAAAATTATTTTTTGGAATTAGAAATTTACCGAACTAGAGCAGGTTTATTTGTTAACCAGCGCAAATATGTGCTGAATATTTTAAACGATATAGGGTTGACTGGCTGTAAACAAGTTGATGTTCTTATGATTAACCGAACAAAATTGAGTAACTCTAATAGTTCAATATTCACCGAACCAAAAAAAATCAGAAGATTAATTGGACGATTAATATATACTTGAACTTTTCTCGTTCTGATATAAGTTTCAGCGTTATAATTAAGTCAGTTTATGCATAATCCGTTAAATGGAGTTTTAACTAAACTATTGGAGTTTAAAGCTTTTTGCAATCATAATAATTATATATATAACTTATGTAATGCTAAAAATTCTTAGATATTTAGTTGTAATATGTCAAATTAAAAAGTTTAATATAATTTTATATATTCTTATACAGTTAAAAGGATCATGGTATAAATTAGACTTGCCACTTTTGCATCCTTCTTTGAAGTAGGCGCATTTTATAACAACAACCACGTTTTCAATAACGGGTATGTTAAATGATCCGTGTACAAGTTTATCTTTTCAATTTAAGCACAAGTTCAGTCATCTTAATACTCCCAGCAATGGGTTACAGGCTTACGCTACAAAGCCCAGTGACATCATTTATCACCGTGTTTAATCATATAGAGCTTACTTTTACTTTAATATCTCGATGTGGGATCAGTGGATGGATTTATGCTTTCAACCCACTTGTGTATAACAATGATAAAGATACAACTTCATTGCTCCTTAAATTGTTACATTCTAATACAGTTAACATGAAACATAGATTGATGAAATACGATCCATTTGTTTTTGTACAACAATCCATACAAGTTAATTATTCGAATTATCCAACCCCAATGAATGATCATAATTTTGAATGGTTGATGATAGGATCGGCGTAATCGATAAAGACGGGGGTCTGGCTATTGATGACGACTTCGGATAAACGATTTGATAAAAATCATGTTAGGGATTTAAATCACTTTCTATTCTTCACAAACCCTTGCAAACTCTTGAACGATTTAAGTGCGAAAACGTTTGCTCAGGTTTGAAGCTAAGAACCAAAGAAGGAGAAGATGACAGAATGTAAAAAATACAATAGTTTGTTTATGAATGTTCGGAGCAAACTCTCCTACGTCACCCTTCTTCCAACCATCGGAATGATTCACTATACTTTCAAATCAAATACAGCTTGCTGGCTAGCTAACACTCTGTTGAACAAAACAACCTTTGTTCAACTTACAACACACTGTTAATGACTATCAAATAGTCTAGTAACTTATCTCTCAACTTCACGTAGTGATTTACAAAATACACTTGAGAATAAAATATCTAGAGAGAGAGTAAGTTGATTCAAGAAATTAAACTTTTGAAAATCTGTTGATTCAATGAGAGAGAGAGCTTCAGCTTCTGTCTTGTAATTTCTGCTTCTTGTCATCCGTTGTCTTTAGGCAGCAATATTTTCTTGAAAAGCTTCAACGGTCGAATCCTTCTTTTGGACACGTGGCAAGCGTCCATTGGTAGGTCGCCCATAGTACACAAGTATATCATACACTGTGCACATGGAACGTGGTCGTACCAATCTGGCAGTGGCCAAATATTCTTCTGTAATTGTCCTGCACAGAACAAGTAGTGGGAAAAATATTTACTTACGTGCATTCATTCATTGGATACAATTAATTGGCTGTCAGACTACACAGGAGAGAGAGTAGCAGACAGCTAGTTGATTGTGAGTAGACGGATGCTAACTTGAAGCAAATGCTGAAACAAGGAATTAAACATTTTTCATTAGACTGACAAGTCTAATGAAGTTAGACGCCCCCGTCTAATAGCATGATCCAATAGACCAGCTGGTCTAATGGGATTAGACGACACGTCTAATTACGGTTCCCTTCAGACTAATCTAAAGGAGTTAGACTACACGTCTAACTTTCATCTTTGTTAGATGGCACGGCACGTCTAACTACGCATCTCTTTAGACTAATCTGAAAGAGTTAGACTGCACGTCTAACTCTCATCTGTTAGACGACACGTCTAACTACGCTTCCCTTCAGACTAATTTCCCCCCAAAAAAAAGAGTTAGACTGCACGTCTAACTCTCATAAGTTAGACGGCACACGTCTAACTTTACATCCCATTAGATACCAAGTCTAATGGAGTAGACTGCCAAGTCTAACTTTACAAATCACTTCAGACTAATCTGAAGGAGTTATATACTTACAAGTCTAACTTTACATCCCATTAGACACCAAGTCTAATGTAGTTAGACTGCCAAGTCTAACTTTACATATCACTTCAGACTAATCTGAAGGAGTTAGACTTACAAGTCTAATTTTACATCCCATTAGACACCAAGTCTAATTGAGTAAGACTTACAAGTCTAACTTTACATCCATTAGACATCAAGTCTAATGGAGTTAGACTGCCAAGTCTAACTTTACATATCATTTCAGACTAATCTGAAGGAGTTAGACTTGCACGTCTAACATTACATCCCATTAGACCACCAAGTCTAATTGAGTTAGACTGTCAAGTCTAAATTTACATCCCACTAGAACACCAAGTCTAATGGAGTTAGACTGTCAAGTCTAAATTTACATCTCACTAGATCACCAAGTCTAATGGAGTTAGACTGCACGTCTAACTTCGTGCCTGTTAGACGGCACGTCTAACTGCGTGTTGACTTTGAGTTGTGCCTGCAAATTAATATTGAACTCAGGTCACCTGTATGACAGGCGGACATGCTTACCACTACACCACTTAAGATGTTAATATCTAAATATATATTTATATATTTGATAAGACTAACAATTATTGAACTTAGTTTTATCCATTTATTATCAAAAAAATATTTCATGAATCATCAAATCAAAATTGTTAAGTTATTTTAAATCAATTAAAAATATTAACCCAACAATCCATACAAGTTAATTTTTCGAATTATCCAACCCCAATGAATGATCCTAATTTTGAATGATTGACTGTTTGTAAAATATAAGCAAGGGAAAATTGAGGAAATATGGAAAATTGAAATGGAGGTGTAGTATCAACAGGAGTATCCAACCATTGAATGGTATATTCCCCTCGATATACCGTTGTCAATGTCAATGATTTGAGTAACCCAAATATTTTGAATGTTGAGTTAGCTAGTAAAAAGATTTATATTATGGTATATTTTAATGAATATTATGGTAAATGTTTTGGTATATTTTAATGAATATTATGGTATGTTTTAATGAATATTATGGTCAATTTTATGGTATATTTTAATGAATATTATGGCATATTTTAATGAATATTATAGCATGTTTTAATAAATATTATGGTATGTGTTAATGAATATTATGGTATGTTTTAATGAATATTATGGTGAATTAGTCTAAATATTATAGTTATTTTTAGTTCAAAATAGATCACGCACTACCTTCGGCACTAACATTGTAAAGCGAGTATTGCAAGGCTTAAAGCATATAAGAATTTACTTATGGTTAAAGAAAAGTATTGCAAGGGTTAGGGCAGGGGGTTAAAGAAAAATATTACAAGGGTTAGCGCAGAAGGTTAAAAGAAAGTCTTCTTACAGCTAAGTTTAATGCAAGGCCAAATAACAAAAATCTACTCGAGAGTTGAATTTTTTTTACTTAAAATCCATTAGAATTGCATTAAAATCTACACTGATAGTTAAAGAAAAGTAGTGCAAAACTTAGCCAAGATTGGCGCTGAAGTCTTCTTAAAGATATGTTTAATGCAAGACCAATTACCCTAAACGATTTTACCTGCATGTTTATTTCGTTTTTCCGCCTAAGTCCCCCAAAATGTTTCTTTTCCCAAAATGATTCTACTCCTTCCATCTCTGTCTCCAACCACCTCCAGCCGCGACTCCGTCCATCTTCGTCTTTAGCACTATCTTCAGCCTGACTCTTTATCTCTCTCTTTACTTTCTCCAAAAACTGGAAAACCCTAAAACTAGAATTCCTTTTCATGGGTTTTCCATTTTCTTCGTATTACCTTAAGAAGATTAAAGATTCACTGAAGTAGGTGAATAGCTCATCCCATTAGGTTTATAACCTTTCTCCCACTCTATTTACATTTTCGTTCGCCCCCAGCTCTATTTACATTTTCGTTCGACCTGGGGGCGATGGAGAACGGGTGGAAGATGGGGAACATAGACAGTACATTCAATTTATGATATTCTTGCATTAATTGTAAGTTCCTCCCTTATATTAGTTTCTACTTTATGGAACTTCTCTTCTACCAGTAAATTTTTTTATCTTTGTAAAGTTCTAAATCTACTATAGTTTCTACTAAGTTTTGTGTTTCCTAACTGAATTACAAAAATTTGAGTGAAATGTGACACCCTGATTTGTCATTATTTTTTCATCAAATTGAATATTTTACAATTTGTTTAGCGATAAACAATATTCTCCCTTTATTATTTACGACCTTACAATAATGAAACGCTTTTCACGCGTGGCTAAATTTTCAATTAATTATGCGATTTGTTTAGAATAATTTTTTGTAACTCGAGTTTTAGAAATTGTTTCTCCGACTTTTTCTTCAGAGTATTGTTCTGTGTACGTGACCATTAATTTTGCTACTAATTATTTTTTTTAACATACTGACCTAATAAAATGTTTGGTTAGCTATAGCCATTACTTTAGCTATGGTTGCATTAATTAATTTTTCTATTGAAGTTAAGTTGTCATTAGTTTACTTATAATTTTAATATTTCATTTTGCCATTACTTTAGTTAAAATTTTCATATTTCAAGTTTTAAACGAAGATAAATAGCTATTATTGTAGCTATATGTTTAATATTTATTGTAGCCATGGTAGGAAAGTAGCCACTACTTTAGTTAAAGGTTTATTATTTGTAGTTACAAGTTTATTATTTTATTTTGCTATTGAAGAACGATAGCCATTAATTTAGTTATATGATTCACATTTCCTTTTGCTAAAAAAGAAAAGTAGTCATTACTTTAGTTAATAGTTTAGTATTTTATTTTGTCATATAATATAAGTAGCCATTACTTTAGTTAAAAATTTAATATTTCCCTTAAAAAATAAATATGATTAGCTATTAATTTAGTTACACGTTTAATAATTATTTTTGTCACTCAAGATAAGTAGCCATTACTTTAGTTAAACTTTTAGAAATTTCTTTTCCATTCAGTAAATTATGTATTATTTTAATTTTTCCGTTTAAATTTAAAATAGTGCGACGGATATTGGAATATAGTTGAATAGCCACTCATTTTACGACTTTCTTTATTCTGTTTAAAAATTATTTTTTTTGGTTATATATTCTTATTTTAATCGCAATATGTATATTAATTCGCAAGAAAAAAATATGAAATTGTCTTCCCTGCTTTTCAAAACCATTTAACAAAAACAATTATAATAACTAAATTCAATTAAATATGAACACAACAAAATCATTCGTGTACATATTTTAAATTCCAAAACCAAAATATGTTTTAACATGAAAGACATATATAGAAACACATGAAAGTGTATTAATCCAAAAAGATAGATTACCCTACTAATCCAAAACGCATCTACTCCTTATATTTGAAGAAGGTTCCTTACTTGATTGTTTCAACTGTGTTTATTTTTGGCACTGGGGTATCCACATCCTTATTTGTACCCGGAGCTACCTTCTAACAAGTTGTGTACTTTAAATTTGGATCAGTGTCCTTTGGTGTTTTAGTTTTTTATGTGTCTGTCGAATCTACAAGTCAGATTCAGTTCCTATTGATTCTGATATGGAAATTGATGCATTAGAATCATCATCTTTTGCTTCCTCTTTTGCAATCAAATGTCTTTTTTTTGTTTGATAACTGTTTCATATCGCTTGCACAGGAACACTCTGCATTTAAAGCATAAGAACATAATCATATAAGACAATGAAACATTAATTCAACTTATTCTCTTGTTAATGCTTAGTTTTCAGAAACTAACTTATATATGACAAGAACACTCTGCATTGATGCACATTTTTATTTTACATAATATTTATTTGAGCATTGAGGGAGCTCATTTAATAAAATACATAGTTTATAAGTCAATTTTCATCCCATCATACTCCAGGCATAACATATAAGTAAAATGTAAAATGTTCAGTTTAGTATATCATTGATAAATGTATATGTAAAATGCTAAGTTTTCAGGAACTCACTCAAATATAATATCCCTAAACACTAATAATTTAAATAGGATAATCAAATCAAATTATATCCTTCACTCAAATATTTGTCTAAATTATTTTTGGATCCACCCTCATCCTGGTTCATAAATCCTTTTTTATAAGCCTGATTATTTTCATTTTTGGAAAATATACTAAAGTAGTAGTTGTACCTGGGATGGGAAGAAAAAGCAGCAACAGCTTTGAACCAAAGTTCTGAAGTCTTCACTTGCAAAAATAACTTCTTTTCCATCGACCATTTTTTATGTAAGTTTCAGGCAATCAACAATTTGAGAGAAGTGAAGAAAAGGATAGAAAAGCATAACATTAGGCAAAAGGGATTGTCCATATTAGAATTAAAATGAAAATAAAATGTCTCAATGTGTACTTTTTTGAGAGGAGGATTGATGTAGTATCCGAGTAATTAAATTTACCAATTCAGACCCATTAATAAGGTATAACAATAAAATGAACTTGTAGCCAGGAACAATATAAGCATAACTAAGAGTGTATATTAATATTTGAGCGCCATTTCCACTATTTAGAGTATAGTAGTAATGTTTACCATATAGAAGAGGAAAACCCACCCAAACCTCAGGGCACTTTCATTCCTGTAGATAATAAGATATGATACTAAAAATCGAGAACATAACTCATTTCTATTTAAAAATTATCATTAAAGAAATGTTACTTTCTATGAACCAACTATAAAGTTTAACAATATTATCTTTTTAATTACCTAAAAGCCTTGTAGAGTGGTCGATACCACAGAACTTACGCTAATGGAACTCCTGATATGAAGTATATAATAGCAACAAACCAGATCCTTACATCTGCATCTTCATCAATACAAACAAAAAAATTAAAAATTCAGCCAAAAAAAGGAATTAAGAAGATAAAGAAAAGACATGGTATAAAGGAAAATTTATTTAAATTTACAAGTACTTAAATTACCATGATGCTATTTTAACTAATCTTCAACCTTTTTAATCCAGGTCACACTCACAATTATTACATTCCAGAAGAGACATAAAACAAGTCATGTAAAGTCAATAATGGTATGAATCATTATTAATTAGGGAATCATTAATAACTTTCAAATATTCAAAATAAAAATCAATCCATTTAGTGAAGAATAGAGAATAATAATTCAGGGGAAAAAGTCTATCCCATTTTCACCGCTCTGATTCTACTCCAATGTGGCCTTTCCTAAGGTTTTTTCCAATTTCTTTTTGTTTCTTTTTTCAGAAAAGAGACAAATTACCTTCTTTTGGTTACGCTGATATAGATAAAGTATCTAAAATAGAAAAACCACAATTGTCTTATTGTGTCATATAAGGCAAGAACACCAAGCCTTTCAAACGAAAAATCACAAAACTTGGGGTGAAATAGAATTATAATTAACCAAAAACCAGCTAAGACAAGCCATAGTGGATAAAACAAAATTAATCACTTTTCTTATCAAAATTAACCTGACAACAAGTTTGGACCATCCAATTTGCAAGCTATCAAAACATTTCAGAGTGGATAAAACAAAATTAACCCAACAACTGTTCAAGTGAGCTTTAACATACAAGAGCGCCATGAGAATTTACTTCTGAAAACAGTAATGGAAAAACAATGGGATGAAAATAAGAAGAGAGAGTCCATAAATAAAATAGGGGATGAAAATTCCTGACTCAAGGCCGAGGTTGTTCAAAAGATTAATTAAACTAGAACAATGGAACTCATTTCCATTCCTGTAGTTTTATAAAAGTTCCAAACAACAATCTATTTCAATATCAACTATATGAGGCATTTAGGTTTCCTAAAGTGGGAAATAGATATCATTCTAAAGTATTTATACAGGTGAGTATGCTTGATGGGGAAATATGCAGACGACAAGAAGAAATTACCTAAGTGAATGACGATCGTATCGGCGACTTGAACTAGTGTTGAGTCGAGTACTTTCCGCCTTGGTTCGTCGTCGCTTCCAACTACACAAAAGATGTCTATAGAAATTTCTAGGTTTTGGAGGATGATCGACGAAGGTAGTGTTGGAGGGAGATTTTCTAGGTTACTTTTAGAGCGCGCGTATTTTAGATTTTGGCAGCGTAAACCTTATATAATAAAAATATGGAATAAGTTGTGCGATAAATAAAATAGGCATCTAATTTTGTTGGGATAAAAATAACAAATATATTGGGTGGAAGCCGAAAGGACTTGCAAGTTTTTTAACTACTATATATATACATTTTTTATTATAACATAAATGCATTAAAATTTATATTGAGTTTATGGGTCGGCAATGAATTAAATGTCACCATCAACCTCCACCAGAAATATATCTTCTTAAATCTCTTTCATTTAATGACCGTACTAATACATAAATACAAAACTTACACACATATTTATGTCATCAACAAATGAAATGGATAACCATACTTTCCTCTTTTGTCTATGTTTTTCAATAGGTAAGGATTGATCTAAAGTTGGAGGGGTTTTGAATATATACAACATAAAAGGTAAGTACACATTATTTAGTCATTCATGAACATATATAGAAGCATATACATATATAATGATCTCATTTGTTCTTATAATCGTCTGATATACATACTAATAGGGTATTCTATTTAGAATGTGATGTGTTCATTATAATAATCATATATATATATATAGGATTTAAATACAGAACGATAACTATAGACTTGTTGAGATTAACATGAAACGAAAGTATCTTAGATACGATCCATTCATTCTAGCACAACAAGCCATACAAGTGTACTATAGTCCATATCCAAGCATAACATCAAGACAATCCTCTTGGATGTCCGTATGTAAAACCAAGGCTAGAGGAAAAGTGGAGGAACAATGGACCGATGATAATGTGGTGTATCAACAAGAGGTTCCTATAACTAGTATCCATATCGACTTGCCACTAAATATTCGGTCGTACGAAGTAAGTAGCCTACGTGACCCTAACAACATTATCTACATGGAACTAGAAGGGGAAAATGAGGAGCATGATTTTGAATCAGAAGAAGGTGACAATTGACAATGGAACAAAAATTTCCCATGATTCGGGTGGGAGTACAGATTCAAATGACTTAGAACAAATTGATGTTGAAGCAAATGAATTTATATACTAATACTTTCCTTGATCTTGTTATGTATATATTTCTCATGAAATCTGGTGAGGAGTCTATAAATTATATGTTGATGTTAGTTCATTAATCCAAATGTAAGTGGATCTTGGCTATCTTGAATATGCACAAAAGATGTTTGATATTAGTCAATTAGAACATTATATTTAGCCACACACAAGCCATATGCGATATTTCTTCCCACTCCCAAAGGTAATTTTATGTATTTTAGGAATTCATACGAACTTATAAGAATAATATAGGCTAATGTAATTCGAGCTTATGTAATTTTGACGAACTCCTACTCTCAATCGACTAACTTTTAAGATTATATAATTCTTAAATTTCTGTTAAATAAGATTTTATAATATTATGAAACTTGAACATTAAAATTAGCCACACACAAGTCATTTGCGATACTTCTTCTCACTCCCAAAGGTAATTTGGATGTATTTTAGGAGTTCATACAAACTTTTACATAATTTAACAAACTGGAATAATTTTGGGTGATATAATTCGAGCTTATGTAATTTTAACGAACTCCTACACCTAATCGGATAACATTCAAGATTAGATAATTCTTAAATTTCTGTTAAATAAGATTTTTTATAATATTAGGAAAGTTGAACATTAAAATTAGCCACACACAAGCCATATGTGATACTTCTTCCCACTCCCAAAGGTAATTTGGATGTATTTTAGGAATTCATGCAAACTTTTACATAATTTGACAAGTTGGAATAATATTGGGTGATATAATTCGAGCTTATGTAATTCTGACGAACTTCTACTATCAATCGGCTAACATTCAAGATTATATAATTCTTAAATTTGTATTAAATAAGATTTTATAATATTATTAAACTTGAACAATAAAATTAGCCACACACAAGACATATGCGATATTTCTTCCCACTCCCAAAGGTATTTTGGATGTATTTTAGGAGTTCATACGAACTTTTACATAATTTGACAAACTGGAATAATATTGGGTGATATAATTCGAGCATTTGTAATTTTAACGAATTCCTACACCTAATCGGATAACATTTAAGATTAGATAATTCTTAAATTTCTGTTAAATAAGATTTTTTATAATATTAGGAACGTTGAACATTAAAATTGGCCACACACAAGCTATATGCGATACTTCTACGCACTCCCAAAGGTAATTTGGATGTATTTTAGGAATTCATGCAAACTTTTACATAATTTGACAAGTTAGAATAATGTTGGGTGATATAATTCGAGCTTATGTAATTCTAACGAACTTCTACTATCAATCGGCTAAAATTCAAGATTAGATAATTCTTAAATTTATATTAAATAAGATTTTATAATATTATGAAACTTGAACAATAAAATTATCCACACACAAGCCATATGCAATACTTCTTCCCACTCCCAGATGTAATTTGAATGTATTTTAGGAGTTCATACGAACTTTTACATAATTTGACAAGCTAGAATAATATTTGGTGATATAATTTGAGCTTGTGTAATTTTAACGAACTCCTACACCTAATCGGCTAACAATCAAGATTAGATAATTCTTAAATTTCTATTAAATAAGATTTTATAATATTATGAAACTTGAACATTAAAATTAGCCACACACAAGCCATATGCGATACTTCTTCCCACTCTCAAAGGTAATTTGGATGTATTTTAAAAATTTTAACGAAATTCTACATTATTTGACAAGCTAGAATAATATAGGGTGATATAATTCCAGCTTATGTAATTTTGACGATCGAACTCCTAATCTCAATCGGCTAACATTCAAGATTCGGTAATTCTTAAATTTCTGTTAAATAAAATTTTATAATATTAGGAAAGTTGAACTTTAAAATTAGCCACACACAAGCCATATACGATACTTCTTCCCACTCCCAAAGGCAATTTCATGTATTTTAGAAATTTATACGAACTTCTACATTATTTGACAAACTAGAATAATATAGGCTGATATAATTCGAGCTTATTTAATTCTGACGAACTTCTACTCTCAATCGGCTAACATTCAAGATTAGATAATTCTTAAATTTCTGTTAAATAATATTTTATAATATTAGCAAAGTTGAACATTAAAATTAGCCACACACAAGCCATATGCGATACTTCTTCCCACTCCCAAAGGTAATTTGGATGTATTTTAGAAATTCATATGAACTTCTACATTATTTGACAAACTAGAATAATATAGGCTGATATAATTCTAGCTTATGTAATTCTGACGAACTCCTACTCTTAATCGGCTAACATTCAAGATTAGATAATTCTTAAATTTCTGTTAATTAAGATTTTATAATATTTGGAAAGTTGAACATTAAAATTAGCCACACACAAGACATATGCAATACTTCTTCCCACTACCAAAGGTAATTTAGATGTATTTTAGAAATTCATACGAACTTCTATATTATTTGACAAGCTAGCTAGAATAATATAGGCTGATATAATTCGAGCTTATGTAATTCTGACGAACTTCTAATCTCAATCGGCTAACATTTAAGATTAAATAATTCTTAAATTTCTGTTAAATAAGATTTTATAATATTATGAAACTTAAACATTATAATTAGCCACACACAAGAACTACAACTTTATTTTCAACCACATCATTCATCTCTGCAATTGTTAATACATCATATACTAAAATATCACCAAAAATATATTGTTAATGTATTACTAGATTAATCACTATGTACTCATAAGTCATTCAACTAAAATTATTTTATGACATGAATTAAACAGTCGCATAATCATCAAACAAATATAATCTCAATGTCACTAATCATATAGCATTGAAAAGTAAGTGAAAATTTGAAAAGTTGCGATTGAATAGGTAATGTTATAAACATCATTTGTTGCTGTATTTATAGAAGATTTACTATTAAAACAAATTAATCAAAAAATGGGGATAAAAATTATAAATTTAATTTAATAACATCTTTAACAACATTTTATATTTTTTTTTGAGTGTAATCAATTTGAAACCGAAAATCTAATCGCAATATTTCCAACAATGTTATTATCCAGCGCTGAACTTATTCCTATCAAGTAAATTTACCAATATTCGTAATTTAATCGATAAAATGTATCGCAAATCAGACTTTTTTTTTGTAGTTAATGTTTGAATTGTTTTTGTATGTCTCGTAGTACAAAGTTGATTATTTTGTTTACACTCTGGCATGATGAACTAAGTTCTTAGACTATGTGAGAATCTTGATGGTAATAAGTAGTAGACTCTTGCATGATCTAATAAATAGTCTATTTACTATTGTGATATAAATTACGGCTATTTTGGTGTCTCTAAATTTAGAGTTTGCTTTCATATCAGTTTACTATTGATGTATTTGAGTTTTTTTATATGAGTAGATACTTACTTATAAATTCCTAGTTGATTATCTAAATACTTGGATTACGCATGCCTAGATTTGTATTGCCCTATATTTTTAATTTCCTGCTTGGCTGTAATAAAGTTCATTACAGTCAAAACAAAATAATTCATCACAAAAGATATGTGTTTTACTATCCTTTACCAAGCTCTCAAACTTAATAGAAAATTGTTAAGCAAATGGGTGCAATGATGTTTATAGTGACAACTCTTATAATTTTGATTCTTTTGTCATTTTGTTTAGGAGAATCAGATCTTTTTAATAATTCTAAGTTTAATTAATCTTAATATGCTTTTTATTTAGAACTATCTCTTGAAACTTTAGTGATATGATTAAAGAAGAGAAGAATGAAACATTCGTTCTTCTAGTAATTATATTTGTAGGACATGAGTACTTCTACCCATACATTTCCTTCTTAATGCATTATATGTATCAAATCCAATATTTGCTAATCTTTCTTTTCTTCATCACCCTAAGATTGTTGAAAATACAGCTGGCTAACTTTCTCGTTAGTATTTTTTTCCCATCAGAACATAGCTTGAATACATGCGCAAGGGATTCTAAAGATTCGATGTTTAACTCGAGACACGTTGCTAAGGACACCGTGAATTGTAATATTTCAAGTTTCTCATCGTGTAGTAGGAGAGGATCAGCTGATATTTCAGAAACGATGCTTCTGAACTTCTACAAAACGATGCATGTTCCACTTACTCACGTGAACTTCTCAATAACTTATTTTGTAATTACATTTACTTCATAGTAATCTATGAATCTATGAATCAATAAATCTTCAATTATCCATTTATTTTGTAGGATCCACCTCTTATGACAAAAGACATGAATGAAGAAAGAATACAAGTTGTTGAAGCTTTGGGTGATTCATTTGTAAGCATGTCAATCTGTGTGCCTTCATTGATGAACTCATTAGTTTATTATGACTGACTCGTCTGAATATGCTTTTCCAAGTTTGACTTGATCATATATATCTGGTTTTACAAGGATACGTGCTTATTAATGTTTCAAATCTCATAAACTAGAATTGGTGTTCCATATTTTGGTAATTGAATTTTGTTTGGACGCAATATTATGTGGCATAATATGTACATTATAACATGATGTTCGATATTCGAAAAGTAAGGATTGCACCAAGTGATACATTATTATCATTTCAATTCCTTGTTTTGTTTCATGTTTGATTATCTCGTCTTCTAAATTAGTTAATCAACAAAATGTAAAGATTCCCCCACTGTTCATTTCATAGCATAAATCACTAAATTTTTTTATACTAAATTCAATTAGGAAACATATTGATTGCATTGTTGGTACAAAGGACACACATTATTTAATAGAAGTCTTTCACTTTGAGAAGCTACCATTAACTTTGTCTTCATTACCCAAGGGTAATTTTGAAATAGTTTACTATTTTTTGATTGATTTTGTGTTCACTAATTGTTTTTAATCAACAAGATGCCTTCTTTTGTTCTACAAGGTAAAATTTCTCATTATATGCTTTCTCTGTTGCAAGCCTTCTTCGGTAGTTGTATTATTTTTTTCATCACACTCGTTACAACATGAATCTTGTTTTAAAGTTCAAATTCATATATTGGTTTATTCTAAGCTTAACAATTAATGGGCGATTCTCCTAATTGGATCATTATTTGATTTTCATTGATGTTATATTTTTTTAATCAAACATGTTCTTTACCTCTAGTACATAAACCACAACTTATATGAGTGATTTATTATTTCTTTTTACTTTTCATATGGTTGAAATTGTTTCCAGAAACTACTTTCCTTGTGTGATACATTATACTTTATATGAGGATCTTCTCGAGGGTTGGTCAACCTACATTTCTGGTGATCCATTCATCTTAATAGCTATTTGCATCGGCCTTGTTTTACTTTCTTACTTGTCTTGTTTTTGATATATATCCTTAAAGAGGTCCTACTGTTATTTATGTATCATCTTATTTTAGATATTTTTGCACAGTTGGAGAAAGACATACTATTTCCAGTTAATTGATCCATTCATCATATAAAATTCTTATTGTTGTTGTGTCCTTGCCTCCTTGGTATAATAAATGAATGTCTTTCAATAACAACTAAGTTATATGAATGTTTCCAATTATTATGGTTTCACAAAGTATTATAAGCATCCATTTATATGTATACTTTTGAAATGGACAATTAAATCCTATGCTGAAAATCATTGGCATCAATGGCTAACCCCGAGCCATTTGCAATCTCAAACCGAATTTGTTAAGAATGTAGATGAATGAATTACTTACCACTGCTTGTTGAATGTTTTAGATTATGGATAAAAATACATTTGTAACAGTTGAAACTTGGAACTGACATTGTTTTGTTTTTCTAAGTCAATTCAATCATTTTTTAACAAATATATTTGTATTTTTTATTTATTTGTTGTTAATTCTTAGCTTTTCCGAAAACAGGTTTATCAAGATACTCGTTCCAACACCAAGCTCGGTTTAGAGGTGAACAATCTAAAGGAAACAGTGAATGTCATTGGATGATTTGATTATTTTAAAGACAAAGTTTGAGAAATTATTTTTTGGAAATTTTGAATTTAATTGAAATTGGTTATATACATAAAAGTCAATCAACTACAAAATCTCAATTAACAACACTCAACTAGCACATCATGTTAGTTATTCTCTCTTAGTGGTTATTTTTTTTTTTATCTATGTTGAATATTAGTTATTGGTGATTTGAGTTGTATCTATCTTGAATTCTTAGTGGTTTTGTAAAAGTAGATATTATGATACATTTTAGAACCATGCTTTTTTTGATAAATTTATTTTATTGATACTCTTAAATTAGATGGTGCAATTTATTAATATAAAATAGTAAATTAATCCAAGTAAATATTTTTAATTAAATATAACAAAATTAATTAGTATTTATTTTAATTTGAGTCATTTTAATTATTGAAAATAAATTTTATTTTTTTCAATAAATAAATGAAAATAAATTTATTGAGAGAAATAATTAAAATGTGTTTATAGTGGCATGTATAATAATTTTAAAAAAGAATATTTATAATAATAAATGTTAAAGAGATAAATTATTAAGTATTTTTACATAATAAAAATTGAATTTTTTTTATTGAATTCGTCTTATTTAAGATAGTGGGGGAAAAATATAAGTAGTGAGAAGAGAGAGAAAATTATTAACGAAAATAAAAGAGAAAAATAAATATATACATGGTCAACAAGTCTAATTAGCACTCCACGTCGTTCGTTGCCCCATTCGCTACAAATTTTTCGCTCCCACATATATATATATATATATATATATATATATATATATATATATATATATATATATTTAATGATGCATAATTTTATTTTATAGGTAAAAAGTTGTGATTAATTGGATATATTAGTTGAGTCATTAGTGGACCCTTCCAAAATTTGAAATGGTTAAATATGAAAATAAAAATAAAAATTATTATATACAAGACTCGAACTTGCAAGCTCTAATGTAACTACAATATTTTAACACACATATATAATGATGTTTAATTTAATTTATTTAATTAAGAGTTATGATTAATTTGGATATATATGTGAGATTATTGGAAATTTGGGTCAGATCGCTAGTGGACCAACCCAAAAACTTGAAACGGTTTAATTAAAAATTAAAATAAAAAATGCTATATACAAGTCTCGAAACAATGTAACTACAACCTTTTAACATATATATATAATGATGTTTAATTATAAATTATTGGGTCGAGAGTTGTAGTATTTGAATATATTTGTGATAGTAAATGTATACTTAGGTCGGTTATAGCTGGTTGACCCGCCCATAAATATGAAACGGTCGAATTTAAAAAATAAAATTATTCTATATATAAGTCGCGAACTTATAACCTAACAATGTAACTAAAATATTTTAACAAATTAGATTAAAAATACTTTATATTTTAAATTCAACATAAAAATTGATGAATACACATTACTAATGTACACTATAAAGATTGTCCAGTTTGGTTCTGTAAGCTTACACAATTTATATTTGCTTCTTGTTTTAATTTTGTGTGGGGAATTAATTTTTACGTGATATCAGAAATTAAGTGTCAAAAGCCAGAATTTATAGGTAACTCAATAACTTATCTTCTCATCAAATTTGGAAAAGATTGAGATTTTAATAAAGTTGGCATAAGACTTTTTAGATTATTCTGATTACAACCTCATGAGTACAAAGTTTCTACCTAATTTTTTTTAATTAGGAAAATAATCTAGGCATATGCATTCCATAATTAGAGATTTTTATGAGTTCGATGTTTAGTTACAGGTGAGAAATGACCAAAAAAATGACAATTATGTTCCCCAATGCCCCGTATGTAAGGGTGAGCATAATTTGGGTTTACCCAAACCCAACCCTAACCCAAACCCAAAATATTAATTTGGGTGGGTTGGGTTGAGTATGGGTTGGGTTTAATTTGGGTTGGGTTGGGTTAGGGTTACCCAAATTACCCAAATTATATAAATTTAATTTAATTCTCTATTATTAATCCAATATAAATTAATCATCTTCCAACTTTAAGTCGAACACGTTTTTGACATATTTAACACGTTTTAAATATTTTTAAACGTTTTCACACTTATAACACGTTTAACACGTTTTCACATTTTTTGCACGTTTAACACATTTTCACGTTTTTGGCATGTTTAACACGTTTTTAACATGTTTAACACGTTTTCACACTAATAACACGTTTTTTTACATTTTGTCACGTTTAACACATTTTGACATGTTTAATACGTTTAACGCGTTTTTGACAAATTTAACATATTTAACACGTTTTTGATAAGTTCAACACAGTTTCACGTTTTTTGCATTTTTAACACATTTTTGACATTTTAACACATTTAACACATTTTTGATATGTTTATCACGTTTTTAACACGTTCAACACGTATTTCACACGTTTAATATGTTTTTCATGTTTTTGGAATGTTTAACACGTTTTTGATATATTTGACACGTTTTTCACACGTTAACACGTTTATCATATTTTTGGCACATATAACACGTTTTTGGCACATTTAACACGATTTTGACATGTTGAACACAATTAACACGTTTTTTTGGCTCATTTAACACATTTTTAGCACATTTAACATGTTTTTGGCACGTTTTCACATTTTTAGCACGTTTAACACGTTTTTGACATTTTAACACGTTTAACACATTTTTGCACATTTAACATATTTTTGACATGTTTAACACGTTTTTGATAAGTTTTAACACGTTTTTATCACGTTTAACATATTTTGCATTTTTAACACGTTTACATATTTTTAGCACGTTTAACACGTTTTTGGCACGTTTAACGCGTTTGGCACGTCAAACGTGAGAAAAGCGTATTAAATGTGTCAAAAATGTGAGAAACATGTTAAACGTGTCAAAATGTGCCAAAAACGTGGAAAATGTTTCATAACGTGTCAAACGTGCCAAAAACGTGAAAACGTGTTAAGAATGTGAAAAACGTGAAAAATATGTTAAACGTGTCAAAACGTGTTAAACGTGTCAAAAACGTGTCAAATTGTGTTAAATGTGTCATAATCGTCAAAAACGTGTCAAACGTGTCAAAAACGTGTTAAACATGTCAAAACATGAAAATAGTGTCTAGTGTGTCAAAATGTGTTAAACATGCCAAAAACTTATTAAACGTGTTAAACGTGTGAAAAACGTATCGAAAACGTGTCAAAAACGTGTGAAACGCGTCAAAATGTGAAAAACGTGTGAAAAAGTGTTAAACGTGCCAAAAACGTGAAAATGTGTCAAAATGTGAAAAAAATTTAAACGTGTCAAAATATGTTAAAATGTCAAAAACGTGAAAAACGTGTCAAAATATGTCATAATCGTGAAAAACGTGTCAAATGTGTTAAAAACGTGTTAAACGTGTTAAAATCGTGTTAAACATGCCAAAAACATGAAAAACGTGTTCAACGTGTCAAAAATGTGTGAAACGTGTTAAACGTGTCAAAAACGTATTAAACGTGTGAAAAAACGTATTTAACATGTCAAAAATGTGAAAAATGCGTTAAACATTTTAGAACGTGAAAAATGTGTTAAAAATGTGAAAAACGTGTTAAACGAATAAAAATATATTAAATGAGTCAAATACATGTTGAATGAAAATATAAAATTAAAATAATTTGGGTTACCCAACACATATTAGTAAATAATATGGGTTGAATTATGGGTTGGGTAAATTTAATTTGAGTTGAATATGGGTTGGGTAATACGAGTTGGGTTTACCCGTTTGCTCACCCCTACCCGTAGTTCTCTACTATATCAATATTGCCTTTAAAATATATTTGTATACTTAATATTTTTAATTTTCCAATTTTTGTTTTTGAGTTTTATACTTTGTTATTTAATATTTTATCTTGTGTTTTGGTTTAGAGGTTAAGCTAGGATAAATCAGACATAAAGTTACAACAAGCAAATCGAAAAATACCATGAAATTAGAAAATTATACTTAAACTTATGCATAACCAAGAAAAATATTAAGCAAAAATAAAGAAGCTGAAAAAATGAATCGTGACCAAGAAAACTCTATCGTATGTAAAGAAGCCATTGGTCGCTAGATTGTCACTAAAGAGAAAACTCGGTCAAATTCTCGATCATTGTTGGAAAATATGATTAGATGAATCAATAGTAGTCTCCTCTAGATCCTGACATCAACATGGAAGAGAAGTGCTGGAAGCGCCAAGAAATCGTCGTTGCTTCTCTTGGTAGACGTTAATGCGGAATCGGCTGTTGTACTGGATTTCTTGGTCGGGTGGCATGATTTCTCAGTTGCCCGACTACAATTTCGGACACTTGCATGTGCAGCTGGAGGAAACGAAACAATCGTGGACTAGATCGTCAAGACAGTGCCTGGAAATCTTTGATAATCGTTAAATGCTCCTAACTTTCCCCGGTTCTGTTGCTACCGCGGGCTTTACATAATCGATCAAATCATATCGATGGTCACCGCAGCTTATATTTCTTGGTCGGACAACCGAGAATCCTATTTTTCATCCAAGAGGTAGCCTTTTCTTGGGCTCAAAGATTAAACACAATATATATACAAAATAGGTAAGAAAATCAGAAAAAAAAAAAAAATCAAATGACCGAGAATAATCCTTTTAGTGTCGGATTTTGATTATTTTTTAAAAAATTTCGGTCAAAAGAATTTTGTTTATTTTGAATTTTTTTTATATGTTATTTTTATTATGTTTACACATATTTACATAGGATTATCAAGAAATAAACTTAAAAGAGGATCAAAATCAAGAGTTATCAAGGTAAATAAATACAACAACAACAATGCATATAATTTATTTATTTATGTATTAATTGCAATTGAAATAAGGGGATAAAAAACCTTATATGGATAATGGAGTTCTTGATCCTAAAAGCCTAAACAAAAATCCTTAAGCAACAATATTTTGAAACCAATGAACACTAACTTGGTGCTCTTTCTTTAGGTTAGAAATAATGCAATTGGGCAGCCCGGGTTGTGAAAGTTGTTGTCATCTAAACCTGGCTCTAGGATAGCTATTTATTGGCATATGTTAAGAATGATCTAGATGGGCCTTGTACAAGGTCAAGGGCCCATCTTCTATTAACATCAAGTTTTAAGGGAAGTTTATATGGTTCTCCTCTTCCCACTTTATTAATGGTAGAGGAGCCATGGTACCTCACACTTAGATCCTTGGTTGACATGGTCTAATTTGTTGTTTGATAACTTATGCAATTTGAATTTGAATCAAATGCAAATATTTTCCCTCCTTCCTTCCAACGACACATGGCCTTGCTTGACTTAAAATTTCAATGTCATATGGCGCACAATTTTGTTTGACCTTGACTTTAAATTGAATTCAAGTTGACCATATTTTGAAATTGAATGGAGTCTTTCTTGATCTCACGGTTAGATCCTCAGTCATATTCGATCGGGTTCTCGATCGAACCTTCGTTTATCCTCGGTCAGACCTTCGGTCAGGTCTTTGATCGACTCCTCCAACCACCCTTCACCCCTCAATTTCAAACGTACAAAACTAAACTTTTAATTAATCCATTAATCCGACTCAAATATCCATTTACTCTCACATTGCAAAACGATTTATAAAAACTATTGATGAACTACCGCGTTCATTAAATTTAGTGTTGAATTTAAAATATAAAGTGTTATTAGCCTATTGGATAAAGAGTTGTACTTGTTTTTGTTAAGTTGTGAATTCGAAACATACCTATAAAATTTTTAATTTCATTTTTAACCATTTTAAGTTTATGGGCGGGTTAACACAGAATCCGACCCAAATATCCATTTATTCTCACATATATATCCAAATTAATCACAGCTCTCGATCCGGCAATTCAGACACTTTCAAAATTAAGCATCTATATATATATATATAAATTAGTTAGTTAAAAAGTTAAATTTATATTGTTACAACGTCCCGCGTTTATCAAATTTGGTGTTGAATTAAAAATATATAGTATTATTAGCCTAATTAGTTAAAGAGTTATACTTGTTTTTGTTAGGTTGCGAGTTTGAAACATATCTATAGAATTTTTAATTTTTTTTAACGTTTTATGTTTATGAGCGGGTTAACTCAGAATCCGACCAAAGTATCCATTTACTCTCACATATATATCCAAATTAACCACAGCTCTCAACTCGGCAATTCGGACACTTTCAAAATTAAGCATCATTATTTATATATATATATATATATAAATATATATATATATATATATACAACAAACTCATTAAACAAAAAAAAGAGTTAGTCAAAATTAATTTTCAAAATCATTTCTTTTAAACTAACTAACTCTTAAAATAACTAATTAATTAATTATAATTAATAACAAACACTACGTCCTCTATCCCCAACTATTATAATTTCTTAGAAACCTAATTGACTAACATAGAATAAACTATTTAACCTAATGGAACAAAAAAAACAAATTTACATTAGTATTAAAAATCAATTTATTGAAATTAACTTAAATTAACTTTTTTTTTTATTATTCTTATTTTTGACATTTAAAAAATGTCTTAATTTCATTAAGTATAATAATAACCCAAAATATTTCAATTTAGACTATTATCATATTATTTATTTAAAACCCGAATTCAATTATTCTTAGTATCTCAATTGCTCCAAAAATAATTACACATTTAATAATTCGTGCAATGAGCCCGTACATGAACTTTGTATGGCAATAAGTTCGAGATTTATTACAAATATAAACTATAAAATTGGGGAATAAAAAATGAGTGTCTACAACTAACAATATGCGTTCAACATTTTAACCAACTAACCAAATAAGAATTTATATTTTAAATAAATATTTGGATATATATATATATATAAGAGTAAATGGATACTTTAGTAATTGGTTGACCCGCACATAAATTTAAAACGGTTAAATTTAAAAAATAAATTAAAATTGTTATATAGAAGTCTCGAACTTCGACCTAACAATGTAACTACAATATTTTAATATATATATATATATATATATTTTAAAATTGTGGTTAATTTGTATATACATGTGAAAGTAAATGAAAATTTGGGTAAGGTTGTTAGTTGACTTATTCATAAATTTGAAATAGTTAAATTTAAAAAATAAAATAAAATAAAAAATATTATATACAAGTCTCAAACTTGAAACCTAACAATATAATAACACATTTTAACATCTCTATATATAATGATGCTTAATTTTAAATTGTCGTGTCGAGAGTTGTGATTAATTTGAATATATATTTATGAGAGTAAATGGATATTTGGGTTAGGTTGATGGTTGACATGTCCATTAATTTTAAATGGTTATATTTAGAAAATAAAATAAAAAATGCTATATATAAGTCCTGAAGTTGCAACCTAACCATGTAACTATAATATTTTAACCAACTATGCTAAAAAGACATTATACTTTAAATTTAACATAAAAATTGATGAACATGTTGCTAACAATATAAGTTCAATATTTTAATCAACTAACTTAATAAGATTTAATATTTTTACTACAAATTTTGATATATATATGTGAGAGTAAATGGATATTTTATCGGGTCTCTAAATGTCCCTCCCATAAATCTGAAACTGTTGAATTAAAAAAAATAAAGCAAAAAATGTTATATATAAGTTTCAAACTTGCAACATAACGATTATGTAACTACAACATTTTAACCATCTAAGATAATAAGACTTTATCTTTAAATTCAACATAAAAATTGATAAACATATGATATTGTTAACAATATAAGTTCAACATTTTAACCAACTAACCTAATGAAACTTTATATTTTAAATTTAATATAAAGTTTGATAAACTGACCAATAAATGGACCACATTGCGTTTATATAATTTTAAATTTTTATATTAATTTTTATAAAATAATTTTAAGACCTAAATTATATTTTATGAATTACATTATTCACCTAAATGACCCGCAAAACTAGAAGTGGTGCTCCCTAAAAATCATATTCACAAATATTTTTTAATTTTTTGTGTGTGAAGTTGTTTTAATGTTTATTATTTGTTCAAGAATCTTTAAGCATTTTATGAAGCATTTAATGCTCAATGTAAGCTCTCATTCTGTCTTATTTTCATTTATAAATTTTAATTTCATATTTTAGTTTGAGTTATTTCATTTCTAGTTTAATTTATTTAAATTTAAATTTTTAATCGAAATTCACTACTAACTAATTTAAAAGTTTTTTGGTTGAATTAAATTTATCTTATTAATTAGTTAAAATTGCCAAATTAAGATTATAAATTTGGAAAAACAGGTTTGTCATTCTTGAGATTCTTTCTCAAGGAGGGCAACCCGGAGGGCAACCCGAAGATATTACAGAAATGCAGCAACGGGAGGTTGAAGTTCGTTAACTAACCCACGACTCACTCATTGTTTGTTTCTGTTTAATTTTTTTTTTTTTTACATTTAAATGTTTTTGAATCATTTTATATAAAAAAAAATAATATTTTAAATAAAAATAAATTTTTGGATTCAATTTTAAATATTTGATTTAATTTTTGTGTTTACAATATTAAAACTTCAAAAAAGGTGGTTAATTTATTTATAAATATAAGATTAATTTATGAATATAATAAATTTTAATTCCTTTTATTTCCTCATGTTTATTTATTTATGAATAATAATTATTATTATATTTAAAATCATTATTCTATTTAATAAGTATTACCTTTAGATTAAGTATTAAGGTATAGTCTAAAATATATAAGATATGAATTGTCAATTAAACGGATAATAAATGCAAATATTTTCTAAAATTGGCCAAAATATATATATAAGTAGAGATCGTTACTAATAGGCACGTGAGATGTAGCGCCAAAACTCTTTTTAACGTGTAACCAAGCACCAAATCCTAAAAAATCTCTTTTCCAAAGGCGTTATTGTTCTACATGTAAAAAATTATTTTTTTTTCTAATTTTGTAAGAAAATTTAGATGACGGCTCTTTAGTCACAATCTGGTTTTATAAATAATTCCCGATTTGATATAATTTATTTCAAAATTTTTGAAGAGATATTTATATTTTATATTTATTTCTAAAAATTTTAAAAATCACACTTCGAGGAGAACAATTTTAAACACGTACAATTTGGAGCAAAATATTTGAAATGAGGTCACAATATTTTGGTTTGAGGAAAAATGGTCAAAACTATTAATTTTTTAGTGCAAAAAAGAGTATTACATAAATTTTATATGGTAGTGTTGGTAATGGAAAATATAATGTTGGTATTAAAAATGTATTTGTTATTTTTATTTTAGAAATTTTATGTTTTGTGTATATTAAAGTCAAGTGAAGGTAGACAAGGTAAGAGGTGAAAGTGAGAAATATTAAATCTTTAGGATAAAGAGTTTTACGAGATTTATGTGGTGCGCTAATAAAATGGATAATTATGATATGTGAAATATAAAAGCGATTTATCTATAATTTTGTTTCTTTGTTTAATGGTATATTTTATATGTAAATATTATTTTGACAATATAAAATATTTAGTGCAGTCAGTGGCGGATCAAGGGGTGTAAGAAGGGCTTAAGCATCCCTGACTTTTATACAAAGCGGTGGTGGCGCAGTTGCTAGCGCGACCGACTGTTTTTTGGGGGCTAATTCTTTAAAAGTATAAATTGATTTTGAAATATACCTTTAAAGTATGTTATTGTGATATATACTCTTAATATGCTATATTTTAATGTTCTTCAAGAAATTTTTTAATTTACTGTATAGTGTATAGGCAAAAACATCTTTGCCAATTGACTTATGTACAAATAAGAAAAGAGTGATATCTGATGAAATGGTTATATTGATTTATAATTGAATATTAAAATTTTTATTATATTGTTTAAGTGTATAGGCTTATGTTTAGTATATCTATGAACAGATTAAACTACATTTATATGTTAAAATGAAGACGCGGGATGTAATATCAAATGATATCATAAAAAGGCAAGGAACAATGTCTAGTAAAATCATTTATAATTGCCTATTGCTGCAAGAAAATTTGTATACTGTATAGTGTATAATACAAGTTTATTATTTTTACATGTATGAAAAAATTAAACTACAATAATGTATCAAAATAGATGATGGAGGGATGTAATGTCATCGATCTCCTAGTTGGCAAGCATGTTAAAAGGAATGAAATTCTAGTACTAACGATTGTATTTCTATAGAAAAATTATACTTGATAAATTTTGAGCACCCTTTGAAATATGGCTCTGAATTCGCCACTGAGTATAGTAATATTTGGATGTTCAATTGGGGCGTAGTTATTCGTTTGTTCATTAATTAATTAGAAGTTATTTATATATTTTAATAAATCTCTATGCGAGAGAAAAGTGCGGCCAGTTCAAAATATTTGTACGTCTCAATTATAGACCCTCTCATTGAGTGAAACGAGTGTTCATGGCTAAAACAAACACGGTCATGAGAATTGTCATGTATCAAGAAGAATTTTATGAAAAATGTGTAAACTTTTACACAAAAGACTGAATAATTCAAGCACATCGAGTCTACTAATCGGTTAGTAAACTTATATACTTTATAAAAGGAATGTTCAAAAGGTTACACATACTTATCCTATGTAAGATTCAACTATTGAACATTTCACTAGATTAATTTTTCAATTTCTATTAGTAGGGGATTGTTGGAATTAAACTAATTTTATTAATTAAATGAAAATTACAATTTAAGTAATAAATTAAATGAAATTTAATCCAAATAAATATAAATTGAAACAAAATTTAATTGTGAATTTTTAATGAAATTTTAATTCAAATGGAGATGAAATGTGAGTCATTGGTTGGTCCCTTAGTTGGACTCATTCATTGACTTGACATTCACCTTAATTTCGAAAATGACACTATTAAATAAATCTTGATCCTTCTAGATGGATATTTGGATCTTAAAATGAATTGTCCTTACCCAAACTTCTTACCAAATATATACAAAAATGGAATTGTTAAATCAATTTTTAATTAATAACCTAAAAAACTAACTAATTAATTAATAGGTAACTAACTAATTTTCTAATTAAATAAATTGTAAAAGAAAATAGTAAAAACTAAGTTCTATACCCTTAGTGCTTATATTTTTATTTAACTTATTAAAACAAAACAAATTAAATCAACTAACATGAAAAATCGTAAATATATATATATATATATATATATATATATAAATATATATATATATATATAAATATATATAACGTTTTTTTTTATCTTTTTTCTAATTAATATTCAAGATCATTATAATTAATGATAAACCTTAAATATGCTAAGTATAATAAAATCCTAGTTTTTCCTTAACTTAGAATAATTATCACCTTATCGTATTAAAATTTGAAAACAACTATTTTGGAAACTCATGTTCTAAAACTAATTGCTAATTCCTAGTTTTTCCTTAACTTAGAATAATTTCTAATTACTAAAACAACTATTAAATAATTATCCGTGTATAAATTTTAAAACGATAATAGATTTGGGATTATTAAGAAGATAAACTATTAAATTGACGGATTATGACATGTATATATTGAAATTTGTCTTTTTCACTCCTTTTATGGGACTATGGTCGTTACACATGGTTACTCAAGGTTTTTCACTCTTTTTATTGGACTTTGGTGGTTAGACATTGAGATTGGTGGTTCCTTTATTGAATTGTGATGGTTACTCATTAAGACTCTTGTTATTTCACAACTTTTATTGGATCATGACGGTTTGACATTGAGACTAGTTGTATTTCACTTTCTTTACACGGTTACACAAGGCAATTCGAAAAAATCTATGTTGTTTTGAAAGTAAAATTTAATGGAATGTGACATTTACTCGTTGAAATTCTATATGCGATAAACTTTAATTAAAGTATTATTTCCACGTTGAAGCTCACAATCATCTTAACTTTGACAAATTTTAACTAAATTATGACGATTACACATTGAAACTCGCAACCGTCTCAACCACTCCGTCTTTTAAGAAAGAAACATTTATTAAAGAAAATTCTCAACTGTCTCAACCTCCGTCCATCTTTTAAGAAAGAAACATTTATTAAAGAAAATTCTCAACTGTCTCAACTTTAGAAGAAGAAAATTAAATTGACTTTTCTTTATTAAAATTATACATTAAACATTTATTCTAATATATTTTGTGATTCAGATTATTATTCAAAAAAATAATATGCGTGTTCACTATAAAATATACATAATTAGGAGCATAATCCAATTATATATATCCTTATAAAATATGTACTTCAAACTTAAGTTGTTTAAATAGTAAGAGTAGTGTCTAATCTCTATTAAAACAATCTTATGTTTAAGTGGAATGTTTATTACTTTATGCATTGTTAATTTTCTTTAAAAAATGTATTTTAAAATAATATTAAAATTTTAATTATTAATTAATAGAATTCGTGACATTTAGTATCTTGGGTTAATAATTTTAAAATAACTTTAAATATGATATAATTTATGTGGAAAAACTTTATAATTTTATTTTATATTAACCAGAGCAATGAACTAAAAGACATGCGTGCCGCCGTTTACTCTTCTTTTTATTTTATTTCCAATTGTACTGCCTTTGTTATGAATCCATCACGGACCCACGGTGATAATTTATTCTACAGAACACAAAAATATAATTGTACTTTATAATATTATAACTTTATTTAAACTATAGCAACCACAATGTCATTAGAATCTCCTGAGAACCTTTGAAATGACTACAACCAAATAAATCATTGAAACCTCAAATATATATAAAACATCAAATAAATTATCCTTCAACATTCTTGAGAAGTTGGAGTAGGCATCCTCTAGTCGTCGGATCCATCTAAAAATATTCATTCTTATTAGACCCAGAGGAAGACATTATATACATTTAATTAAAACCATAATTTATTAGGATAAAAAATAAATCTAAACTTACACGGAAAGAACTTGTGAATGTACCGTCTCTCAACTTAATCGGAAGATAACCCTTCAAAGCTCCAAGTGCCCTAAAACATTCAATAATTTAAACAAATATATATAAAAATTATATTCAATATAAAATGACAATAAATGTACCTTTGATCCTCAGATAGTCTAAGGTAACATTTAACAATATGCTTGAGCAGACGATCCGAAGGCTGCTCAACCAAGTTGCTCACCATATTATCCAAACGTTGTGCTAATGCCAAAAAACGGTCTTGCGTCAAACAAACATAATTGAGGCCAGCATTATCGAGCAAAATCTTTTGGACGATGAACGTCGCAACAGTCTTTGATAACTCTGTACCATAGTCCATTGTATTCAAGCACATTGGCATTATCTCGGATTTAATAAGGTAATTAATAACCTTAGAATGGTTAACCTATCAAAAATTTAAAAGAAAATTATTAGAAGGTTTTGTAAGAAAATTTACTCTAATTACAGTTTGTTAGTGTACCTTTACCATGGCACCTATCACACCCAAACAAGTGAGCCTCAAATATTCGAAAGACCTTAAATTGCTAGTTGGGCTAAGAAATGGATATAGGAACGAAGGAATGTCGGCTGCAATTTCAAAATTAAAACACCCTATTTAATGAGATTGTTATTAGATATATAGAATCAAACTTGAGAAACATAATAAATACCATCTATAAATAAATTTCGTGTATCGATGTGTGATGCGACACATTGTAGGAGTGCAAGAACGTTACAAATTCGATTCGATTGATCTGGAGTAAGAGGGGGGGGGAGATAAAGCAGGGTAAATAGCTCTGATTTCCTGTAAAAAAGAATTGAGTTTATTTATTGTGAAAAATATTCTCAAACAAAAGAGTTATAAAAGGAAGGAGAAGAAGTACCTGCAAGAAAACAGCCATAATACCAAAAGAATGCCACAACAATGGAGCCAAGTCTTGAAACACACAAATAACATGGGTCAACTTCGATCAAACTAAACAACACAAGAAATTGGAAAGCAAAAGTTAAAGATGAACCTTGGCCAGTTCGGAAAGGGCGTTTTCTCTAAGATCAGGATTGATAATATCAAATACCAACCTCTCAGCTAATTGCATATCGCCGGGAATGGTGCTGGTACTGCCGAATGCGGCATTCACAGAGGAAGAGTGAGGTAAATTGGCCATGGAAGAAGCTGC
Organism: Impatiens glandulifera; assembly: GCF_907164915.1. NCBI lineage: Eukaryota > Viridiplantae > Streptophyta > Magnoliopsida > Ericales > Balsaminaceae > Impatiens > Impatiens glandulifera. The sequence goes on along the minus strand of NC_061867.1, from coordinate 18,610,206 downwards.
AAACAAACGAATAATAATAATATGAACTCTTTCTCTCTCTGTCTCTCTCTTGATTACTTCAAGCTGCTGGTAATGAAGTTCATGGGTTGGTCTTATATATATACAGAAGATGAAGAAGAAGAAGAACAGAACACCATTCATAAGTCATAACACGTGCCATTTCCCTCTAAAAGGAAAGTGTTTTAAATATGTAATAAACTAGTCAAAAGTATAAATAAAACCATAAAACATGGAAACATAAATGGAATTAATGAGCACAATGTAGTTTTGGATATGGTGAATTTCATTTATTTGGTATAAAAATTATTTTTTTAAATTATAATATTATTTTTTTTTGACTATTTAAAACGTGTCACACGCGATTACATATCATACGTTACATATATATTTTTATATGTTTGTTGGTCTTATTTGTTATTTTATTTTACAATTTGTATATGTTTGTTGGTCTTATTTGTTATTTTATTTTACAATTCTAAACAATATAATATTAAAGTTTATTAGATATGAGAATAGTTAATTAAAATTTGAATTATGAATTTAAAAATAATAATAATAAAATTGTTGACGAATTTAAAAATTAGATTTTAAAAATTTGAACCAAAAAAATTAATTAAAATATTTTTTCTTTTAGAAATAATTAAACTCAGTGAATGCTATATTACTATTATTTTTAAGATTTAGACACATACAATTATAATAACAAATAATTATTTTTTTAAGAAGTAACTATGAGAACTATAAATTGTTAGTTTTTAATTAGTTAAGTACTTAGTAGCAACTGCAAGAGTGTACTAATAATCCCTAAAGTTCTCAAGTTCCTTATAGTTTTTTAATTTATTTTTTTTATAACAATAATAATTCTAAAATCTATTTCTCAATCATTTAAACCTTAAACTAATTAGTTAAATATATTTTCAAATCTTAAAGTTATTTTGATTTTATTTATAATTTATTTTTATGAAACATTTTTTTATTCTTTCTATTTCAATCTTTTTATTTAATAATATATTAATATAAATATATATAATTATTAATTGTTTATTAAATAATTATATTATTTGTTATTTTTATTTAATAAAAACAATGTTATAGAATAATATTTTGTATAAAATTATACATATATAAGACCAATATAAATTAAAATAACAAATTTGTATGAAAAATTTAAAATATGTCGAAATATTTGTTTTTTGGTTTTTATTATTTAATAATATATATTACATATTTATTATATTTTATGGATAATATTTTTTGTATAACTATATATAAATAATTCATAATTTTAAAATATGAATATTAAAGAAAAAATGAAGTTAAATATATTTGATAAAAAAATAATATTAATAATTTTTAAAAATAAATTGTTCTAATTTCTATTTAAAAACTATTAATATTAGTTGCTTTTACATAATAATAATTGATATTTTTCAAACATGATTACTCAAACAATTAATAATATTATGAACTCTTTCTCTCTCTCTCTTGATTACTTCATGCTGCTGGTAATGAAGTTCATGGGTTCGTCTTATATATATATATATATATATATATATATATATATATATAAACAGAAGAAGAACAGAACACCATTCATAAGTCATAACACGTGCCATTTCCCTCTAAAAGGAAAGTGTTTTAAATATGTAATAAACTAGTCAAAAATATAAATAAAACCATAAAACATGGAAACATAAATGGAATTAATGAGCACAATGTAGTTTTGGATACGGTGAATTTCATTTATTTGGTGTAAAAATTATTTTTTAAATTATAATATTTTTTTTTTTTGACTATTTAAAACGTGTCACACGCGATTACATATCATACGTTACATATATATTTTTATATATTTGTTGGTCTTATTTGTTATTTTATTTTACAATTCTAAATAATATAATATTAAAGGTTATTTGATATGAGAATATTTAATTAAAATTTGAATTATGAATTTAAAAATAATAATAATAAAATTATTGACGAATTTAAAAATTAAATTTTAAAATTTTGAACCAAACAAATTAATTAAAATATTTTTTCTTTTAGAAATAATTAAACTCAGTGAATGCTATATTACTATTATTTTTAAAAGATTTAGACACATACAATTATAATAGCTAATAATTATTTTTTTAAGAAGTAACTATGAAAACTATAAATGGTTAGTTTTTAATTAGTTAAGTACTTAGTAGCAACTGCAAGAGTGTATTAATAATCCCTAAAGTTCTCAAGTACTTAGTACAACTGCAAGAGTGTACTAATAATCCCTAAAGTTCTCAAGTTTCTTATAGTTTTTTAATTTATTGTTTTATAATAATAATAATTCTAAAATCTATTTCTCAATCATTTAAACCTTAAACTAATTAGTTAAATATATTTTTAAATCTTAAAGTTATTTTGATTTTATTTATAATTTATTTTTATGAAACATTTTTTTATTCTTTTTATTTCAATCTTTTTATTTAATAATATATTAATATAAATATATATAATTATTAATTGTTTATTAAATAATTATATTATTTGTTATTTTTATTTAATAAAAACAATGTTATAGAATAATATTTTGTATAAAATTATACATATATAAGACCAATATAAATTAAAATAACAAATTTGTATGAAAAATTTAAAATATGTCGAAATATTTGTTTTTTGGTTTTTATTATTTGATAATATATATTACATATTTATTATATTTTATGGATAATATTTTTTGTATAACTATATATAAATAATTCATAATTTTAAAATATGAATATTAAATAAAAAATAAAGTTAAATATATTTGATAGAAAAATAATATTAATAATTTTTAAAAATAAATTGTTCTAATTTCTATTTAAAAACTATTAATATTTGTTTCTTTTACATAATAATAATTGTTATTTTTCAAACATGATTACTCAATATTCTAATTTGTTTTATCTCACCAACCATATATTTTCATATTTATTCATAAATTTAATAACTTTTCATATCTTACTTTCACTTTAGTCAAACCAACTCATCAAATTTACATATTTTAATCCCCAATAAAAATATTTCCCACGTAACATTTTGAACATTTTTTTATTAAAATTGAATTTGTTTTTAACCATGAACAAATTGTTTAACTGAATTAATCATGAATAAATAATCATAAATTTTAAACAACATATTAAAATAAGCATTCTCATAAATAAAATAAATAAATAACAATAATTGTTAATAAAAAAAATGAAGGGATAATGAGTAATAGAATATTTTGAGAAATAAATAAATAAATGAAAGAATGGATTAAGTATGTAACCCGCAAAGATAATTAACCAGACGAAGAACTTGTCACCTAATTGATTCAAACCCAGAAACTTAGAGTTAGTATTTACATCTTATTACAGTTACACTAGAAGAAGGGATATCGTATTAGGATATTATTAGGGAATAATGAGTATTATGATTAATTTTAGATACAAAATATCAAAAACATTATTTGTTGACCTAAAAGATATTATAAAGGCACTCTATTTTGGCATGACCCCTGGTTCGAAAACCCACCTATCATCCACAAGAAGGAGTTTCAAAATACCCGCATCAGAAGGGACTGTGCAGAAGCAAAAATTAAGGACATTAAAAACGGGAATGGGGACTCACTCCTAAGAAAAAATCTAGAAGGATAGAGGATACTTGATCATATAAGTAACGTACAACTACACGACAGACCAGATATTCATAAATGGAAAGCTGAGGACAATGGGAAGCTGGTATCGAAGAAAATATGGGAGGTAACCCGAGAAAAAGCACAGAAAGTAGAATGGGCTCCTCTTGTATGGTCAACGAATATTATCCATCGACACCAGTTCATCCTATGGCTCGCCTTCTGGGAAAGACTCAACACTCGTGATCATATCAGCAAGTATATGAGCATCCCGGATGCGAGCTGTCTTCTATACAGAGGAAATGAAGAAACCATAGATCACTTATTCGGGAGCTGCTGTATTGCTTCAGAGCTTTGTGACAGATTCTATAAAGCCTGTGATAGGATCGGCTTTATCAATAGAGACTAGGGTCTAGCTAAGGATGAAGGCTTATGAAAAACGGTTTGAAAGAAATCATGTTAGGGATTTAATTCGCTTTCTATTCTACGCAAACTTGTGTAAACACTTGAAACGGATTCAAGGAAGAATTGTTTACTTGTGTTTGGAGCACAAGATGAAATATGAAAAGATGACATAAATGAAGAACACATCAGTTTGTTTATGGATGTTCGGAGAAACTCTCCTACGTCATCCGTTCTTCCAACCACCGGAAGGATTCACTATAATATGATTCGAATCAAATACAGTTTACACACACACTTAGCTCACTATTGAACAAAACACTTTCTGTTCAATTACAAGATGAAGAATATCACTCAGCTAAAGGTGTTTTGATTCTAGCTCTCTCTCGATTCACACACAGTACAATCAGAAAGAAGCTTCACAGTTCAGTAAGCAAGATGATTGAGTAGTTTCTCTCTCTGCAAAATCAGATTGCTTGTTCGTTTATTAAAAGTTACTCAGCTTATTAAGACAGATTGTCCGTTGTCCTTGAGATTTGTTAAATACTGATCAGGAGCTAACGATCGAATCTTCAAGAATGATACGTGGCACTCTTCCATTGTAAAGCCTCCATTGTACATAACAGGTTCTGAGCACAAAGATCGTGGCCGTACATCACTGGTAGTGCGCCGAATATTCCATCAGGGATGTACCTGCAAAACAAGTAATGTGAGGAAAATACTCTTACGTGGCATTCCTTGATTGGATGCATATAACTGTTGTACTAATCTTCACTAGAAAGTGGAGCAGAAGTAGGGTACAGCTATAGCACGTGGGTAGGTGAAATGCTAGATCCAAGCGTAATGCTTAAATTGAGCATTAGACGTATTTCAGTTAGAAGGATTGTGAAAATCAGTCTAATGAAATAAATCATCTTCTTCTAATAGAAAAACGTATATTAGACCGCCTGGTCTAATAGAATTAGACTCGCGTCTAATTATCCAATAACCATTAGACTGCACGTCTAACTCCACTGAGTTAGACTGCACGTCTAATTCCGGTTCTACCTTAGACTTGTCTGGAGGAGTTAGACGCACGTCTAACTTTCACTTAATTAGACTACCCGTCTAATTATCCAATAACCATTAGATTGCACGTCTAACTCCACTGAGTTAGAATACACGTCTAATTCCGGTTCTACCTCAGACTTGTCTGAAGGAGTTAGACACACGTCTAACTTTCACTAATTTGACTACACGTCTAATTATCCAATAACCATTAGACTGCACGTCTAACTCCACTAAGTTAGACTGCACGTCTAATTCCAGTTCTACCTCAGACTTGTCTGAAGGAGTTAGACGCACGTCTAACTTTCATATTCTATTAGACTGCACGTCTAAATCCATTGAGTTAGACTGCACGTCTAATTCCGCATAAATTAGACTACCCGTCTAATTACAAATATATTAGACTACACGTCTAACTCCGATGAGCTAGACTGTACGTCTAATTCCGAATATCAATTTGACTACCCGTCTAATTACAAACATATTAGACTTACGTCTAACTCCGTGCATTCATTAGACTACACGTCTAACTCCGATGAGTTAGACTGTACGTTTAATTCTATGCATTAGACTTACGTCTAATTCCGTGCTTTCATTAGACTACACGTCTAACTCTACTAAGTTAGACTGTACGTCTAATTCTATGCATTAGACTTACGTCTAATTCTATGCATTAGACTTACGTCTAATTCCGTGTATCTATTAGACCATTCGTCTAATTACACGTCTATTAGACTATACGTCTAACTCCGATGAGTTAGACTGTGAGTCTAATTTTATGCAATGAAAGCCAAAATCGGTCTAATGACCCTCATTAGATCCAAGTCTAATGACATATTGTTTCAATACACCTGTATCAAAACTCATAAGTTATTTCAACATCAAAATATCAATGGTTAAATTATTTCAACACTTAGTCAAAATAATTTGACCCAACAATTTCCCCCTTTTTGATGAAGAAATTGCAAACCTGCATACATATATCAAAGCATGCATTCATCATATAAATAAACAGAAACCTTGTTCACTTACATCATTCATCCAAAACCAATATTCGAAAACAATCAAAGAACCATGTTTAATAGAGTTAAATAGAGTAAAAGAAGAGAAATCATTGTTCTTCCCTTTTAACTTGAGGATCAGTTGGACTCATCTCTTGACCAGGAAGGATGTTGAAGAAAGGAGGATAGCCGCGACCACCACGACCGCCTGCACTTGATCTTCCACCGCGTTCACCACCACTGGCACGTCCACCTTGATCAACATTTGATAGCCTACTCCGGCCACCACCACTTCTACCTCCACGCTCACCACCGCTTCGACCTCCACCTCTCTTGGTTGGCCTAGGATTGTCATCAGTTATTGGAGCTCGCCTGGATCTTGTGCCGGTTGACACACCATCATTTCTTCTGCTTGATTCTCCTTGAACTGGACGAGGTTGAGCACCTTCAGCATTGTCTTTTGCATCCTCCTTTGCTTGAAATTTCCTAGCAATGGAGTCAGCAAATTCCTGACGTTCATTATCATTCCTGCTCAAACACCCCTAAATTTCCACCATCTGATTCTTCACCAGACAGAATTCTTCCAAGGTTTCCTTGTGGCGTTCATCATTGAATTGCCTTTCAATGTCCAATAATTCACTTTGACGGCTGAAGAGTTGCTTTTCAAACTTTGAAAAGTTTACATTTGCGATATTGATCTCATATGTGTTTTTCTTCAAAGTGTTATCCAACTCAGTGAGGACCTTGAAAATATTGTCAAAGCTCTCTCTTTCTTCTTCCCTTGAGTTCAAAGTCTGAGACATGGTCTTCTGAATTGATGAGAGCATAGACCTCATAGATCTTAACACTTTGTTTCCTCCGGCAGATGACTCTTCATGAGACGAGACTTCTTCAGATTCTGTTGCCATGCTTTGAATCGGCTCAAAGTTTGTATGAATCTGCAAGGATTGCTCCGGTTGATTCATTTTGGCTTTCTTAGCAGCTTCATCTCGCTCTCCTTCTTCAATTTCTTCTTCAGCTCTCTGAAATCTCTCATACAGATTTCTAGTGTAGTGAAGAGGAATGTTGCTGTTTTCATGAACATTTCCCACAATGGTGTTGGGAAATAAACCGGGCTTGATAAACTTTGTTGGTTGATCCTGTTCCTCCTCAGATGAGGAACTTTCTTCTTCATCATTATTCTCTTTGGAGGGTTCCCCCTCAGTTCTGGCAGTTTCTAGCTGAGTATCCTCGGCCAATTTTTCTTGAACAACCTCTGTTCTCGCAATAGGGGTTATTAACACGTCTTCTTCAATAGGAGCTTTAAAAGCCTCCTCAGTCACGTCTTCTATGATGACTTCTTCTTCATTTATCTCAAGAGCTTGTTCAGGCTCTTGGATAATCACTTCTTCTTCTCCATTCATACGTTCTTGAATAGGTTGATCTAGAATGCGTCTCTCTTCGGCAGAAAGATTTCCGAATTCGATCAGGAGAGCAACATCTGTCTCATCAACATCATTATCAGCATCTGGAATATCCATAGCTTCTTCTTCTTCATTGAGAGGTTCTGCGCCAGAGCAATCGGCGCCATGAATGTGTCTAGAAGCAACAGAAACATAACTGTCCAAGATATCGATCATCTTCTTCAATACCTTCATTTCAACATCAGCTCCTTTCACATCAGGATTGAAGTTAGCTTTCCTGGCTTCGAAAATAGGAAAAAGAGCTTTTCCAAATATTCAAGCTTCCACCAGTTCTCTTTTCTTTAGAGCCTCACCAACTTTTGAAGTTCTTGCCCATTTCAAGACTTTCTTCTCGTTTGCCACCATTTTCTTCCATTCTTTAGTAATAGCAGCGTTTGACAGAGAATTGTTGTACTTGGAGGACAGCCTCTCCATGGACCAGGATTCATAAATTCCCAATTTCTCAACAACAAGAACTTTAACTTGATCTAAAATGAGGTCAACAATTCCTGTTGCCTCCGATACCTTTTCAGGAACTTGAATTGCAAAGGATTTACCTTTTCCGATAACCTCTATGGGTCTTGGAGCAGGTCTTGGTTCACCGATCATGATTCCATCTGCCCGATTTCTAGAACGCATCAGTTCGAACGCCGATTGTGGTTTCTTACAGAGCTCGGCAGGGAGATCCATACGAACAACTTTCCCAGCTACCAATGAATCTTTAGGAACTGGAGAAATGGGTTCACCAGCCACAAGGGTAAGAACAACACCTTGTTCTGGTTGCGATGACTCTGTAGCACCGGCGGCTACAAGATCAGTTTGAATAACAGGAGACTCAGCCCTGCCAACAGTTTCAATATTTAGACCGGATGACTCAACAACAGGCCCTTCAGCAAATTCTCTCAATGGAGAGAATATGGATTCAGCTTGTTCCACTATGGGAACATCAAATTTAGGCACAGCGGCCAAAGATTTAGAAGACTTCACCTTTACAGATTTAGACGCTCTAGGCGACCTTGTCTTCTTCTCCTTTAAGGCACAAGACCTCGAAGGTTTCCTCAAATAGGTTGAGGGAGTGGATAATGATGACATTGGAGTTGCAGCAAGTACGCCTGGACCTTGCTTCAACCTTGAATCAATAGATTCATAGTCTTTCTGGTTTGGACTCTTCAGACTGGAGGAACAGGCCTCCGATTCGTTTACAATTTTCGTTCTCTTTGCCCCTATTGACAGAACAGAAGCAGAGGGCTTTGATCGGGTAGAAGGTTTTCCACCGGTCTGGTAACTAGAAGCACCAGATGCAGATTCAAGGTTGCTCTTCAACCTCGTCAGCGTGCTAGCCACCGTAAGAGCAGTAAATACTCTTCGAGAGTTGATCTGCACCGGTTCACCAATCGGAACCTCCAAATGCTTCAACAAGTAACTCAGTTGAGCCGCATACGTGATACTTTCCTTGTTCGTCTGACTAATAGAATAGCACAAGTTCTAGAAGAGGGTATGGGCCCAGTTTACCTAGATCCCTTTTGAGATAGCACACATATAGTCAAAACGGTCTTGACTATAGAGATTGAAGGAACCAGCTTTCCCTTGAAGCGCCTTCGCCACCACGTCGTTCAGAAGAATGAAGTGTGGTTTGAATAACTTTTTGAATCCATTCACATGGATCTTCGAACCATCTGCAGAGAAAGTTGTCTTCATCTCCTCAATGATTTCTGAAGAGAGAACCAAGTCGAATAGATGACCTTCCGTCAGAAGTTCAAAGAACTCTGCATAAACTGCTTCGTTGAAAGAAAACTCCATTCCGTTGACGGTTGCTACGATGGAGTCATCCACCATAGTTGTTGTTTTGAAGAACTCGCGAACTTCGTCTTCGTAGAAGATGAACGGTCTGCCTAGATACTTCCTTAACCCAGAATATTCTAGGGTTTGGAACATCTTCACCACCTCCGGATGATCAAACGTATACACCGATGGAAAATCCACCTGCAAAGTACAGTGACCGAGAGTGATTTTCTTCACCATTTTCGAAAGAATATGTATCGACATAGTATTTCAGAGAGATTTAGTGAGAGAAATGCAAGAAAAGCTAGGGTTCTTAAGGATTTCGAGAGATTGAAAGCTTTCAAATTCATGCAGTAATGTCCTTATATAGATGAAAGAGGGAAATACATAATAACCGTCTACTCTAGGGGTATGGCCCATTAATAAATGTTAGACGTCCTTTTTCAAGAAGTCATCATTAAAAATGAGGGTATATTAGTCATTTTCTCTAAACTTGATAGACACGTGTCTTCATGTTATTAAGAGATGATTGTTTGATATTTTGAGTGGGAAAAGCAGATAGCTCTCAACGTGGGACAGTTGTCCTTGATCAGTCTAATCGGCACGTAGTTAGACGTTTTTCTTACTCCATAAATCTAATATAACACAACGTCTATTAGATGGATGAGTCTATTAGACGCATACATCTAATTCCGTGTTTATAAAAATCCGTCTAATGTTTATTAGACGTGTACGTCTAATTCCGCATAAACACCACGTGTCAGACGTGTGTTGATTAGACGTGAACATCCTCTTGCTCATGACGTAAAAACGTCTAATCGTCTATTAGATGTTTCCGTATAATCGCGCAAGTATAACACCTCAACATATAGACTTAGATGAATAGATTATGAGCAAAAATCCGTCTAAGTACATACTGTTTCTTTTAGACACCCTTGTCTATTTAGACCGATTAAGGATATTCGTCTAGAGAGTATTTTTACTTCCAAAGTAATTTTTCCTCTCATTATGAATATGGACATTAGAGTTTAATAAACAATTTTTGTGGTCCAAAGACCAAAACCACTTTTAACAAATAAAAAATATTTATTCTTCCAGAATGGCAAATGCCATTGTTGATCTTTCAAGCCGTGTACTCAGAGGAGTACTCTTCTAGCTTCCTTCCTGCGATCCTCCTGCATCACCTACAAAATAAACTATTTACACATTTTGGTACCCAAACTCAATTGGATCCTCGATCAATTAGTCCCTTAGGAATCTATATTTGAGTTATTCTGATGGATTTCCCATTTTGTGCCGTGATTAATGCGTATGTTTTTGACTTGGCAAACGACTTTCTGCTAGCCACTGATCCTTTAACTTTTGAAGAAGATTTTCTTTTACAACTCCTTGACTTAGAGTCAGGTTTTAAATTACCAGACTTAGTAGCTTTTTCTAGCTTATTATTAAGCAAGCTAACAGTTGGTGGAACATAAACTATTTTATTTTTGAAAGCAACTTCTTCATGAATAGGATCAGATTCACTGTCAGTCACACTCCCTTTGACAAAGTTTATAGGCTTAAACTTGTCAGTTGGTTTTGACTTTTTGCATGACAGGTTAGGATCATTGCTGTTATATCCCAATCCGGATCTAGATCTAGCAGGTTTCAACATGCTGATCTGATATTTGACAGCATCACCAGACCTTGTCCATGTACAGACAAAATAGATAAGCCTTTTATTTTCAGATGAAAGAGTTTGAATATGTTCCTTGAGCATCTCATTTTCAGATGAGATCTCTTCAATCTTCTTTTCAAAATCATTTGACTCTTTCCCTTTAGACAGATTTGGTTTATTTAAATCTGATGAAGATTTAGTTTCATTTAGAGATTCTGCTAGCTTTCTGTACTCAATGACCATGTCATCTAGTGCAGCTACCAGTTGTTCCCTTGAAAACCTTTCGGAAGAGAAATCAAATACATCAGTCTTCTGAGTTCCTTCTTCATCTTCTCTGGCCATGAAGCAAGCTACGTCTTCTTCATCACTTTCACTGGATGAAAAGTACGAGCCACAGCTGCTTCCTTTGTTCTTTCCGTCACCAGCCATAAGAGCCTTCAGCTCTTTTCCATCATCCTTGGCATCTTCACGCTTTGGCTTCCGGCATTCCGATGCATAATGACCTTTAATACCACAGTTAAACAAGTAACATTAGCTTTAGATTTTCTATTATCATTAGAATTTGAAGAGTTTGAGTTAGAGTTGCTCTTCTTAATGAAGTCGCCAAACTTCTTCACAAAGAGAGACATGGCATCGCTGCTCAGCTGCTGAGCTGCCATCTTCACGTCCGGAGCGGTTGGTGGCTCTTCAGCAGTCACCAGCGCCTTGGCAATGATAACGGACGTGGGTTGATCTTCTTCCATCCTACAGTTCAGCTCGAACTCATAGGCCTTGAGGTCAGCAAAGAGATCAAAGAGAGAGATCTTCTTAAGATCTTTGGATTCTCTCATCGCCATAGTCTTTATGTCCCATTCTCTTGGAAGAGCACGCATGACCTTGATAGCAAGCTCCCGGTTGCTATAGGTCTTTCCTACGATGGACATAGAGGAGACGATCTTGCTGAATCTGGTGTCAAAATCGTTCATTGTTTCACCAGGACGCATTTTGAAGTTGTCGAACTGTTGAGTGGCAACCATGATCTTGTTTTCCTTAGTTTGCTCGTTGCCCTCACACAGTTGAGTGAGTCTATCCCAGACCTCTTTGGAAGTGTCGCATTCGATGATGTAGTTGAACATACTGTCATCGAGAGATCTGTACAGAACATCAAGAGCCATGTTGTTGAGGTTGTTCTTCCTCTTTTCATCAGCGGTCCAGTCAGCCTTCTCCTTATCAATCTTGATAGGGCCTTCTGTGACAACGCTCCACATGTCATCATAAAGAGAAGAGAGATGAGCACGAACTCTTTTCTTCCAAACAATGTAGTTTTCACGAGAAAAGGTTGGAATGACTGTAGCATTGGCATCTTTGGGTATGATCGACATATTTCAGGAAAGGCTTGAGAATAGAAACAGGGCTCTGATACCAATTGATAGGATCGGCTTTATCAATAGAGACTGGGGTCTGGCTATGGATGAAGGCTTATGAAAAACGGTTTGAAAGAAATCCTGTTAAGAATTTAATTCGCTTTCTATTCTACGCAAACTTGTGTAAACACTTGAAACGGATTCAAGGCGGAATTGTTTACTTGGGTTTGAAGCACAAGATGAAATATGAAAATATGACAGAAATGAAGAACACATCAGTTTTTTTATGGATGCTCGGAGAAACTCTCCTACGTCACAGTCACCCCTCTTCCAACCACCGGAAGGATTCACTATAATATGATTCGAATCAAATACAGTTTACACATACATCGAAGATAACTTGTAACAGGCCATATAACCGGTGTGGATAAAATTGTGCTGGAAACTTTGAAAACGGTTGAAGTAGATCTTCTAGCCGAAATTTCAAAGTATGAATATGCAATCGAAGGGAATGCTGCAATGCTTACCCCTCCTTCGGCTAAAGAAAAAGATGCTGACCGGAATGGAAAACAGTCTGAAAAATCCAACTTTGAGCTCAGTCAATCTTCCAGACCGGCATGGGATCAATCTGAAGTCAGTCAACAGGAATCCCATTCTAAATCTCCGAAAAATAAAGAAAAACGAGATGGGGGTAACAGCTTCTTCATCAATCGATTCATCGGTCAAAACTCCACCAACTAAGCATTCCGACCGAAGCAGATCCAAAGAAGATTGTCTTCTTAAACCGATCAGAACTGAAGTATCGTTCCCGGTTCACTCTCAACCTCTGGTACAACATCAATCGGTTGAACCGGTGGTTCCTCTTTTGGATGAAATGAAGATCTTTATTAAGGAAACGATTCAAGAATCCATAACCTCATGAAAGACATCCATGGAGGTCAAGGTAGATGACTTAAGGGATCTGGCTACTTCCATTGACCTCAAACTGACACATGTTGATGAGTTAACCTCACAAACCCTTGAATTGGTGCATGCCATATTGGTACAATTATTTGAGTTGGCGAAGACCAAAGAATTTGCCGACGAAGAAAGAATAAGAAAAGATGAAGAGGCTACTCGGCAACTTTAAGCCGATGAAGACGAAAGGGCTCTTCGAGCCAAAGTGGCTGAACGTAAAGATGCAGAATTCGCTCGGATAATTCAAGCCGATGAATTTGCAAAAACCAAAGTAATTGAGCGGTCTAACGCGGATGCGGCTCAGAAACTTCAGCAAGAATTAATACAAGAGGAAATCGATGAAGGAAGAGAGAAGCCTTCTTCACCAATCGCTAAGAAGACAAAGGCACAAGTTAATAAAAGAAAACGGGCTCAAGAAGCAGCGAAAATAACTTGTACCAAACCAGAAACTATTCCACCAGTCCTAACTCCAGCCGTTGGCTTAAAAAACTTGAATCTAGAAGAAGAAGAAGAAGAGGATGGTGAACAGTTGAACCCAAGAAAACGCAAACCGATCTACGCAGAACCAATTCAGTCTATCCCCTTAAGTGCCAGATCAGGCCGAGGAACTCGTGCAGATTCGGTTGAAAATTTCGTCCAGAGTCAAAGAATGCCTTCTTTTCATGTTCTTGTCCAACCAACAAGACCCCCATGGTCGAGAGGATTCTCTAGTCAACCGGAAAGCGGCTCCCGAACAAACTTTGATCCTCTTGCACCGAGAAAGGGTTTCGAAATTCGCTACTTCACTGAGCTGGATCAAGGGGGCCTCTAAACCTCAACCTCTATGATTTTACTTATATTTATTATGAATTATGAATATTTTTGGAAACTCATGAAATATTTTGGAAATTCAAGTTTTTCGGTTTCAGTTTCAAATTATTGGTTTTGATACTTTTAATTAAAAAATATTAAAAAGAGAGAAATTGGTAGATATACAAAATTTTATCTTCAAATCAAACAGTTTTCTGTTAAACGACCAATTAATATAAGTATTTTAAAACCGACCAACGATTATAGGGCTTTGAATATTTAACTTAAATAATAAAAAAGGGAGAAATTGTTAGATAAATTAGATAGTTAATTAATAAGTAATTAACTATCTAAAGAACTTAATTAAATTCAACTTTTTGTGCAAGAAAAAACAGGGAACGGTCATATTTTCAATTGGCCGGTCAAACCGATCTCCTTAGAAGCGGCACAAACTATTGACAGATCTTCTTAGAAGATCGGCTCGGCTCAACTTAATCTTTGATCGATCGCTACTCTTCGGTAGGACCGGTCAACCGATGATGTCCGGTTGGTGCAACTTCTTGAAAATCATAAACCAACGTATATTTCCAACGGGAAGATTATTCAAAGAAAAAATCAAAGATATGGAAATAAAGGTAGTTGACATTTTGGTGCAAACAGATCTCTTTGGGAATGTGCAGAAGGAAGATCTCAATGGTTCAGACTATGTTATTGTCATTTTGATACAAGTCTGTTGATCAAATTGTAGGCAGTAGAAGACTGTCAAGTGTGCAGTTACCCATGCCTTAATGGGTAACTGTCAAACCCTAGGAGCAGGTAACTGTCAAACCCGCAAGAATTATTAAATCAAGTAAAGACAAACTAGGTCGGATGTCTCATGCCTTGGGAAGCTTCAACCGCATTTAATGCAATGCTGCTCATTTTGACCAACAAATCTCACATTACAAGCTTGCAAGTGAATCTCTCAATGAGTATCCTCATGGTTTTGGTGATCATCACAAGTGGACTAAGAGAAGTATTTTATCGGAGCTTCCATATTGGTCAAAACTTCTTATTCGACATAACTTGTATTTTATGCATATTGAAAAGAATGTGTTTGAAAACATTATAAATACCATTATGAATGTGAAGCCTTACACGAAGGATAACCTTAACGCTATGAAGGATATGTTTCTTGTTTGCAATCGTCTAGAGCTACATGTTGATCCTGATACAATGTCTCGTAAGCCTAAGAAGGATTCTTATACCTTGACGATGGAAAAAAATATCATAATTTGTAAATGGCTGAAGACGTTGAAATTCCCAGATGGTTATGATTCCAATTTGTCAAGATGCATTGACATAACTGAATCTAGGTTGATCGGATTCAAAAGTCATGATTATCATGTTTTTTTAGAAAGGTTATTTCCAATTGCATTCAAGAAAGTATTACCTAAATTCGTTTGGAGAACCTTGACTGATTTAAGTAATTTCATGCATGACCTTAATTGTTCAACTTTGAGCCAAGACAAAGTGGATAACTTACAAGCTCAAATTCAAGTAATTGTATGCAACCTAGAGAAGATTTTTCCACCAACTTTTTTTGATTTAACATCTTTTGATATATTTACCATATGAAGCAAAAATAGGAGGTCTAGTACAACACAGATAGATGTATCCCTTCGAGAGGTATATACATATTTTGTATTATCTCTGTACAAAATAATTACAGATACTATATAATTTGTACCCTTTTCAATTTAGGTTTCTAAAGAGTGTGAAAAATAAGGTGAAAAACAATTCTAGAATTGAAGCATCCATATGCAATGCCTATATTCGTGAAGAAATATCAACATTTGCTTCGTATTATTTTGAATCGAATGTAAATTGCAAACTAAGACAACCTCAAAGGAACACAGAAGGGTCATTGAACAAAAATCAACAATTAATTTCTATTTTCAATTACCTAGGACGTGGAAGTGGTGTTTCAAAGAGATTCATGACCAACAAAGAAACATTAGTTGCTCACACATATGTCCTAGCCGATCTTTCAAAATCATCAAAAACCTACATAGAAATTGTTGGAGAGAAGTAAGTTTATTAATTTTAAGTTATGTGTATATTGTACTTTAGATATATAAAATGACTTCATTTTTAACCCTTGTATATTTTTGCAGATTCTATCCGGATATTTTGAAGAACGTTTGGTGGGAACAATTCACGGTATGTTTTGTTTTATTACTCTAATTGATTTTCATTATCAATTAATTGTTCTAAGTCTTTAACTAATTTATATAATTGGTTGTATGAGACATTTGAGTGGGATCTCATTAAGGAGGCAGATGTGAATAAACTTTTCTAGAAGAAGGGTGGTGCCAAGATAAGAAACTTTGTTACTATGGTAAAATTCGGTATGAAAAAACCCTCACATGTTACCATTGAAGACTGTAACGAAATGAAAATCAAATTTGATGAGCCAAAGTATTATCAGAAGTGCACCAAGGCCAAAGGAAATCGATATAAGTACAAAGAATATGGTGGTGTCACATATTGTGGGGGTTCAATCTAGGCTATAGAAAATCAAAGAAGATTGGTAATTAAGTAATTTATTTATTTGAGTTGTATTTAATTGATTGAATTTTATATTACTAACACATACATTTATAATTTATAATTTATAATAGGCAAAGGAACTTGGAAGACACCCTTCCCTTCTTCAAACATTTGAGAAGACACATAAAAAGAGGGATGGTACATGGAGTGGAAACAGGGCAGCAAATGTTGTGGTAATATTAATGTTTTATGTTCATTAAAAGGTTGATTTTTATTTTTTATACACAACTAACTATATTTGTTTTATTATGCAACAATCTTTTACACAACTCCATCAAACTCAAGACACTTTGGATCCAAATGAACAGAAATCTGAAACAGAGTTGTGGATGGAGGTAGCAGGGTGTTCCAAGAGCGGACGTGTGTTTGGAATAGGTTATATCGAAAACAGGTATTCGAAAATGGACAATCCAGCACACAATTTTCTTTAGAGTTAAATACACTTAAAGAAACTGTTACTACTTTATAAGTTATAAATTCTGAGAAAGAGAAAGAGATTACACTACAAAAAAAAGAAGTTGAGAGATGTAAAGGCAGAATATGTAGAACAACAAGAGAGAATTAAACTATTAGAGTCCAACCAAGTTGAACTAGTTCAGGACAAAGTTCTTCTTCAAACTCAAGTGCAGTCTTTAAATGAAAATTTTGATAATTTCCTAGAAGTATGGAATAAGAAAGGGTAAGACACGATCCCAAAGGTTCCCACTCAGGACGACTGATAAAGAAGGTTAGTGATTCAACTTTTAATTTGGTAATATGTTTGATATTCAAATAAAATTCATATGCTATTATCATAATGCTATTAATGTTAGTTATAATAATAGATTTAAGTATGTTGAATTATAGGTTTGAAAATTTAATAGGTAGATTTAAGAAGTTTGCATTGAAGGTTAGTGTTTTATTTAGTAAGTTTTCAAATGATTTTCTATTATGTTCAATATATGAGTTTTTTAATATTTTCAAGTGATTTAGTTTTATGTTTAATATTGTCTAATTAATAGGTTAGTGTTTTATGGAATTTATTTAGTAAGATTTCAAATAATTTAGTTTTATGTTCAATATATGAGGTTTTTAATGTTGTCTAATTAATAGGTTGGTGTTTTATAAAATATATTTAGTAAGTTTCAAATAATTAATTTTTATGTTCAATACATGAGTTCTTTAATGTTGTTAAGTGATTTAAATTCATGTTTATGTTTTCAAATAGTTTACTTTTATAACCAATTTATGTGTTGTATAATGTTGTCAAATGTTATTGGAGAATGCACCATGATGAGTGTGATGGGTCTTGGGCTTCAAAAGCTGTAAGAAAATTAGAATTGTATATTGTTCAATATATAAACTAATTAGTCAATCTAATCGTTCATTTTGTTGAATTGATACAGGTTTGCAGAAATGGAGAATGGATGGATTGAAGCTAGCATTATTAGGAGCTATTTAGAAATGCCATTTTATGTAAAATTTGGCATATTTTTGTTAAATTTTTGGCCATATTTATGGAAAATGCATAAGTAGTTGATAAATTTAATTTGCAAATGTGTTTTGCAAATTCTTAATGAGTTTATGTTGGTGTACTAAGAATTGATACAGGCATCATTGATGAATATAAGCTGGTTTTGTTTTTTGCAAATTTTGAAAATATATTATTTAGAATTATGCAGATCGTGCATTACAAATAATGCAAATGAAGTTGTATAGATTATTGTTAATATTAATGCAAGTTTTGAATAAGGTAATTGTAGGAATAGTTGCAGTTTTATTAATAATATAATTGTATTTATGATAATGCGAAGAAAGTTACAGATATGTATAATGCAAATAATAATGCTATAATATACGAAAATATAATTTGGGTAATATAAATAGAATTTCAAATGAAATAATACAAATCAAATGGCACAATATTTGTAATTGTTATGCAAATTATAAATATAGATATTGTGAAGATTATTGCAGTAAGAAATTTAATATATTATTGCAAAGAGTATTGCGTAACATAATATTATAAGTTAATGCAGTTTTAATTGAACGTAAGTTTTCATATAAAATGTGTAGTTATTGCAGTATTTGTTAAATATACTTTTATAAAAAGATGCAAATTTTATTGCTTCATTTTCATATATTTGTTATATTGGTTATTGCGAAACATATTTCAGTTCATAATTTTATACGATAATGCAGTTTATGTTGAATATATTTTTATTATTAAATAAATTTATTTATTGGAATTTTAATTGAAAAACATTAAATTTATTATTAAAACATATATTGCAAATCTTATGGAAAATATACTTTAACTATATGGTTGGTTACAGTTTCAGAAAAAATGGATTTTCTGCAATATCTCTATTTAGTAGAAATTTTGTTAAAACAGTTAGTGTAAACACCAATGTAAATTTGCAACATGAGATTTGCAATGTTTTTCGGTTATTGCAAATGTGGTTGAGAAATTCCGAAATCATGCGAAGACATATGCTAAAGACCGTTTTTAATGCAAAGATGGTTGCGGGGCACCTGTTGCAAATGAACAGTTTTTTTTTGTAGTGGTTGTTTTTAAAAAATAAAGTTAAGAAGAATATTTGAGTTTGGTATATTTCATTTACCGTTTAATTTTTGTAAATTTAAATTGTTGATTGTTATTCACTACTAATATAATTTAAAAAAAATAAAAGTTTTTTGGTTGAATTAAATTTATTAGTTGAACTTTATATTGAAAACATACAAATTTAAATTTTGAAATTGGGAAAATGGGTTTGTCGTTTTTATTTCTTTTTTTGTGTAACTAGTCACCGAACTTTTAAAAATTCTCTTCTCTAAATGTGTTATTGTTCTACGCGCAAATAATTTATTTATTTTCCTAATTTTGTAAGAAAATTTAGATAGTGACTCTTTCGTCACAAACTGGTTTTTTAAACTATTTCCTGTTTTGATTTAATTTTATTCTAAAATTTTCAAAAAAAATTAAATGTTAGATTTTATTTTTTTAAATTCAAAAAATCGCTTTTCGAGCACAAAAACGTAAAAATAAATTATAAAAGTAAGAAAACAGATACATTGAGAGTTGAGTACAATCTCTCCTGAGAAAGAAAATATTTTGAGATTTTAGCTTCAAATCTGTTCCTTGGAAAAAATGAATTTACTCGTTTAAAAATAAGATTAAAAATTTAAGAGTTGAATTTCTAATATATTAAAAAATTGTTAAAATTTATGAATCTAATTCCAAAAAATAAAAATTATAACTTAGTTATTTATAATTTTATTTGTCATTATTTATGTACTTATAAATATTATATATATATTTAATTTATAACATAATTTCTGTATATACCACTACATTCAAATTTTGAAAAACTGGTACCTTTGATATCAGTATCATATTCATACTTACCAACTTTTTAGGTATAAATAAAAAAAATCGATATATTATCATTATTTTGTTGTAACGTATTTTTATATATTGAATTTAACTTTATAACAGAAACAACAAGTGTTATAATTCTTATGAATGAAATGGTGTTCTGTTCGCCTCCTTCTTCAATGGCCAACAGCTTCAAGAAAAAAAAATCATATTATTTGTTTGCTTGCAGCTTCAATGGCCAATATACCTCAAAATAAAATTATTTAATTGCATTAACAGGTAAGTGTTCTTGAACCAAGATATAGGCTTTACGCTTAGTGGTTCATTTGAAGAAGCCACTTAATAACAAACACGTTTTCAATAACGGGTGTGTTAAATTGTCTAACCCATTCCGTACCAAGAATGGACAAGAAATAATACGTAACCCCGCAAATCCCACATCATCTTTTCAGTTTAAGCACAAGTTCAGTCACCTTAATACTCCCAGCAGTGGGTCACAGGCTTACGCTACAAAGCCCAGTGAAAAATTTTATCACTGTGTTTAATGATATAGAGCTTTCTTTTATTTTAATATCTCGATGTGGGATCAGTGGATGGATTTATGATTTCAACCCACTTGTGTATAACAATGATAGAGATACAACGTCGACATTGCTCCTTAAACTGTTACATTCTAATACAAGTGCTCTCTATTGCGATCTTGTTGGTGATTTTTACGAATGGCCTCTAACTGAGAGTTCTGCTAGAGAGATGGACAAGAACCAGGCAGATTATATTTTTAACAATATAATTATGTAGATAGATGACTGTGACAATTAATTAGCAACTACTGAAGATGTAATTGGAGAGCAGATATGCACAAAGAACCATTTGTAAAAGGTTTTTTCTTGTATGATGTAGAATTCCATGGGGAATTTGAACATGTGACCCTAAAAACAGGCTGAATTGAGGGTGACTAATTTAAATAGCGCTGGTGACCCTCTTTTTTTTAATGACAATTATACCCTTGCGTAACGCAACTCTAGTTGCGTGACGCAACCAATTTTTTTTTTATTTTTTTTTAAAAAATTTTTTTTCCGTCTCGCGGTTGCGTGACGCACCTGGGTTGCGTGACGCACCTGGGTTGCGTGACGCGATTGCGTGACGCAACTAGAGTTGCGTGACGCAACTGGAGTTGCGTAACGCGATTGCGTAACGCAACGGGGGTTGCGTGACGCAACTAGGACATTTTCGTCCAAAAAATTTCATAATTAAAATTTTTTGAAAAATAAAAAAATAAAAAATTGCGTCACGCAACCTGAGGATGCGTGACGCAATAGGGGCATTTTCGTCAGAAAAAAAAAAAGAGGATCACCAGCGCTATTTAAATTAGTCACCCTCACCAAATGCATTTAGGCCTCTTTTTAGGGTCATTTGCTCAAATTTCCCGAATTCCATTACCCAATAGAACTGCTCAGGTCCGTGTTATGTTTCTTTTTTTACCACTAGACTGTTACCTTTCCTCAATATTGTTTGCAGTCACATATAAATTCATCGTAGAAATCATATAACGCTTTTTTAATCTCTTTAATTTTTTTTTGAACATTGACATTCAAATATATTTTTGAGAAACAAAATTCAACCGTTTAACATTTTCAATATGGGATCTAAAACAGCTCTACTAGCCATCAATCAAGCTCTTTCCCTAATATTTGTCCAATTTAACTTTCATTTTTTAATCAATACTTGTTCAAAATCATATAAAACATTAGAATTCCTATTTATCATCATTTTTATCTTTTGCATTTCATGAAGGAACATATTTAATGTTAGATATTTACTTCTAGATATAATTTGTGGAGATATCCATAAATATTGTAAAATTTAGCATACTTTCTCAACTTTGTCTCAATCTTCTAAATTAGGGCAGCAATCATAAATGTGGATCTCGATCAAAAAATTGTGGAAATACTTCATAATATTTAAGTGCACAGCCTAACATCTCATATGTCTAATTCCACCTTGTTCGACAATCATGGACTAATTTTTTTTTCCAGGAAATTGCATTTGCTACACTATTTCTGAAAAAAGAATAATTCTTAATTTTTCTTATCTTTCAGTTATGTCCACAATCTCACTTAACTCATCTTGAACCATAAGTATGTGCATTAAACTTCATATATATGAAAAATATTTCCTATTGTGCTCTAGTGGGTGATTTTTATTGTGATGATATAATTATCAGCTATATATAACCCCTCACGATTGGAACTCTTCAGATATTCTTTTTTCAATCTTATAATTTCTCAAGAATTTAAAAAGTCTTTTATTTGTTTATATTGTTCTTTGAGCTCTTCACTCAACTAAATATTCTTCAAATATTTTCACTAAACTCACTGTTTTTCGTGTTCTTGACTGTCGTATTTTCGTTAAAACTCGGTGATCGATTCATGTGCTTTATTAAGTTCGTTGCGTAAAGATTAATATTGAATCGCTACTAGATTCATTGTATAATGGGAGACAACCATTTACGATAATCTTCAACACAAGGGGAGACGATGAAATGTGTCTAACACGTACCTGCCTTAGATCAATATCTGAATTCGATGATTTCGTTCTTCGTACATTTTACTTTATTTCATTTCATTTTTTTTTTTAACATTGTATTTTTATACATTTTCTATTATTTAAATACAAAATACCAAACATAAGAAATAAGAAACAACTTAAATGTATCACGATTCTAAAAATTTTAAACTTGAGAATTAAAAAAAAAAAGAGAAGAGACAGAACACACGGTTTGTGAGATTCTGTTGGTATAGTGGGATATTCAGACATTTCGATAACCATCCGTCTTGCCATGTGAAATCATAAGCACAAAAATGAGATTATTGTTTGGTGATTATGAAATTGAAATTAAAATTAAAATTTGAACTGAAGAGTTTAATTCTAATTGTTAGGTTTGATAAATCATTTAAGATTAAAAATTGGAATTAGAATTCTATTGGAATTTAAATCAATGTATTTTTATAATTTCAATTTCATTCTTTTTAACTTATAATTGTAAATTTAAATATTGTTTTATAAAAAAAAATTATTATTTTTCATTACTATATAATGTGTTGAAACAATAATATATATTTTTTAATTTATAAAATTAAAATATCGAACTGATATATTTTTTTAATTTATTAGTTAACATTTTAAACTAATTAATATATATATTTTTTAATTTTAAAAAATAACATGTCAAGCCTAGCGGTAAAAGGATGGGATACCCCAGCTCCCTAAATCTCTTACAGCAAGTTTCGCTCGTTTGCTTAAATTGATTTAGTAGATTTGTGGATTATTTGTTTAACTCGCATGAATTAATCGCACTTCGAAATGAGAAGCGGAACCCAAGATTCTAAAAAAACATATATGGCTTAAGCTTCATATTTTGTATCATATTCTCCCACTTCTACCACAATCACTGTGTAGTTCTCATAAGTGTGTGATGAAAATTAAATAAAAATATATAGGTGCCTCTTGAGAAAGATATAACCTGGCTGGATGAAACAACCTAATTATATTATTTTAGTTGGTAAACTATCATTTGCTAGCTTTTTGGAAGATTTTGTCAACAGTTTCTCCAATATTGTTAGCGTAACATGTAACTCGTTGCTAGGACGGGGATAATTAAGGTGAGTGAACTTGTACTTGATTAAAAAGATAATTTGGGCTTAGTCTGTACCAAATCGTGAAGGTAGTATTTAATATAACTAGCATGTATCTCGTGCATTTGCACGAGTAATAATATAAAAAACCGTGAAAAAAATATTACGGTAAAAATTTTATGGGCGGGTCAACCCACAATCCGACCAAAGTATCCATTTACTCTCGCATATATCCAAATACCACAGTTCTCTATCCAGCAATACAGACACTTTAAAAATTAAGCATCATTATATATATAGATTAGTTAGTTAAAAAGTTGAACTTATATTGTTAAAATGTCACGCGTTTATCAGATTTTGGGTTGAATTTAAAATATAAAGTGTTATTAGCCTAGTTGGTTAAAATGTTGTACTTGTTTTGTTAGGTTGCAAGTTCGAACCATACCTATAACATTTTTAATTTTATTTTTAACCGTTTTAAGTTTATAGGCGGGTCAACCCACAATCCGACCCAAGTATCCATTTACTCTCACATATATCCAAATTAACCACAGCTCTCGACCCGGCAATCCGAACACTTTAAAAATTAAGCATCATTATATATATAGATTTGAAAAAATAACAAATAAATATAATATAATAAATTAACTAAATAATGAATAATAGTCCACTCTTCTTATAAATCAGACAATAAAACAACTATTTAACTTAAAAAAATATTATATTAAAATTTATATATATATATATATATATATATATATATATATATAATAGTTAAGTTTAAATTATTTAAACTGAATCGGTGGTACAGAAAATTATAAACCGACTAGAACTCGTTTCGGTCGATTTTTTAATGAGTATTATATTTATTGTTTTGTTTACATCCCTAACTTAGAAATACATCCGTTCAACTTGGTAAGGACACTTTAAGTTGCTTACATTCCTCTCTCTCTCTCTATCTCTCTCTCTCTCTCTCTATATATATATATATATATATATATATATATATATATATATATATATATATATATATATATATATATATATATAATAATAGTAATAATCTTATAAATATTATTAGAACATTTTACAACAATTATTTATTGTACAAGTGTTATTTAAATGAATTTGTTTAAATCAAAATTGAGACTAAAAATCTTAATTCGCATATATTTTTTAACTTGCACAATTATAGTTCCCTATAATTATTTTAATCATACAATAATTATTTTTAAGAATATAAGGATTAAACAACTTCTTTTATTAGTTTTGATAGCATCTTCTTAATTCAAAAGAACTCGAATCGAATTAAGACATCGTATCTGAAATATAGCGTAGTCGAATCGAATTAAGACATCATATCTGAAATATAGCGTAGTCGTAGAAAGATGACATCCTCCTTAGAGTTAAAAAATAATTTACATCAATTGTATAAGTTAAATTTTACAATAAGTTAAAACAAGCCAATAAATAAAAAACTTTAACAGCGATTTTTAAATGTCTATATAATTGACTATAAAATTGTATAATAACATCATATAATTTAGTGTGATACCACAAATTGCCACGACTCTCATCTCCATTTAAAACGTTCTAGTATGAATTGAACTTATAACTTTTCGTCTTTTATAAACCACTATTGTCATTTAAGAAGTAAAAGATGAGATTTTTCACAAAATCTAATTTAAAATAAGATTTTTCACAAAAATATCTTGCTTGTATCTTTATATTCCTAATGTACAAGTTGGAAAACATATTCTACATGTTTAAATATTACACCAAATAAGGATTAAACATGACAAAATCTTCTTAATTCAAAAGAGCTGACATCACATCTGAAATATATGCGTCTCTTAAAAGATGACATATTTCTTAGATTAAAAAAAGGAAAGGAAAGGAAAGGAAAGAAGAATACAAAATTTATTATTAAAGTTGGGATCATTTTTAAATTTATTATAACCTAAAAATATGTTATTTATAGGTTTAACATTGATACAAATTTTAGTATTAAATTATTGTACCTGACATCATTTATCACAAACTAGAAAATATTCAATACTCAAACTTCATTGCCGAACTTGATTGCTTTAGAAATCAACGATCGATCACCTATTTCCCCGTCGAAAATTTATTAATTTGCTGGTAGTCTGCGCCTCCGTATAAATCATAGACAATATCGTTATCGCCACAAAATACATAGAAAACATAAAACATATTCAAACTTAACGGCAATTCATCGAAATTATGAAAGAAGATTATTAATTCACAAACCTGTATTGACTGAAACGATGGAAGATACATTGCTTCCCAAAGACGATGAACTGCTCGGAATTGGGGTTGCCAAACAACTTGGCTTCAACTGTATAGATAACACATTCTCTTCATATTCAACCTGAATCTTTTGTTTCTCGTCGCTTTTAGCCTCACCCATTTCAAGATTACGGTCGCCTGAATTCTTCTTGTTTTTCAGGTATCCCAACTGTGTCCAGTAAGAACATGCCAGAATCAGCAGACCGAAAGCGATAAGTCCGAGCATCGCCGCCATTCCGCCGAATAGGTATGGAAGCGGCGAGGCCACGGGAAATGCTGCGTTATTATCGCCTCCGCCAACGATTGTGGGCAACTCATTGTTGCGTTGGATTGACTTGCATATAAACAATTTTATTGCGCAGAGAGAGAAATATGGAATGATGAGATGGGGAAGGTGACAAAAATTTAACATCAGTCGTTTAATTACAGTTAATTTAATAAATTTGAAACTTTTATCATCCTTAAGCATATAAACAACATATTGCGTGTCTAATTCTCTGGTGAAATGCATCATTTAATTTATAGGTCAAATTTTACACTAAATTAAAAAAGGAAAAAGTAATAACTTTTAATATAATCTAAGATGAGGATTTTGATAATATCATTTACCAATCTCTCAGCTAATTCGCCGGGAATGCTGTTGGTACTGCCGAATGCGGCGTTCACAGAGGAAGAGTGAGGTCGTAAATTGGCCATGGAAGAAGCAAACAAATAATAATATGAATTCTTTCTCTCTCTCTCTGTCTTGATTAAGTTCAAGTTGCTGGTAATGAATTATATATATACAGCATAAGAAGAAGAAGAAGAAAAGAACACCATCCATTTCATTCATAAGTCATAACACGTGCCCTTTCCCTCTAAAAGTTTGTTTATGTTAAAAAGTTACTTATTTTTATTATTATATTTATTTATAATTTGATCATGCATATCTGTAGTCATCTTTTCCCAACTAAAATTCAATTTAAAAATATCTTCAAATTTAAAATTGGAAGTCATAGTATGATGTGAATTCTACTTTATTTGGTAAGAATTTATTTTCTAGATTACAATATAAATTATTTTTTAATTGTATAAATGACGTATCACACGCGTTATAATATTATTTTTTAATTATATAAATGACGTATCACACGCGTTATAATATTATTTTTTAATATTTAGAACGTCATGCACTACTATTATCATACGTAGTGCATCTTGTAAATTTATTTGTTTATTATTTAATTTGTTACATTATTTTTCTTTTGGACAAATGCATTTCATGGGTTATTTGTTAATATATATTTTCATTTTAAGTTTACTCCTAAATATTTAAATTTGGCATCAATTCTTGAACAACAGTTTCAAAAAAATCATTCTTAAAACTTAGCATACATTTGATATGATTTAGCAATTCTTGAAGAGCAATTCAATTTTTAAGTTTTATTTGTGTTTTCAGTTTTATTCCCTCGTAGCCGTAGATAATTATTTTTCATCCCAATATATTTTAAATTTCGAATCTTTTATTTTTTTTTCAAAATTCATTAAAGGGTTAATTGCACATATTTTAAATAAAAATTATTTTTGGAGACGATTTTGCGTAAATCGTACCCAAAAATAATTAATTACCGACTATAAAATTCAATATATATTAAATAAATAATAAATTAATAAATAGGCTAAATTGGTATTATTTTTTATTGTAGATATTCTAGAAAATAAAAATAAAAATATAGTAGTAGTTAACCGAAAAGTCGCCACAAATTAACAAACCTTCCGCAGGCCCACCAATAGAGCCCTATCGGGTAAAGTCAACGATCAAGCGGAGCAATCAACCGAGTTAGGACCCGGACGAGGCGTAGACCTTAGACCTAGGCCCATAGGGTCGTAGGACCAACGACAGTCCATTCATGGATACAACCCGGTGTTGAAGGCCCATAAAAGAATGCATTTAGGCCTTCTAAGGTTCATGATTATTCTTAATGTTCTTGTCGGTCTCCTTTCCAACATCTTCATGCAGCACAATGAACTTAAAATAATTTCGTAAACGATTGATATTTCCCACGATTCTTAACCAAATCAGGTATCGAAAAATGTTGCGTAACGAGGAGTGAATAAAGAATACATTGGAGCCATCAATTTACAGCAAGACACAACCATTCAGTGTGCACTTCAGGTTAGATATAGGTGTTAATGAATATCACATGATTATTGAATATTATTATTTCCAATTAATAAATGCATATTCTTGTTTTCATACTATTGACTTAAAGTATTGACTTAAAGAGAATTGTGAAAAATGTTTTATAGTATTAATTAATAAAAATTCATCCTATGTTACTAATATAAAAGCGTTTAACATAGTGATCATAAAAGTAAGTCGCTTATTATATTTCATATCTAAATAATCCCTAATCATATGTTCAATGAAAGAGGACATCAATAAATCGAGAAAATTAGTGTATGTTGTAATATTACTTTATTTGATCAAGTGAATGTTCATATAAATCGAGATTATAGCTGATAATATGAACAAAAATACAGGTGGTTGTAAATAAGTTAACAACACACCAGAATGTCGAGCATGTGACCTCTCATGGTAATTAATAATTTGTGTGGTTGGTGCGTCTCGTAGCGACTATTGTTAATTATTCATAGACTTGAGATGTTTAGATAAATAATAAGTGAATCATATATATATTTTGACACCAATTATGGTCGATCTATAAAAGGGCATTCAAGAGCTGGTGATTAAGTATATGAAACATATGGTATTATTATGAGTAGTCAATATGAGAGTCACAACTCTTTAATAAAACTCTACTTAATAGTCCATGTCCATGGCATTCTTTTCGAGGTTGTTAATCCTTATAATAGATTAAAGGAGTAGTAAGTTTTAAGATGTCAGAAAAATAGGCTTTAGGATGGATGTCCAGTAAGAAATGCTAATTAATAACTAAGCTCAAATAATATAGATGAGTTCGAGAGTTAGTACCAATTAACTTTTTAGAGTATTAGAAGTTACAGACGTTTTTCGTCAAAGTTAGTACCAATTAACTCTTTAGAGCATTAGGAGTTACACACGTTTTTGCTAGAAATATCCTCGTGACTATATTATAATTAATTTGTTAATTATAATTGTTTAAAAATTTGGGAGGCTTAATAGGTTACACGCAATAGAAGAATCGAGTTGAAATATAAAATGATGATGAATTTTGAATTTGTTAATGGATGTTATAAGTATTATTGACTATTTATAAATTATTTGTTATAAATAAACTGAGAATTAATTCTAATGGTTAGAAATAAAATTTGAATGCAAGAAGTTTGTATATAATTTTATTTAATTGAATTTATTAAATAAATATAATAAAATATTTTAAAATTATATTGATAGTCAAATAAATTAATGGTTAAATGAAAGTTTTTTCAATCTTGTGATTATTTTATAATACTTATGATTTATGAATAAATACATGAATGATCTTTCAGAAAGTCATTTCATTAGTTTTTTATCTCTCCATTTTTTTCATAGTTTTCTTTTTCTAAAATTGTTTTAGGAATAAAAATTTAATTTCATCTTATTTTCCATGTATTTGATAAATGACCTGAGTACTAGTATGTCACTACAAAAAAAAATGTCGATTTGCAATATTTTCGTGCAACAAATAATTTATTAATGCTAATTTTTAAGAACTGCATTTGAAATTGCATTGGAATAACTTACCATTGCAAAAATTGCATCAATTATTACAATAAATAGATATTTTTACGTAAAATAAAATCAAAAAAATATATATTGCAAAATATATCACTATAAATGACAAAATATAAAAAAAATTTAAACACTAGTAAAAAAATAATATTTAAAGGCGGTTTTAACCGCCGTTAAAAGATAATTTCCCGTAGTTAAAGCCTATTAACTGCGGTTTAAATACCGTAGTCAACCGCCGTTAAAAAAATAATAATCAATAAGGGCAGGAAAAATACCGTAGTTAATAGTCTACAACGACGGTTTAATAAACCGCAGTTAATAGCCTCTAACTGCGGTTTTAAATACCGTAGTTAAAGATATGTTTGTCAATAAGGACGGTAAACTTACCGTAGTTAATAGTCTCCAACTGCGGTGACTTTACCGCCCTTATTAAGTAACATTTTTTTAACGACGGATCTTTTAACTACGGTTGACTGTGATAAAATTACCGTAGTAAATAGTCTTTAACTGCAGTTTTATAAACTGTAGTTAAAAACTATTAACTGCGGTAATTTAACGACCCTTAATTAATAGTCTTTAACTACGGTTTATAAAACCGCCGTTATAAACTATTAACTGAAGTCTTTATTGATTAATGATTTTAACAGAAAAACTTTTATATATTTAAAAAAAATATTCATCAAAATAATTTATATTAATTTAAGTATAATTACATCAAAATAATATTATAATAAAATTTGATTATATTTAAATATAAAATAATAAAAAGTTTATTAACGAACAACTTTCCTTCCTTCCTTTTCTCTTTCTTCCTTCTTGGGTTAAATACAACTGCTCAACTCTTTAAAACCTATAAAATATTCTTCTCAAATCTTTAAAACCCCTAAAAATAAAAATTTATAAATTAATACCTTATTATTTGGAGTTCTTGAGACTTGACAATTTGATTCAGCATCTTTGTCATCTCACATATTTCAAAGTGAGTATATATAATCCAAATTTGAATCAACATTTTTATCATCTCACATATTTCAAATTGAGTATATAATCATTTAATTTAATATTTCAAAATATGGAAATATATTTCAAATTGAGTATATAATCATTTAAT
The DNA here is from genome assembly GCF_907164915.1 of Impatiens glandulifera. Taxonomy (NCBI): domain Eukaryota; kingdom Viridiplantae; phylum Streptophyta; class Magnoliopsida; order Ericales; family Balsaminaceae; genus Impatiens; species Impatiens glandulifera. The sequence continues at coordinate 18,579,449 of NC_061867.1, read as the reverse complement.
TTAATATTTTAAAATATGGAAATATGAGAGGTTTCTTATGAGAGGTTTGAGAATAAGCTGAGGATGTGAGGGGAGGTGAGGAAGTTACTATGAAAAAAATAATGGAATGAGGAGGTTATGGAGATAAGATGAAGATGTAATGGAAGGTGAGGGAGGTATGAATAAGTAATGGAGAATGTAGAAGTAGAGAGAGAGGAAACCACTTTATCCGGTTTTAACAATAAAAATAAACAATTATAAATTTTATATACGTTTGATTTATTTTAATTAAATTAATAAAAAAATTATATTTAATTTTTTTTGACCAAATATTAAAATTTAGTAGATATAATTTTATTTTATCATGAATAACTATACATTTTAAATATATAATTAAAATTTTGATAATATATATATATATATTTCATTTAAAAGACATCTCATAATTTTAATTGTATGTCATAAATTTATTAATAATTATTTAATAATTTATTTTTCTAATTAAGATTTATATATAAACGTTATATATAGTTATATATATATATATAAATATTTTTGATGTGTTATTCAAATTTATTGATAATTATTCATTTACTTTTTTAATATATTATTTCTTTAACTCACAATTAATTATATATAACTCATATATTCATTATATATACAAATACATTTTATTTTGTTATACATATTATTTAACTTTAAATAAATTAGTTATATCTTTATTATACCTATTAAATTAAATGAGTATATTAAATGAGTAGACTAATTTATTTAATAATTAATTTAAAAAATTAGTTTATATTAAAAGATTAGTGAATACACTTATTTATTACTAATTAATTAAAAAACATTAATTCATATTAAAATATACATTTACTAGGTCATATTTATATATAACACATTTCTTAAAAATGGTCATAATTAATTTTTAAATTCTTTATTACTTATCTAAGTCTTTAACATCTTTTTTAAACTGTTATAATTTTGTATACAAGTTTCAATTTATATCATGCAAATTAAAAAGTCATTATATATATATTATTTATATTATTAAAATCATGTATATTATGAATTTAAATTGATATTTAATTTTTATAAAATTATATATATATATATATATTAATTTTTTTGTATTTATATATTAGATTAGATTAATATATTTATTACAATTATAATTAGTTTTTTATTACTTTCAATAAATTAATAAATTGTACTATATTTAATTTTTTTTCATTTAATATTAAAATTTAGAGATATAACTTTATTTTATCCATGTATAACTATAAATTTTATAAAATAATATATAATATTAAAATTGATATGTAGTTACAAATTTTATATACATTTACAAATATTACAATAAATTTTTAATTTCAAGCATTAGACATTAGAATTTTTAATTGTTTTTATAAATTATACAATAAAAAAAAGAATTATAAATAATTTTGTAAATCTAGTTAACTTTAAATTATTAAATTCATTATCTTATTTTTATAAAATATAAAATATTAATATTTGTCCAATTTAGGAATGATCATATATTATATTTACGTATGAACATATTATATTTGTTAGATTTAGATAAACTCTTTGTATGAATGTATCAAATATTAAGTTGAGTTAGTTTAATATATTTTTATAAAACAATTTATACATAATAATAAGTTTTAAATAAAATTTCATACTAAATAAATATGTCAATAATAAAATAATAGTTTAATAAATAACTAATTAATTTATAAAATAAGTTCATACAAAAATCTACCTTTACTTAGTTAGTTGATTGAGGATAAAATTTATTTTTATCTTACTTTTATAAAATTATTTATATTTTATACTTCAAATTCAAATGTGAATTTATTTCCAAAAATAATAAAAAAATAAATTACCACCTTAATATATAAGTTTTATTATATTACTATTTTATATTCATTTATTAGATATGTAATTATCAACCATATACATAATTGTTTTTTATCATAATTTTCTCTCATAATTAAATACAAAAATAGTTTTTTTAACTAATTCATCACTAATTAATTTATAAAATAAGAATTTAATTAATAATAAAAGTCTTATTTATAAGTTAATATTTATATATAACACATATCCTAAAAACTAGGTGATTTATTACATTAATAACAACTATACAAATATTTTATTTTTTTATTATTAAAAATTACATTATTATAATTGTAAATAATTTATTCACTTAATATATATACATATCTAATATTAATAATAATATTCTTATATTTTGATTGAAAATAATTTCCTTATAATTTTTGTGTAAACAATTATAATACATAATTTTGTATACACTATTATATTTTCAACTTATATTCCAATCAAATTATAAAATAGTTAAAATTAAGAATTTAAAACCTATTAACATTCTAAAATCATGTGTATTATAAGTTAAAATTTATTTTTAATTTATTTTATATATAACTTGTTATTATATAATACATAAAATATATTTTATTTAGTTTTACTATTATTATTATATTTAATCATTTTTAATATATATATTTTAAATAATTTAATATTTTAATTAGAAAATGTTTATTTATTTTATAACGATAATTTTATTAATTATTATTTTCTATATTTACTTATATTATAAATATATTTTTTTATTTTATATATAAATTTTATTTTAAGTTTATTTTATTACAACTATTAATAATATTTCAATTAAATAAATATAATTTAAATTTTGTATTATAATTAAAATTTTAGATTTTAATTAAAATTAAATTAATTATTAAATAATAAAGTAATTTATAATAATAAATAATATTATTTATAATATAAATAAATATAGAATTATAATAATAATTCAAATTCAAATTTTGTGACCCCAAAATTAAAATAAATATAAAAAACATATTAAATATACAAAAATATATAACTAGATCATTTAATTTCAAAACAAGAAAAAATATCATTGGTGGTAAATATTGATGTACTTTTGGTGATTTTGAAGCCTCATTTATTAATATTTGTGATATATTATGTATGATGTTTTTATAATAAAAATTTTTGATAAATATTTTAAAATGAGAAAAGATTATAAAGATAAATATAAGAATAAGAAAAAATAAATAAATAAATTTAAGAGTATTAAAATGTAACCTCAAAAATAAATTTTAGGTTATGGTTGGATTTATGGTAAAAAAAAATTAAAAATATTAGATATGAAAAAGCTATTACAATGTAAACAATATAGTTAAGGTCAGTGATATAAAAGAACTACAATAAATATAATAAAGATCTCGATAGATAAATAATATACGGTAAAATAGATAATAATATATAATTAATAATATTATATATACTAAAAATTAAAATTTTGGGGCAGTTGTGCATAAACGTTCGTATGCAAGTCGTGTTGGACTTTCAATCGTGTGTATGTGTGTCGTATCGTGTCTTGACCCACTCAAAATATTATGATTCACGGACTCTTTCTTGTCGTATTATTCGTATCCATGAGTTTATTCGTGTCGTGTTAACTCGTGTTTAAATTTGTGTTTCGTGTTTTTCCGACTAGATTTTGTCATCACACTCATATTAATTATTTATTATTTATATATAGTAAATTATATTTTTAATAAAAAATTATAAAATATGTCTATTAATTTATTTTAATTTTAAAATTTTAATTAATTTAATAAGTTAAATGTATTAAAAAAGTTATTTATATGTAAATGTGTAAATAAAAATTTTAAGCTATAGTTTTATAAATAAAAATTTGAATGTTAAATATTTAAAATGTGTTTTAAAACATATAAATAATTATTCAAATCAAATAGTTAAATTTGTTGTTATAAAGTTATTAATTTATTTAAAAATAATAATATATTAAGCTAGTTAAATATGATAAATATGAAAATTTATAATTTTTAAAATATTAGATAAGAATTTATATTTAATTATTTTAAGTATATATTATAATTATTATTATATATAATTAAAAGTAGTGGAGATTTTTTATTATGAAATATAGATTTTTTTTTAGGTCTTATTAACTTTTAAAATTTTGAGTGATTTAATATATTTTAATTGATTTAGTGAATATGTAAACAAATAAATATATTTTTTAGGAAAACATTATTGAAATTGATATATTATTAATTTTTTATTAATATAATTTGAAATAGTTTGAGATTTTTTAGGTTATAAAATATTTAAATAACTATTCTCTATTGTATTTTTTTAATTAATATTAATTTTATAAATTTGATTTTTATTTAATTAATAAAATTAATTTATTTTTTTATTTTATAAATTATATTTTTTTATTTGATAAATTTTTTTATTGACTTGTAAAATTTTGGAGCTATTTAAGATTTTTTAAAATGATATGATGATAAATAATTAAATACGTGATCAATTACTAGGAGACGTGCTAATTTGATAATGTTAATGTAAATGTGGGTAGTTTGAATAAGAAAGGGGAAAATAAAGTGGGAAAGATGAGTATAAATTATAAATATATTATTATATTATTAAAATTAAAATTATTATCATATATTTATTATTTAATGTATTAATATTAATTAAAATTATAAATAATTTTAAATTTTAAAAATTAATAAAAATAATATCGAAAATAATTATTAATAGACTTACATTTCTATTAGTTTTTTTTTATTTATATTTTATTTTAATTTATATTATTTAATTTAATATTTTATTTTAATATGTTTAATATTAATTAAAAATATTATATTTATGAAATTAAATAATTTATTAAATGATAAAAATGTAATAGGTTTAGAGAATGTTAATGTGAGTAGCTTAGGTTATGTGACTAATTGTGTTTATGTCGTTTCTGGTGTATACTCATGTTCATGTCGTGTTTATACTTGTGTCGTGTCTATACTCGTATTGTGTCCATGTCGACTCGTAACCGTGTTATAATCGTAGAAACTTATAATCGTGTCGTGATCGTTTCGTCTCGTGCTTGTATCGTATCAACCCAAAATTCGATCGTATCGTGTCATTCCGTACAAATATCGTGTTGAATCATGTCGGTTCGTATTTATCCAACCCATTGCCCAGCTCTAGGCCCGAGTGGGGGGGGGGGGGCGATGTAATTACCGAGCCTACAAACATCACTAACCTATATAATTTATACTACCCTATATAAAAGTATTTTAATTGCAATTTTATATACAATAGTTAAAATAATGTGTGTTTAATATAAATATTGAATAGTAAATAATTTATATATATTATTAAGCACAAATAATATATATATATATATATATTTTATTTAGAAGGTTATTTTAAAGTATGATTTTAGAATAATTATGAGTAAATAAATTATATATATACATAAGATTATTCATACACAAATTATCTCCAAATTTTAAGATTTTAGTATATTTACTTAATTCATATTTATATATAATACATATTCTAAAAAATTAAAACTTACTATTACAATTATACAAAAATAAAATAAAATTAAATAAATCTATAAGAAATCTCAATTATATTAGTTTTTATATTTATTTAATCATAAAATAATTTAATCACATTAATAAATAATTTATATACATTTTTAATAATATAACATATTTATAAATAATATTAGTAATATATATTTTTAATAACTTAATAAAAATATCCATATATATATATATAATATTAATAATAAAATTTATTATACATTATTTAATTGATGATAAATACTTTATTATTTAATTTTTATAATATTATCTACACAAATCTTTAAATACTTATATCATAATTAATTTTTAAAATAATTGAAATTAAGAAGTTTATGTTGTATCCAATTAATTTCTAAAATATTACAAATTAAAATTTATTAATAAGATTTTTTATGTTTTATAATCTTAATAAGACGTTTAACTGTGGTTTTATAAACCAGGTAAAACTTTTAATTGCGGTTTATAGTTTAATGTAAGACTTTTAACTGCGGTTAAATGTAATATAAGACTTTTAACTGCGGTTTATAAAACCGCAATTAAAGTTAATTCTTTTAACTGCGGTTTTTATATACCGTAGTTAAAAATAAGACTATTAATTGCGGTTTTATATACCGCAATTAAAAGTAAGATATTAACTACGGTTTTATATACTGTCGTTACATGTAAGGTATTAACTACGGTTTTATATACCGCCGTTACATGTAAGGTATTATCTACGGTTTTATATACCGCCGTTAAATTTCGCCACTAATAATACAGTGAACAGTTTTATGAATATAAGTCTGCAAGAATATAGTAATAAGAAAAATTACGAAAGATCAAAATATTTTCGCAAAATAAATTAAATTTTAATGTTTGCAAAATATTTAGCAATAAATTATATTTCCATTAACTATTGTATCAAATAATATACACATAGGGCTGTTATAATTGCAAATATAAATATGAAATAACTGTATTGGTTTTGTTAATTAAATGTGTACTATATATTGTAATAACACAAATAAATAATTTATTCGCAACTAGATGTGCAGTACAATGATAGAATATCATTGCAAAATATATTACACTAGTATTTTATATTTTTTTAAAATCTTTTTAAGTATTCAAAATCCTTTCGCAATAGAATTTGCATTAATTTATATAAATTTTTACTTATCAATTATTTTCATACCATTAGTGCAAATATAAATGCTATTCATATTGAAAATAATTATTTAAAATTATTTCGCAATATAATTTATTAAATTTAATACCAATCAGTGCAAGCGTAGTTGCTAGTGTTATTAAATATAATTGTTCATAAACTTTTCGCAATAGGATTTGCATTAATATATATAAATTTATACTTATGATATATTTTCAAATGTTTTCATACCCATCAGTGGAAAGATAATTGCTATTTGTATTAAAAATAATCGTTTATAAATTGTTCGCAATTACATTTGCAGTAAGTTATATAAATTTATACTTAGGATATATTTTCAAACATTTTCATACCCATCAGTGCAAACTCAATTGCTATACCTATTAAATAAAACCGTTCATGATCTTTCCGCAACAACATTTACAATAAGGTATATAAATTTATATTTTTGAACTCTTAGGTACAAATCTCCTGTATTAGTGTGCACTAATTTAAGCACTAACCCATTTAGAAAATTATATTTCATTAATGTTTGCACTAACAATTTGGATGTGTATTGCGAGAATTAATGGAACTTGAATGACATAAATTGTTATTAGTTTTGAACTCTTGAGTAGAATTCCTCTATATTAGTGTGCACTAATATTTGCACTAACTTATTTAGAAAATTATATTGCATTAGCGTTTGCACTAACAATTTAGATGTGTATTGCGAGAAATAGTGCAGATCGAATGTCATAAAATATAATTATTTTTGAACTCTCGGGTAGAAATCCCCTGTATTAGTGTGCACTAGTATTTGCACTAACCCATTTAAAAAATTATACCGCATTAGCATTTTCACTAACAATTTGAATGTGTATTGCGAGAATTAATGGAACTCGAATGACATAAATTGTTATTATTTTTGAACACTTGGGTAGAATTTCGTTATATTAGTGTGCACTAATATTTTCACTAACTCATTTAGAAAATTATATTACATTAGCGTTTGCATTAAAAATTTGGATGTGTATACGAGAAATAGTGCAGATTGAATGTCATAAACTATAATTATTTTTGAACTTTCGGGTAGAAATCCCCTATATTAGTGTGCACTAGTATTTGCACTAACTCATTTAAAAAATTATATCGCATTAGCGTTTGCACTAACAATTTTGATATGTATTGCGAGAAATAGTACACATCGAATTTCATAAATTGTAATTATTTTTGAACTCTCGGGTAGAAATCTCCTATATTAGTGTGCACTAGTACGTATTTGCACTAACCCATTTAGAAAATTATACTGCATTAGCGTTTGCATTAATAATTTGGATGTGTATTGTGAGAAATAGTGCAGATCGAATAACATAAATTGTAATTATTTTTGAACTCTCGGGTAGAAATCTCCTATATTAGTGTGCACTAATATTTGCACTAACGCATTTAGAAAATTATACTGCATTAGCGCTTGCACTAACAATTTTGATGTGTATTGCGAAAAATAGTGCAGATCGAATGACATAAATTGTAATTATTTTTGAACTCTCGGGTAGAAACCTCCTATATTAGTGTGCACTAATATTTGCACTAACTCATTTAGAAAATTATACTGCATTAGCGTTTGCACTAACAATTTGGATGTGTATTACGAGAAATAGTGCATATCAAATGGCATAAGTTTAATTATTTTTGAACTCTCGGGTAGAATTCACCTATATTCGTGTGCACTAGTATTTCCAATAATTCATTTAGAAAATTATATTGCATTAGCGTTTGCACTAACAATTTAGATGTGTATTGCAAGAAATAGTACAAATTCTATTAATTATTTCTCAACAACCACATCTACCCATGTACTTCTTTACCAACTTTATTTAATTATTCTTCTTCATTTTCTTATATTCTATCTCCCTCATTTCTCTACATTTTTATTACATTCTTTATCATTTATATCATTCATCTATCATTTTCTTTTCCAAAACTCTATCTTTCATCACCAACTTATAGAGGATCTTCAAACATTGATCACCAAAATCAAGAACATCAATACTTTGGTTTTCTATTTCAAAGTAATTATGTCTACAAACTCCAATATCACTTACTTTATTTATTCATTGACTAATTATGTTTATATATATATATATATATATTCATTGACTTATATGTAAACATATTGATTTAGTGAATGAAGATCTTTTAATCTATAATAATAGATAATCATTGTTTTTTTGCTTTTAGTAGGTATTGTTTCAATAGAATTGTATCTAAATATATACATAACTACAAATGAGGTCTGAACGTGATTGGATGTATACGAGAAACCCTGAAAGTATGGAAGATTTTTTAAAAGGAGTGCAAGAGTTCATTTCATTTGCCACAACTCAACTCGGTTATATGGATGGTGAAAAAATAAGGTGCCCTTGCTTAAAATGTCGTATTCAAAAGTACATTAAGTCGGATTTGTGCCTTATTCATTTGATTAAGCATGAATTCATGGAAAACTATCATACGTGGTCAGCTAATGGGGAATCTAGTCAAACCTCGAATGTATACACCTTTCGACGTAAAAGACCTTCGCTCGGTTACAATGAAAGAACAACAAATCGGTATGAGTCAATGATACATGACATGGATTCTAGTTTCTAACCAAATGTGGAAAATGAAGCATCAACCTCTTCCAATTTTAACAGATATATTTTATCAGAAAGGTTTTGGAAAGCATTGAACGCGGCACATCAACTGATCTGGCCTGGTAATGATAGCGAGAGTAAACTATCTGCAACTGTGAAACATCTTAACATAAAATCCGAGAACAATTGGTCCGAACATGCTGTCAATCAAAATCTTGACTACATTAGATCAATGTTACCCAAAGACAATTGCATGCCGGATAATTATTATAGCATGAAGAAAAATTGGTTGAAGATTTGGGTTTGCCCGTGATTAGAATAGATGTATGTGGAGATGGTTGCATGCTTATTTGGGGGGAATATATTGATAAACAATAATGTAGCTTTTGTCATCAATCTCGATACAAAGAAAATGTTCATAAACTGAAGCCCCACAAACAACTATTTTATTTACCACTAGCTCCCGGATTGCAAAGGTTGTACGCTTCAAATGTGACAGCACCTCACATGACATGGCATGGTCGTCATGTCAATAAACCCGAGATCATGTGTCATCCGTCAGATGGAGAGGCTTGGAAGAGGTTTGATCACCATCATCCAATATTTGCACTCGAACATAGAAATGTTCGATTAGGACTATGTTTGGATGGATTTGCTCCTTTCGGACAATATGGAAAAGCATATTCATGCTGGCTATTTATAAATTATTATTGACTATTTATAAATTATTTGTTATAAATAAACTTAGAATTAATTCTAATGGTTAGAAATGAAATTTGAATGCAAGAAGTTTGTATATAATTTTATTTAATTGAATTTATTAAATAAAATATTTTAAAATTATATTGATAGTCAAATAAATTAATCGTTAAATGAAAGTTTTTTCAATCTTGTGATTATTTTATAATACTTATGATTTATGAATAAATACATGAATGATCTTTCAGAAAGTCATTTCATTAGTTTTTTATCTCTCCATTTTTTTTACGTTTTCTTTTTCAAAAATTGTTTTAGGAATAAAAATTTAATTTCATCTTATTTTCCTATTTGATAAATGACCTGAGTACTAGTATGTCACTACAAAAAAAAACTGTCGATTTGCAATATTTTTGTGCAACAAATAATTTATTAATGCTAATTTTTAAGAACTGCATTTGAAATTGCATTGAAATAACTTACCATTGCAAAAATTGCATCAATTATTACAATAAATATATATTTTTACGTAAAATAAAATCAAAAAAATATATATTGCAAAATATATCACTATAAATGACAAAATATAAAAAAAATTTAAACACTAATAAAAAAATAATATTTAAAGGCGGTTTTAACCGCCGTTAAAAGATAATTTCCCGTAGTTAAAGCCTATTAACTGCGGTTTAAATACCGTAGTCAATCGCCGTTAAAAAAATAATAATCAATAAGGGCGGGAAAAATACCGTGGTTAATAGTCTACAACGACGGTTTAATAAACCGCAGTTAATAGTCTCTAACTGCGGTTTTAAATGCCGTAGTTAAAGATATGTTTGTCAATAAGGACAGTAAACTTACCGTAGTTAATAGTCTCCAACTGCGGTAACTTTACCGCCCTTATTAAGTAACATTTTTTAACGACGGAACTTTTAACTACGGTTGACTGTGATAAAATTACCGTAGTAAATAGTGTTTAACTGCAGTTTTATAAACTGTAGTTAGAAACTATTAACTGCGGTAATTTTACGACCCTTAATTAATAGTCTTTAACTACGGTTTATAAAACCGCCGTTATAAACTATTAACTGAAGTCTTTATTGATTAATGATTTTAACAGAAAAACATTTATATATTTAAAAAAAATATTCATCAAAATAATTTATATTAATTTAAGTATAATTACATCAAAATAATATTATAAACAAATTTGATTATATTTAAATATAAAATAATAAAAAGTTTATTAACGAACAACTTTCCTTCCTTCCTTTTCTCTTTCTTCCTTCTTGGGTTAAATACAGCTGTTCAACTCTTTAAAACCTATAAAATATTCTTCTCAAATCTTTAAAACCCCTAAAAATAAAAATTTATAAATTAATACCTTATTATTTGGAGTTCTTGAGACTTGACAATTTGATTCAATATCTTTGTCATCTCACATATTTCAAATTGAGTATATATAATCCAAATTTGAATCAACATTTTTATCATCTCACATATTTCAAATTGAGTATATAATCATTTAATTTAATATTTCAAAATGAGGATGTGAGGGAAGGTGAGGAAGTTACTATGAAAAAATAATGGAATGAGGAGGTTATAGAGATAAGATGAAGATGTAATGGAAGGTGAGGGAGGTATGAATAAGTAATGGAGAATGTAGAAGTAGAGAGAGAGGAAACCACTTTATCTGGTTTTAACAATAAAAATAAACAATTATAAATTTTATATACGTTTGATTTATTTTAAAAAAATTAATAAAAAAATTATATTTAATTTTTTTTGACCAAATATTAAAATTTAGTAGATATAATTTTATTTTATCATGAATAACTATACATTTTAAATATATAATTAAAATTTTGATAATATATATATATATATATATATATATATATTTCATTTAAAAGACATCTCATAATTTTAATTGTATGTCATAAATTTATTAATAATTATTTAATAATTTATTTTTCTAATTAAGATTTATATATAAAGGTTATATATAGTTATATATATATATAAATATTTTTGATGTGTTATTCAAATTTATTAATAATTATTCATTTACTTTTTTAATATATTATTTCTTTAACTCACAATTAATTTTATATAACTCATATATTCATTATATATACAAATACATTTTATTTTGTTATACATATTATTGAACTTTAAATAAATTAGTTATATCTTTATTATACCTATTAAATTAAATGAGTATATTAAATGAGTAGACTAATTTATTTAATAATTAATTTAAAAAATTAGTTTATATTAAAAGATTAGTGAATACACTTATTTATTACTAATTAATTAAAAAAACATTAATTCATATTAAAATATACATTTACTAGGTCATATTTATTTATATATAACACATTTCTTATAAATGATCATAATTAATTTTTAAATTCTTTATTACTTATCTAAGTCTTTATCATCTTTTTTAAACTATTATAATTTTGTATACAAGTTTCAATTTATATCATGCAAATTAAAAAGTCATTATATATATATATTATTTATATTCTTAAAATCATGTATATTATGAATTTAAATTGATATTTAATTTTTATAAAATTATATATATATATATATATATATATTAATTTTTCTGTATTTATATATTAGATTAGATTAATATATTTATTACAATTATAATTAGTTTTTTATTACTTTCAATAAATTAATAAATTGTACTATATTTAATTTTTTTCATTTAATATTAAAATTTAGAGATATAATTTTATTTTATCCATGTATAACTATAAATTTTATAAAATAATATATAATATTAAAATTGATATGTAGTTACAAATTTTATATACATTTACAAATATTACAATAAATTTTTAATTTCAAGCATTAGACATTAGAATTTTTAATTGTTTTTATAAATCATACAATAAAAAAAAGAATTATAAATTATTTTGTAAATCTAGTTAACTTTAAATTATTAAATTCATTATCTTATTTTTATAAAATATAAAATATTAATATTTGTCCAATTTAGGAATGATCATATATTATATTTACGTATGAACATATTATATTTGTTAGATTTAGATAAACTCTTTGTATGAATGTATCAAATATTAAGTTGAGTTAGTTTAATATATTTTTATAAAATAATTTATACATAATACTAAGTTTTAAATAAAATTTCATACTAAATAAATATGTCAATAATAAAATAATAGTTTAATAAATAACTAATTAATTTATAAAATAAGTTCATACAAAAATCTACCTTTACTTAGTTAGTTGATTGAGGATAAAATTTATTTTTATCTTACTTTTATAAAATTATTTATATTTTATACTTCAAATTCAAATGTGAATTTATTTCCAAAAATAATAAAAAAATAAATTACCACCTTAATATATAAGTTTTATTATATTACTATTTTATATTCATTTATTAGATATGTAATTATCAACCATATACATAATTGTTTTTTATCATAATTTTCTCTCATAATTAAATACAAAAATAGTTTTTTTAACTAATTCATCACTAATTAATTTATAAAATAAGAATTTAATTAATAATAAAAGTCTTATTTATAAGTTAATATTTATATATAACACATATCCTAAAAACTAGGTGATTTATTACATTAATAACAACTATACAAATATTTTATTTTTTTATTATTAAAAATTACATTATTATAATTGTAAATAATTTATTCACTTAATATATATACATATCTAATATTAATAATAATATTCTTATATTTTGATAGAAAATAATTTCTTTATAATTTTTGTGTAAACAATTATAATACATAATTTTGTATACACTATTATATTTTCAACTTATATTCCAATCAAATTATAAAATAGTTAAAATTAAGAATTTAAAACCTATTAACATTCTAAAATCATGTGTATTATAAGTTAAAATTTATTTTTAATTTATTTTATATATAACTTGTTATTATATAATACATAAAATATATTTTATTTAGTTTTACTATTATTATTATATTTAATCATTTTTAATATATATATTTTAAATAATTTAATATTTTAATTAGAAAATGTTTATTTATTTTATAACGATAATTTTATTAATTATTATTTTCTATATTTACTTATATTATAAATAATATTTTTTTATTTTATATATAAATTTTATTTTAAGTTTATTTTATTACAACTATTAATAATATTTCAATTAAATAAATATAATTTAAAATTTGTATTATAATTAAAATTTTAGATTTTAATTAAAATTAAATTAATTATTAAATAATAAAGTAATTTATAATAATAAATAATATTATTTATAATATAAATAAATATAGAATTATAATAATAATGAAAATTCAAATTTTGTGGCCCCAAAATTAAAATAAATATAAAAAAACATATTAAATATACAAAAATATATAACTAGATCATTTAATTTCAAAACAAGAAAAAATATCATTGGTGGTAAATATTGATGTACTTTTGGTAATTTTGAAGCCTCATTTATTAATATTTGTGATATATTATGTATGATGTTTTTATAATGAAAATTTTTGATAAATATTTTAAAATGAGAAAAGATTATAAAGATAAATATAAGAATAAGAAAAAATAAATAAATAAATTTAAGAGTATTAAAATGTAACCTCAAAAATAAATTTTAGGTTATGGTTGGATTTATGGTAAAAAAAAATTAAAAATATTAGATATGAAAAAGCTATTACAATGTAAACAATATAGTTAAGGTTAGTGATATAAATGAACTACAATAAATACAATAAAGATCTCGATAGATAAATAATATACGGTAAAATAGATAATAATATATAATTAATAATATTATATATACTAAAAATTAAAATTTTGGGGCAGTTGTGCATAAACGTTCGTATTCGACTCAGGCAAGTTGTGTTGGACTTTCAATCGGTATGAGTCAATGATACATGACATGGATTCTAGTTTCTAACCAAATGTGGAAAATGAAGCATCAACCTCTTCCAATTTTAACACATATATTTTATCAGAAAGGTTTTGGAAAGCATTGAACGCGGCACATCAACCGATCTGTCCTGGTAATGATAGCGAGAGTAAACTATCTGCAACTGTGAAACATTTTAACATAAAATCCGAGAACAATTGGTCCGAACGTGCTGTCAATCAAAATCTTGACTACATTAGATCAATGTTACCCAAAGACAATTGCATGCCGGATAATTATTATAGCATGAAGAAAAATTGGTTGAAGATTTGGGTTTGCCCGTGATTAGAATTGATGCATGTAGAGATGGTTGCATGCTTATTTGGGGGGAATATATTGATAAACAATAATGTAGCTTTTGTCATCAATCTCGATACAAAGAAAATGCTCATAAACTGAAGCCCCACAAACAACTATTTTATTTACCACTAGCTCCCAGATTGCAAAGGTTGTACGCCTCAAATGTGACAGCACCTCACATGACATGGCATGGTCGTCATGTCAATAAACCCAAGATCATGTGTCATCCGTCAGATGGAGAGGCTTGGAAGAGGTTTGATCACCATAATCCAATATTTGCACTCGAACATAGAAATGTTCGATTAGGACTATGTTCGGATGGATTTGCTCCTTTCGGACAATATGGAAAAGCATATTCATGCTGGCTAGTTATTCTAACACTGTACAATCTATCACCGGGGATGTGCATGAAATCACCGTATATGTTTATTTCATTGATTATTCCCGGGCCAAAAAGTCCTCAAAGAAAAATCGATATTTTCCTTCAACCGTTGATAGATGAGCTAAAAATGTTATGGAATGTAGGTGTTCCTACTTATGATGTTTCTCAAGGTGACACATTTATCATGAAGGCAATGTTGTTGTGGACGGTTAGTGATTTTCCGGTTTATGGAATGTTATCAGGCTGAAGTACACATGGAATCGATAGTTGTCCGATATGCATGAAAAAATCTAAATCCTTCCGATTGAAATACGGTCGAAAAGCTTGCTACTTTGATTGTCATAGACAATTCTTGCCATTGGAGCATCCTTACAGACATGACACGCAACATTTTACAAAAGACCGAGTGGAAAGAACTATTCATCCTCATATTAAGGATGGAGATGAAATATGGACAGAATTTTCCCATTTGAAGCTTGTTAGTGAAGCTCCCAATGAATATCCTCATGAATTCGGTGATTATCACAAGTGGACTAAGAGAAGTATCTTCTGGGAACTTCCATATTGGGGTAAACTTCTAATTCGACACAACTTGGATTTTATGCATATCGAAAAAAACGTGTTTGAAAACATCATAAATACGGTTATGAATGTGAAGGCAAAGACAAAAGACAACTTTAACGCTAGGAAGGATATGTTTCTTGTTTGCAATCGTCCGGAGCTACATGTTGATCCCAATACAACTTCTCGAAAGCCTAACAAGGCTTCATATAGTTTGACGAAAACAGAAAACATGATAATTTGTAAATGGGTGAAGACCTTGAAATTTCCGGATGGTTATGCGTCAAATTTGTCACGGTGCGTTGACACAACCGAATCAAGGTTGATTGGATTCAAAAGTCACGATTGTCATGTTTTTTAGAAATATTATTGCCTATTGCGTTTAGGAGATTACTACCTAAATTTGTATGGGGAACACTTGCGGATTTAAGTAATTTCATGAATGACCTAAGTGGTAGTGGAACTAGTGGTTCATCAAAGAGATTTATGTCAAGACAAGAAACTTTTTCGGCTCACAATTATGTCCTATTGAATTGTCCGGGGGTGGATCCATATTATAGGTATCGAATGATTAATTTAAATTTCAATTATACATTTGTTTGCTTAAAATTTATATTATGATTGTAGGGCCTTTTGTGACATGAATGTCGGGTTAGATCCGGATGAAATAGTTTGTCAATTCTCGTCATGGTTCCAATCAAAGGTGATGAACTATTTATTTCACTTTGATTGACAATTGATCTTATTTGGTTCAACACATGGTGTTCATTAAATTAGTTTTCAGGCTGTACAAGACAATCGACGGAATACGGAAAAAGATCTACCTTATTTCATTTCATTTGGTCCTAAAACGCCTGCAACCACATATTCAACTTACTTCATCAATGATTATGTGTGGAGGGCAGGTGATTACGGTTCTAATAGATCAATGATGAATAGTGGTATTTGCGTTCATGCAAACGATGTCGATTACTATGGACTTTTAGAAGAGATTATTGAATTACAATACCCATGTCCATGATTACGTGTTGTTCTATTCCGATGCATATGGTTTAATCCGACAAGAGGTACTAGAGTTAATCCTACCTACAGATTGATTGACGTTAACATGAAACATAGATTGAGGAAATACGATCCATTTGTTCTTGACAGACCTTGCTTAAGTCGACATGTGTATTTTGTTTCTTCACTTGATTTTTGTTAACATCTAAGTTTCATTATAATAAATATTTTGTCTATTCTTCATTCTACTCCTTTTTCCTATCTGAACTTACCTTGTAGCCCTTCTTTCATTTGACAAAGTAATGACTAGCTAGGTTTGGCAAATTGAGAACTCAAGACTTTATTGTTCCATTGATACTAGAAAAAGTTCTTATTTCATCAAAGGTTTATTTCATTTTCAGGATTATTATCTTTCTAGAAAATTGTACTTTCTTCGCTATTATAATTCTTATTATACCTTTATTTACAAAAGACTTTGGTAATACCTTGTTTATATATAGAAGTTTAAAAGAAACATTTAAACCCTTGATGACTGCTTTTTATGCATATTTGCAGAAGGGGAACACATGGTAAAAGATGATTTTTGTCCCACCTTCCATTAGCTAGCTAAAACTTATAGATATATATCCCTTTCAGATCTTATAGGAATAGCATGATCATATTATTTGTTGAATTCTGAAAGCTACCGTATTTCAATTTGATTAGTACCTTACGATATTATGTTTGATTTTTCGTCTAACATTAAAGTTAATTTCTTGCAATCATTTCATTTGCTTATTTGATCTGCATTGTATTATTCATTCCAATTGTCAATTGAGCTTCCTTAGCTTGTCTCTTGATGTGTATTTGTTTGTTATGATTTATTGTTCTTCTTTGAAATGGTAGAACTTTTCATCTAGGTTGAGTTCCTGGCTCATTTCTTGATGGGTATTTGTTTGATAAGGTCATTTAGTACTTTCACTTTTTGTTTCAATGCTTTTGTTTCTTTTACTTCTTAATTTTCAACTATTTAATTAAGTAAAATATTAAATAAATTTTGTGATGTATATCATTTTCAGTTACAAGTTAAGAAACACAACTTATTAAGGAACTAATAATTGAATATTTACTTCTCAATTTCCTCCAGGATTTGGCTGTCGTAGTGCTATTGATACTTATATAGTTTATTTCACCCAATTCATCAAAAGGAAAGGATGCCTAGACGAAAGAGGATAGACGATGAAGACACTGATATAGAATCAGAAGTCGTAAGATTTCTAAAATCCTAGATTTCAAAAATGTTGTTACTAATATGCTAATATTATTTTCGATAATGTTGTTTGATTATTGATTTCAGGATACAATTCGACCCAAAATTAATGCACCTGCCAAGAAGAGTGGTGCAAACTCTAAACGCCCTAGAATTGAAATATCCACAGTACCTAAAAAAACGTCTAAAGTTGTTTCAAGAAGATAATCCCCATAGAAAAAAATATATCCCAAACGACTAGTTGTCTCTACTCCTAAATCACCAAACCCGACTCAAATCCAAAAACAAAATAAAACATCCAAACAACCAACTCCCAGCCATGATATATCTACTCTCCAACTAGTATCATCAGCTGGTTTAGAGACGCAATCAGACCGGCCAGAAACCTTTAACAATCATGCACTCGTCCTTGAAGATCCAATCACAAGTCATCCAACCTCAAATGTTACTGATCATGATGATATAAGGGCGGAGGACGGGATAGCTAGTGTTTGTAAATCTTCTAATACGTACATCGAGGTTAATGGAGAAAAGTAAGTTTCAATAGGTAAATGTTATCTCTAACAATTGACAAATTTAACTAATATATTTTTGTTTCTACAGCTTCATTCCAGATATCTTGAAAGATATACATCGGATAGTAACGGGATATTGGAGAGGGCCGTATCTAAATTGGAATCAAGTGCCGGAAGACATTAAAAACACATGGTGGGAACATTTTACGGTAAGTGATAGTCAAAAACTTACATACTTTTAAATATTAAAAATTGTTTCAAATCCAAAACTAATTTCAATTACTTATTGAAGGAGATGTTTGAGTGGGATCTAGTTTCAGAGGGGGATGTAAACAAACTTTTTAAGAAGAAGGCGGGTACGAAGATAAGGAATTTCATAACTAGGGCAAAAGCAGCAATGAAGAAGCCACCACATGTCACATTGGAAGACTGGGCGCAAATGAAAATTAACTTTGAAGAACCTAAATATTCAGAGAAGTGCACTAAAGCTAAAGTACATAGACACGATTACACGTCAAATGGTGGGGCGACTACTGCGGTGGTTCCATAACGACGGAAGAACATCAAAGAAGATTAGTAAGTAATTTAGTTAATTTTTTAGTATTCAATTCATATTTATGTTCTAAATGAAATTATTATATATTTCTTGAAAGACACGGGAACTGGGAAGACTCCCAACCATTCTTGAAACATTTGAAAAAACGTTTATAAAAAAGATGGTACTTGGAGTGGGAGTAGGGCAGCAAAAGTTGTGGTATGTTTTATTCAATGATACATATGATTATTTATTATAAATGATGTTGAGATTATTATTTGTACTAATAATTTTTTTCTATGTGTAGGAAACTTTTAGTCAGCTCCATGAAACACAAAATTATGTTCAACTAGAAGAAAGAAAAACCGACACTGAATTGTGGATGGAGGCGGCTGGATCGAGCACTAACGGGCGGGTGTTTGGAATCGGATATATGGGTCGAAAACAGGTGTATCAAGATAATCGTTCCAGCACCAAGCTAAGTTTGGAGGTGAACACTCTGAAGGAAACAATGACTGAATTGAAGTTGGAGAATTTAGAAAAACAGAAAGAGGTTGAGAATTGTAAGTTGGAAATCAATACACTCAAAGACCAATTCGCCGAGATGATTCAATTAATGAAAAAAAATGGAAAACCTACTCCCCCAACAAATACAACTCCGGAAGGCGGAGACGTATGAAAAGATTAATTTCCTTAACCTATTCATTCATTGAATTTGGTTTTATACATTGATTTTAATTTATACCAAATATACAGGAATGAGTGATTTTAATTTGGTGTTGTTAGGTTCTGAATTAATTAAGAAACTTTGTGTGAACTTTAGATGATTTTGTAATGTTGAATAACTGTAAAATGTTAAAAAAAAGAAAAAATAAATTGTTCTCAATAGTATGTGATTTTAGTCAGAATTTCAGTTTTTGTAGACATCATCCTAATTAGATTCAATTCTACATCCATTTGGTCAACATTATGTATAAATATTTTCTTTATACATAAAATGTTTATACTTTTCATTTTTTTGATTCAAAGCTTTGTTTGTATTTTTTTATATGTGCACAGGTATTGCTGAAATGTGGATCTTTCATGATTTCATTATTTTATGGACAAGGTTTGAGAAATTATATTTTGGAAAGTTTGAATTGAATTAATCTGATATGTATGCTGTTTGACTTGGTTATGTTTGAGGTTAATTATGATGTTTGAATTAGTTATGTTTAAGGTTTGAGAAATTATTTTTTGGGAAGTTTGAATTGAATTGAAATTGTGGTTAATTATGATGTTTAAATTAGTTATGATTTCTTTTGCCTATTATATTTCAAAATTAGTTTTTTCAATACCAAGTTCAAATAAAATAAAAAAGTTACAAATGTCTTAGAAAATTTAATGCTAAAATAAAATTAGTGCACAATATTAATGCTAAAATAAATAAAATTAAAATAATGTATAAAAGATTTGCAATATTTTGAATAAAATAGTGAAAAATAGTTAATGCAAAAATATATTACAAATATTAAAAACACTATTATTGCAAAACCAAATGTATATATATTTGCAAATGTTAATGTAAATTAATCTTATATATATAAATTATATAAGATATTGAAGAAATGATTGCATAAATTACCGCAAATTGTATTGGATCAATTTCAAATATTTCGTATTTGAATATAAATTAAATTGAGTATTGCAAAACCAAATGCGGATACATTTGCAAATATCAATGCTAATTAATCGTATATTTACAAATTATCAAAGATATTGAATAAATAATTGCATAAACTACTGCAATTTTATTGGATCGTTTTCAAATATTCAATATTTGAATATAAATTAAATTGAGTATTGCAAAACCGAGTGCAGATACTTTTGCAAATATCAATGCTAATTAATCATATGTATATATATTATCAAATATATTAAAGAAAAGATTGTACAAATTACCGTAAATTGTATGGCATCATTTTCAAATATTCAGTATTTGAATAAAATTCGGAATGTATTGCATATACAAATGCGGAAATATTTGGAAATGTTAATGCAAACTATTTATTTTAAAACTTTAGTCAAGAATTTTTAAACTATTTTCCGTTTTGATTTAAATATATTTTAAAACTTTCAAAAAGATTTAAATGTTAAATTTTATTTTTTTTTAAATTAAAAAAATTCTTATTGGGGGCGAAGGTTTTTTAAAACGTGAAAAGAAATTATAAAAGAGAATAGATACATTGAGAGTTGACTATACAATCTCTCCGGAGAAAGAAAATTATTTGCTGAAATTAGAGCTAAAAAAACATTTTGAGAGTTTAACTCCAAATCTGTTCCTTGAAAAAAAATTTGAATTTTCTCCTTTTGAAAGAAGATTAATAAATTAAAAGTTGAATCTCTATGTTACAAAAAATTTGCTAAAATTTGTGAATCTAATTCCAAACAATAAAAATTTTCACTTAGGCCTAGTTCGGATTTGGATTTTCCAAATAACCCAACAAAATCAATTATCATATCACTCCCTCCCATTCATCAAATCAATTAATTCATTAATCGAAATACTAAAATACCATTTATTTTAAATTATTATTTATTTTATTTATATATATGAATATATTTTAAGTTTTTTTATTTAATCAATTAACGCTTTATTATTAAATAAATAATCTTTTAAATTAATTATTTCTAATTAATTTAAAATACATACTTTCTTTTAATCAAATTATGATTTGATTATTTTAAATTTAAAAGATTATTTAAAATTAATCATGAGAATTAATTATTGTTATATATAATTTTAAAATATCAATATATATTTTTTATTCTTTAATAATATTTTATTAAAAGATTTTCAACACGCAAATCGAGGTTAAAATTTATTGAACCTCGAGCTTTTCCGGGATAAAATATTTATGGGGGTTACAGTTTTCTAGCGACTCTACTAAGGATTAAATTGTTTAACTCAAAAACATAAAAAACATGCCCACTAAAAAAACATTTTTAAGTTAGTAGGCACAACTAAAAAGGTATATCACTTGGTAGATACATAGGCTTTATCCAAACAAATGCATTAATTTATAGTGGTTGAACCTTAATTACTTTTAGAAGTAGACGCTAGGATGTCGGTACTTCTAAAAGTTAAATGCAAAGATTGTCGACGAGGAACGACAATTTGTTACAAATCGAGCAATGATGTTGCGAGAGTTTGACCTAAAATACATGGGATCGACCATTCTCTTTGGCAGCGAGTCATCCAATATGACGTAGGCATTGTGGAGATAAGGGAAAATTCTCGATTGAGTCAATACTTCCTAGTTTATGGAGGTGTTAACCCCCTCCAATCCAACACTTTGAAGTTAAGCTTCATTATATATATATATATAAATAGATTAGTTAGTTACAAAGTTTAATTTAAATTGTTAAGAATGTCACGCGTTCATCAAATTTGATGTTGAATTTGAAATATAAAATCTTATTAGTCTAGTTGGTTAAAGGATTGTACCATTTTTGTTAGATTGCAAGTTCGAAACATACATATAACATTTTTAATTTTATTTTGATCAGTTTTAAATTTATGGTCGGATTAACCCACAATTCGACTCAAGTATCCATTTGCTCTCACATATATATACAAATTAATCACAATTCTCGACTCGGCAATCTGAATACTTTGAAATTAAGTATCATTAGATACGCAGAAACACATGAAAAGTTTAAATAGTAATACATGTATCTAGTTTTGTGTAATCGACCAAACTAACATTACTAGAATAGATAGTTAATAATAAATATTAACATACTAAAATTCATCAACTTAGAAACATTCATAGATGATGAATAGAACCGAGAAATAAAGTAGCAGTGGAGTTGTATCTTTACCATTGTTATACACAAATGGATTTAAAGCTGAAATCTATCCATTGATCCCATATCGAGCTCTAGCTCATGCCACTACTAAACTCATCTTGCTCCAATCCTTGCTACGTGAACATTGCATCTCCCCGCTTCAACCTCTCACTCTATGGTGTGACAACATTGATGTTTAATTTCTGTCGGCTAATCCAGTTTTTCATGCTCGTACGAAATATATAAAGATTGATTTTCACTTCTTTCGCGAACGTGTTGCTTAGAAATCTAGTTTCATCCGATACATACCTATTGATGATCAAATTGCCGACATCCCCACCAATGGACTTGCGTCAAACTGATTTGCTTTATTATGTAACAAAATCACGATGTGTGTCTCCCCGTTTCGTTTGAGGGAATGTATTAAAGACTCTACAATTAAAGAACAACACACTTGAGTCTCTTGGTTTTTATATTCCAGCTATTAAGTATATTTAAAATCTTTACATATTCTAACATTTTAGTTTCCCTTATTTTTTTTATAAATTCATACTCTTGTAATTGTAATAACACACTAAAATACATTCTTAATCTACAACAAATTCTTGCTTACTTATCTCTTTCACTATTGCAATATCATACAAATTATTCAAATCAGATAATCAAATTGATAAAAAAATACTTTTTAATCATCTTACACATAAAAATTCAGTATTATCTTAGTCTCTTACCTTTATGACAATTTTTTATTCTTTTTATCTAACTTGAGTCTTCAAAAAAATAAACATACTCAATTTTATTCATATACTGTTTTTGTTAAATGAATATTTCTATATTGTCTATAAAAATTAGACACGTCAATATAAATATATTTCAAATCTTACATTATCAACATTTTATTTAAATAATCTGAACAATTTAGAATGACATTATTTTCTGTAATAAAAAAGAATGTTGATAAAATATACTCTTAAAATATATCTTCTCTAATCTATGATTATTTGAATATCAAAATAAAATTCAAAAGTTATAATTTTTTTGGTCGGAATTACAAATTGGGGCTACTTATTAGGGGTCAATCCCAATTTGGGATTTCTTATTTGGAACTTCAAAATTTGGGGCTTCGCATTTCAGGTTTGTAAAAAATTAGATTTTCTCTAACGGACATAAACGTCCGTCAAAGAGTAATCTTAACCTATTTTCATAAGTACAAGATCGGTTTCATTGATTAAAATTTAGGGCATCATATATTAGCAACATCAAGTTGAGCACGACTCTTCGTGCTCACATACACTCTGTTTTCTCTAGACATTTTTTTTCTCACTTTGGCAACGACCGACACATCAACACCGTTGGAGCTTCTGACGTCGAAATGATCTTAAATTTCTCAAACAGGTGCGTCTCTTTCCCCCCTATAAACCGGATATTCATGAATTGAATGTTGAGGACAATGGAAAGATGATATCGAAGAAAATATAGGAGGCAACCCGGGAAAAAGCGCAGAAAGTAGAATGAGCTCCTCTTGTATGGTCAACGAAGATTATCCCTAGATACTAGTTCATCCTATGGCTCGCCTTCTTGGAAAGACTCAACGCTCATAATCATATCAGCAAGTATATGAGTATCCCAACACGAGCTGTCTTCTATGTAGAGGAAATGAAGAAACCATAGATCACCTATTCGGGTGCTGCTGTATTGCTTCAGAGTTTTGGACAGATTCTATATAAGTCTGGAGCTGATCAGTTTCCTGAGCGAGTGGAATGAAATCAAAGATGCAACACTACTCAAAGCCATGGGAAATAGATTTGCAACAAGATTATTCAAGTGCGACTTTAGAGAAGTGGTGTATAACATTTGGCAAGAACGAAATGCAATGGTATATGACAGAACCCGCAAAAGCGTTGAAGAGTTATGGAAAGATATTGTATCAGATTGCAGCGCCCTCGCGGGAACGTCGACAAGAATTCCAAGCACGGAGCAGAACTGAAATATCTGTAGGAACTGGAATTTACCGTTTTTAAACTCGCTAGAATTGAAAACATTGTAATCAGATAATTCATTTATTATTTTAGCTTTTTAGCTTTTATTCAGAATATTACGACTTCAAAATCATTCTAGGCCTGTCTAGAATGATCTCTTAAACTCGTGGTTTTTTCCCAATTTTAGGAATTTTTAATGAAATGACGCAAAGTCGTTTTTCCCCAAAAAAAGGTAAAGTAATGTTAACATGTTTTCATATGTCCAAGATTTGTTTCATTGATTAACATTTAGGGCTTCATATAGCACCAAGAAACTCTTCTTCCTCACATACACTATCTTCTCCACTTCCAGCATCCGCAAAGGTAAAGTAATCTTAAAAAAATTTCATATGTCCAAGATTTGTTTCATTGATTAACATTTTGGCTTCATATTTTTTTAATTAAATAAGAACTAGCATGGCACCCTACAGTCATGGCCCCCCATTTAAACTCAAAGCGTTTCTAGGTGAAATCGAACTCGTGACCTTTCGGTGGAGTAGTTCTTGATATTGTAGACACTCATTTTTGTTTCCTAAAATTATATTTTTAAATAAATCTAGAGCCTACCAAATTACTTTTTTTAATTACTTTTGTGAATAATATAGCCCTTCTTTACTGTCTGGAGCTGAAGACAAAGCTGCATTAGACTAGCTTGAGATTTAGAGGAGAATGTGTATTCTAAAGTAGAGCAAATGGCTTTAGATGTGGTGCAGGATTCACCAACCACTTGGGCTATGATGAATTATGAACGGGTGGAGAGAAGACATGAAAGGATCCTTTGATTTTGTTCCTCCCAGATGGTAAAATCAAAATTTGGAGTAAAGACACTAGATCCGTCAGTAACATCGGATTAAAGAAAGGCTTCAGGGGAAGAATTAGTTCCAGTAACATATGGATAAAGGCCATAACCTTTTATGATAGGTAAGATTTGAGTTTTACAAAGAATAAAGTTTTTGTGATCAAGTTTATTAGATGTGAGATTGTGAAAGAGATTAGTGGTTGAATAATGACTCTAATACCAAGTGAGAGAGATAAGTAAACAAGTTTAGAACTAGTTGTAGATTAATAATATATTTCAGTGTGTTATTACAATTACAAGAGTATGAATTTATATAAAAATAAAGGAAACTAAAAGGTTATAGTACATAAACATTTTAAATATACTTAATAGCTGGAATATGAAAACAAGAGACTCAAGTGTGTTGCTCTTTAATTGTAGAGTTTTTAATATAACCTAGGGCTACAAATGAGTCAAGCCGCTCATAAGCTACTCGCGAGCCGATCGATCAAAGCTCGGCTTGATCTTGACTTTGATCGTGTTCAAGTCGAGCTCGATCAAACTCATTTAATATTAAAGCCGAACTCGAGCTCATATAATGATTGTTCGATGGCTTGTCGAGTTTTTTCGAGCCTGATAATATAGTATATATTTTTATTTATTTAATATTAAAATTTAAAACAATATTTTTTTTCTTCTCTCCCTTTTCAAAGCCCATATAACCATATAATAGGCCCAATCCATGTTATTATATTATCTAAAACAAAACACTAATTTGTAGTCTCTTTTTCTTCTCTCTCTTCCGTCTTCACAATTTATTCTTCTTCATCGTCATTTCAACTTTCTCTTCACAATTTCATCTTCTTCTTATCATCTTATTATTCTTCACCATTTCGTCTTCTTCTTATCTTCTTATTCTTCTTCACCATTTCATCTTCTTCACTATTTCATCTTCTTCTTATTCTTTTTCACCATTTCATCTTATTCTTTTTTCGTCTTCAATATTTCTTTTACTCATTGATAATAGGTTGATTCAATTTTTTATATTATCTTTCATCTATAATATTTTTCTCATTCATTCATAAGGCTTATAGGTAAAATTTATTCACAAAGCTTACAGGTATCTATCTATTTTCATATTTGCACTTCTGACTATAGATAACTTTTCACTTCTGACTATAGATAACTTTTCACTTATGACTATAGATAACTTTGATTTCCTTTTGTATTACGAGAAACTTATGCTTATAGGATTAATATTAAAAAAATACTATTATATATTATATATATATATATATAAGTAAGAAATATAGAAACATTATTATATATAATGATTTTTAATTTATATTAGGGTTGATATATAATGATTTTCAATTTATACTAGGGTTAGGGTTGGATTATTTATAGAAAAAAAAGGCTTAAATAAAGATATAATAATTAGTATATTATATATAATATTATATAATATTGAAGGAGATAAAAAAAAGGTTAATATATTATATATTATATTGAAAAGAATAAAAAAAATGTTAATATATTATATAAAATAAAAAGTAAAAAAAAATGTTAGTATATATTTTATATATATTATGAAGGGATAAAAAAATGATAGTATATGTATTATATAAAATATGTTGAGAGAAAAATGAATTTATAAAATTAATAATATATAAAAAAAAAATTAATAGATTATAACTATAAATAAGTTAATAATTTCTTGTTATACTTGCACTCAAATAGTTTAAATATATATAATAATATTTAAAACATGTTTAATATTTTGTTGACAATATCTATTATTATATTTCATAATGTATAAGTTAAATTTTGATATTTTTTTAACATATATTTTTATATTAATTATTTTTAAGCTTAAATATTTTATATTATTGACGGTAAGTTCGTGTGTTATGCTTGAAGAACTAAAAAAAGATTAATATATTGAATGTTCAAACAATTTATATTATTTTGTACTTTAAGTTTGAAATTTTATGTTTTATAATTTTGATTAATAATGGTGGTTTGATGTTTTTGGAGTTTGAACTATTATTTTTGAAATTTTGAATATTTATGATTGTTTCATATTTTTATTTTAAAATACGTTTTAAATGTTGAATATATATGAAAGTTTGATATATTTTTTTGAAAATAATGATTTGAGTTTGTGTTCAAGCTCGATTTCGATTTTGAGTTCGAGCTTGAGTTTGAAAATTTAATTTTAGTTAAAACTTTTCGAGTCGAGCCGAGCTTGTAGTTTAATGGTCGAGCTCGAGTTCGAGCTCAAATTTATAAACTCGTTCAAGCTCAAGTTTGAGTCAAGCTAATAAATACTAAATCGAGTCGAGCTCGAGCTCAAGCTGGTTCAAGCTCGACTCGACTCATTTGCAGCCCTAATATAACCTAGCATGAATTCTGTGCATTTACACAGATAAGAATATATTTAAAATATTATTTATCTATAAATATTTTAGATAAAATTAATATTATTCAAATCTAAGTAATTTAAAATTAGTTTTAGTTTGTATAAATTAAGTTTAAATTTAAACTTAATGTTAACATATATTTAATCTACTCGGCACCCCACTTAATCCCTCAATGCACCCTACTTAACCCCTCAATTGACCATCATCTTCTGACTCACACTTTTTTATATATATTTTCATCCCTCGGAGAACCACCCACCAATATTAGTCGACCTATATCGATGACAAATCTCTTATCTCTCGTCAAACTTAACCACCAATCTTAATTCTGACCTCACACTCGACAAATCACCTACCACCCACCTGATCTCCATCACGAGATGGAGGTTGGAATTAGTTGTTGGTTTGACGAATATTTATTTAAAAGTTGGGTCACCATATATTATAGTCAATAATTTATTCTTATGAATCTAAATTTGCATGTTTTGAAATTTGAATCCTTTAACCGCTAGACCACTTGAGATTGTTGAAATAATTTTATTATTTTTTGTATTTATATATATTTTGTATTTAATATTTATTATTAATTAGTTAATTTTTATATTCATCAAAAAATTATTTATATTAATAAAGAAAATATTATATATATATATATATATATATATATATATATATATATATATATATATATATAATGAGAAAAAATGTATAAGAAAAGATAAAATATATTTATATAAAACTAATGATGAAAAATTAATATATATATATATATATATATATATATATATATATAAATAAGGTTTTAATATATATATATATATATTATAAATTATTAATAAAAAATATATTTTATGATTATTGTGAATATATATATATATATAATTAATGTGGAAGAAAATTATTAGAAAAGAAAAAAATATAAGATAAAATATATTTTTAATCTTTAAAATCAAAATTTTAATTAAGAAAAAGAGGGTAGGGAAGAAGAGAGAGAAAATACCTGATTACGTGGATTATACACTCCCCAAGGCAGCCCATTTGATAAAATTATTAAAGTATTTAAAAACATTTATTCTAATTTGAAACATATAATCTTGTAGCTTACTGGTTTAAGATAAAAACTTAAAACTTTTATATGGTTATAGGTTCAAATATCATTAAAAACAATTTCTTTTTCTCAAATTTATAAACTAAATCTAAAGCAACAAAAATATATCGTCTTTTTTTCTTCCGGGGCTGGGGCAGCCCAAATCTCGGGGCCGGCTCTGAGTTTTGTTAACTTTAAGCATCATTATATATAATAGATTGTTAGGGTATAAACATTTGTTATGAATTCACTATAATAGATTAGATGTCAATACTTGTCTATAAGAGAGTAAAGGTTATGAGTTCGATTCTCAATGAAAATATCTCAAATGATAGATCATAAAAAAAATATGTTAGTTTCTTAAATTTAAAAGACTTCAAATTATTATTATATATATACTTTTTATAATAATTATTTATTATACTAATATTATTTAAATTAATTTGTTTGTAAGGAAAATTGAACAAAAAAATCTCATACAATAGTTTGCTAGTGTTTACTAGTTTCTTGTACTTATTTGTATTAGTATTTAAGAAACTTTTTTTTATTAATATTATTATGAGTTAGAAAATTGTTTGATTACTATTTTTAAAATTGGTATTCCAGCCGCACCAACTATCACCAAAGAGAGATATATCATATTGAGGGTTTAATTTATAATAGAAAGAGGAAGTAAGACGAATTTGATTCACATGGATGGACGATAAGAATTATAGGGCTACCCACTTTCACAAGTCAATATTATGACCACTAAAATGAGTTGATGGAAAATTTGCTAAGGAAAAGGTATGTGGCGGCGAGCCGAGATAAGAATGACAGGGCTACCCACTTTCACTAGTCAATACTATGACCACTACAATGAGTTGATGGAAAATTTGCTAAGGAAAATGGATGTGGCATGTAATCGAGAAAATGTGGAAGAACACGGCGAGCCGAGATAGACGACCGGATCGGCAGCGACTGTGGGCTGGCAACACAGCACTCAAATAAAAGAACTAAAGACCAATTATTGCAAAGTGAAATACTTCATCTACTCAGATTGGTTGGAGTCTTTAAAGAGAAAATTTGCTCAACTATCTAATATGCAGGCAAAAGGATAACTATCTAATAATGCAGGCAAAAGGATGACATGTGTATTAATAGTAATAACTTGCCTAAAGCTGCTCCTCAGTCCAACGACATCAATCAGTGGAGGCATTCGACATCTAAAACTAAAAATAGTTTTTAGACAAAAATAAGATAGACGAATTAAGAGTGAAGCTTCAACTCTTAGTAGAATATAGACGGTTAATAATAAATATTAATATGCTAAGTTCATCAACTCTAAAACATTTTAAATTCACCAGAGAAAATTATATTTACAGATTGTGAAGAAATTTTGCATGTCATACTTAATAAAACCTTCTTAAGAGGTTGTAACTTTCTGCTTCACATAGACTTAAAGGATAAAAGTCAAGAAAATATCGATCAAGCAATCTTAAGGTAAAATTAAAAGAAAAAAAATATATGTCCACTAATGATAGAATTTAGAGTTCGATAACTTTGATCAAGAATCTCTCTAAAATCTTATGTGTGTATTTTTCTGCCCAATAAAAATATCATCTTGCCTATGCAATACTTCAATTCCATGAAAGAATTACATATTTTCCAAATTAGTCATTTCAAATTAATAAACATATATTCTTGTTTATAGTTAATATAAGAACATTCACTTAAAGACATACTCATTTTAGGCTATACAATGAAAACAATATATTTTTCAATAATATTATACTAAGCTTATGTGCTTGTTTTAGGCTATACAATGCTTTCTTTAACTTGAAACTTTATGAACTTCATATTTTCTTTTCTCATAACTATGTGACTATTGAATATATAGTTCTTCATTTAATTCTTCTCACAAAAATATTGATTTTACACCAAGTTGATAAATTGTCCATTTATGTAGAGTAGTCATTGCAATTATAAGTCTATTTATATCCAATCAAACAAGAAATTCAAATATTTCATTATAGTCTACTGCATGTTCTTGATTAATTTTTTTTTTTAATAAATCGGACTTTGTACCTATCATCTTTTCATTTCTCATTCAATTTAATCTTGTAACTCATTTCACATACATCTTGTGTTTTTCAACTAGTAGGTTAGTCCAATTTCTTTCAATATTTATAGCATTTCTCTATTTTGATATATTCACAACTTTAAAAAACAATATAGGATCACTATTTACAAGCAATGCTTTATTGTGTAACACCATCTTCAAGTTTATCTTTTCTCAACTAGATAGTCTCTCAACCATATTGGTGGTCTTCTAACCCTTAAAGCCTTTTCTTATGTTGACTTTTACTTTATCATCACTTTCATTCCAATCAGACGTGACACTACTTTTCTTTCCAGAACCAATATTATATAATTCAAAATTCGAAATTTTCAAACTTCACATTAAGTCACTAATTGATACTTCCAACTCCTTAATTCATTTAAATTGATAGGATTAAATGGTTACATTAGTCTCTCCCTATAAGCTCTTATAACATTAACATTATGTGTGTATTAATAATTATTTTCAAAATAAAATATATGGAAGTTATATAATTTTTGTCAATTAAATTTTCTTTTATATTTGATATTTTTCAAAAAAAATTCAATTAATATTTAAGAATTATAAATAATTATTACATCTCAAAATAAAATTATATGAGTGTTCTTGAACAAAGAATTTAGATCTGCGTTGCCTTCTTAGGCTTCGTTGAAGGTTCTTCAAATGTTTTAATTGTAGGCACTCATATTTATATCATTTGAGTAATTAATATTTATTTTTTTATTCTATAACTCTTGAGATGAGATTCTAAGAGTTTGAAAATACCAACTATGTTTTAATGGTATGTTTTTGTTAAATAATTGAGATGATTAATTATATTAGAAAAATAATTATATTAGAAAAATGATCTAATTATACTAGAAATAATTATAATGTTGAGTTGGATATTTGATTACACTTTATTAACCTTGCATAATGTCGAAGAGATCGAAAAAGTCAACAAACAGTTGGCCATATACTAGATGAAAATGAAGTGGCTACTGATTATACTAAACTAGAAACAGTGAACACGTGGACAGTTTTAAAATCAACTAAGAAATTTAAAGGGTTCCTAGGTCTGACCGAATATTATAGAAGATTTATCAAAGGCTACAATTCCATAGCCCAACCCTTCATTTCCTTGCTGAAAAAGGTCAATTTGCATGGAATGAAGATGGTGATGAGGCATTCCTGATGTTGAAGCAGCGTATGCTTTCCCCTCTGGTCCTGACGCTATCCAATTTCAAAGTACATTTTGTAGTAGAAACAGATGCAAGTGGAGGTGTAATTGGGGAGATATTGATGCAAGAAAGACGACTCCTCTCATTCATAAGCAAGGAAATTGAACTAGGGAAGTTACCATCATTGACATACGAGAAAGAGTCGATGGCCTTGACCTTTTTTTGTGGAGAAGTGAAGATCTTATCTTAGATACCAGCAGTTCATTGTAAAGACCGGCCATAATGTTCTCAAATACCTGCTAGAATAGAGAGTACAGACCCTGTCAGAAGGGAAATAGCTTTATAAATTGGTGTGATACAATTTTGTGATTCAATATAAAAGGGAAAAGAGAACCTGATGGCAGATGCGATGTCTATGCGGGTAAAAGAGTCCAATGTGCAGGGGTCTCCGTCTATCACACTGTTATCCGAAGACAAATTCATAAAACCTATGAAGTGTATCTTAATTTGGCCAAAATCATTCCTAAAATTCGTGTTAATGCTGACTCTCACCCGAAATACTCATATGATCATGGGATGCTAAGTAAAAGGTACCGACTAGAAGTGGGAAAGAACAACAAGCTCAGAACCAACCTAATTGCAGCAATGCATTTGGGAGTAGAAGAGTGACATTCGAGAACACTGGTCACTCAAAAAAATGCAGCTAGTTTACTCCCAGTTAGGGATGCTGAAAGATATTAGAGAATTCGTCCGAACCTATGAAGTGTGTCAAAAGAATCGGACTATTAAACATATACGAGTTTGCTAGATCCCTTAGCAATTCCCAATCGGTTTTGGGAATCAGTCTCCATGGATTTCATCGAGAGCTTACCAAAGTCAAAAGTAAAAAAAATGTTATTTTGTGATAGTAGATATACTATCGAAAATGGACTATTTTATAAGCTTACAATATCCTTTCACTGCCTGAACTGTTGCTGAAACCTTTGTGGCTAATGTATCAAAAATCCATAGTATGCCAACAACCATAATCATCGATCGAAACAAGGTATTTTTAAGCACCTTCTGGTGGGAATTCTTGAGGATACAAGGAGTTAAGCAAACTTTCTCCACAGCTTATCCACCCAGACGGATTGCCGAACTGAGATTGTCAATAAATTTCTGGTGACTTATCTACGCTGCATGGCAGACTAAACTATAAAAGATTGGGTACAATTGTTGCCTTTAGCTGAATAGTGGTACAAAACCAATTTCTATACAAAATACAGATAATCCCTTTCGAAGCATTATACGAATACCCTATCCATACACTAGAGTGGAAGAGGTGTATTTGATAAACTTCAACTCCTAAAATTCTATTTAAAAAAGTTCAGAATCATATGAAGCAGTTGCAGGATACAAAGAGAAAAGAGTTCATTTTGAAAGTTAGAAGTTGGGCATTGGTGAAGTTACGGTCATATAGATAGCTTTCGGTTAATATGTTATTTCACAAACTCTCACCAAAGTATTTTGGGCCCTTTCAAGTGTTGGAAATGATTGGGGAAGTTGCCTGCAAGATGGAACTTGAGACTGACACCAAGATACACAATGTCTTCTATGTTTCGCAATTGAAGATATTTCAAGAGATTCCTGCTGCTATTAAAGTAATCCCCAGCTTAGTGCACAACCAAACAGGACCGACAATATTTTGGGTGAACAAGACATGATGGTGCATGGGAAAATAAAAAGATAATTGTTGATCAATTGGGATGGGCCTCAAATAGAAGACCATATTTGGGAAGATGCTGAATTATTAAGCATTCAATGCCCGATAATACTGGTGATGGGGAGGCAAACAAGACCAAAGTCTCTTAATCAAAGTCGACAATCTTTAAATGGGGGAGATAATGTTACGATGAACGAATAGACCCAGCATCCTCCAAGGTCCAAATGAACATTTGGGCTAGATATTATTGCAGAGTTTCTGCTTTTTTCTATTACATAACAATATTTTAATTTTGTTGTCGGTTATTCACCAAATTGATTTATGTTAAGTCCATAGTAGTTGTGGTAACCGCAGAAATTAAATATTCTAAGGAAATTCAACTGCTATATAATGCTGAACTCACTTCCCCAATGGGGCATGAATGCAATTTTTTTTTGTGAAAGTTCTCAATGTCATTTATATTTTTTGATTTGTCTCTTTGTTTTGGACTGTTAGGTTTATACCAGCACTCTTCTCATATTTTTTTATTCTTATTCTTCTATAATCTTGAA
The DNA here is from genome assembly GCF_907164915.1 of Impatiens glandulifera. Lineage (NCBI taxonomy): Eukaryota > Viridiplantae > Streptophyta > Magnoliopsida > Ericales > Balsaminaceae > Impatiens > Impatiens glandulifera. Next base: position 18,544,398 of record NC_061867.1, on the reverse strand, counting down.
ATCTTCTTCTCGTAATACTTTCGCTGCACCTTGATCACAAAATTCTCACTAGGTCTTTGAGATCAAGAACTCTTAAACCTCAGTTACATATTCATGTCCTAACATAATGAGTGCAAAGTGAAATACTTCATCTACTAAGATTGTTAAGATTGTTTGGGAGTCTTTAAATAGAAAATTTGGGGGTGAATTAAGGATCAAGATATTTTTGCTCAAACCTAATAATGCAAGCAAAAGGATGACATGTGTATTAATGAATCAAGGGTGAAGATTCAACTCTTAGTAGAATATAGACTCTTAATAATAAATATTAATGTGCTAATTCTTCAACTCTAAAACATTTTGAATTCACTAGAGAAAATTATATTTATAGATTGAGAAGAAATTTTACATGTCATTCTTAATAAAACCTTCTTAAGTGGTTGTAACTTTCTACTTCACATATACTTAAAGCATAAAAGTCAAGGAAATATTGATCAAGCAATCTTAAGGTAGAATAAAAACAAAATATATATATATGTCTACTAATGATAAAAATGAACCGTGGAATAAAGGAGGAATGAAACTTCCCGTTCACCTATCTCTATCATTGTTATACTCAATTGGGTTTAAATTAACTTTTAAATCAATTTCATAATCCCACATCAAGATTTTAGAATAAAAGAAAACTCTATATTTCAAAACATCAAGATTTATTTTATCACTGGGCTTGGTAGTGTAAGCCTGTAACCCATTGCTGGGAGTATTAAGGTGACTGAACTTGGGCTTGGTTATGTGGGCTCACTCCTACCTTTACAAATTGTTGGGTTTAAATGGTGGGGTTTGCCTTGTCCATATATATTGTGATTGATCATTTAACAGTTCTGTTCCAAAAAATGAGTTTCTTATAGTATATATGTTCAAGCCATGACTCGGCCAAATTCGACTTCTTCTCTTGAAAGTTGGCAATGTGCAAGCCTAAATCCTTGTTTAAGGACACTTACTCTTTTATGGAAGGTTTAATCATGTATTTTATGCATATTAAACTGAATTACAAAGAAAAATTATTTAATTTTTATAATTTTATTTCTTATAAATTGTAAGAATTATATATATAATTTATGTAATGTTAAGAATATCTAGTTATTGAGTTGTAATAGGTCAAATCAGAAAGTTTAATATAATTTTATATATTCTTATAAAGTTAAAGGATTATAGTATAAATTAGACTTATATAAATAGGAAACACTTTTCTAATAGTCTATTATTGTGAATACATTCTGAATTCTTAATTCATCTTTGATTAATATCAAAAATGGTAATATTTTTTTAATTAATCAGATTTCATGGTATTAGAGAGGGATCTTCATGAAGATTAAGAAAATATTCAAGCGGTAAGTGATACATCTAGTATTTTATCCTCATCGTTGGATTCGTCATCAAAAAAATCCAATAGGTACTTTTTGCTCGATTCACCAGATAGAAAGATGACAGGAAAGAAGAGACGCGATAATGATCTATTTGTGATTCGTAACTTAGACAATACAAGAGCGATTATCTGCACAATAGTGTTCAACGGATCGAACTACATCAGATGGAGTAGTGGTCTTCGGTTAGTCCTTGAAGCCAAATCGAAGCTAGGGTTTATTGACGGTTCACTTGTCGTGCCAAACGAAGCAGACGACTTCGATAGATGGAGAAATATTGATTGCTTGGTAAGATCGTGGATCTTGAATACGGTTTCAAAAGAAATCAAAACAAATTATTCTTTCACAACCACAACAAGAGATTTATGGATTGATATCAAAAGATAGGTATCAAGAAAGTAATGGCCCATAAGTTTTCCATATTCAGAAAGTTATAAGAAATCTTCGACAAGGTACACTTTCTATTGAGAAGTATTATTCGAAAATCAAAAAATTATGGGATTAACATTTAGTACTAGAACCTTTACCATACTGTGATTTCGATCCAAGAACACTATATTTTTGTAGGATGACGAAATTGGTAATTCAATTAGATTCTACTAACACAATTTTTAATGGGATTGAATGAATATTATGATAACGTAAGACAACAATCTTTATAATGGATCATAAACCTAGTCTAAACAGGTCTTATGCAATGATACAAAGTATTGAAAGACAAATTGAGGTTCAGTCATTGATGAATGATCAAACATATAGTTTTGCTATGCGAGTAAGAGATTATTCTGAACGACTAAAATGGAAAAAGAATGATTGAAATACAAAAGGAAAGGGAGGATACAACAAAGAGAAAAATGTCAAAGAAAATGGGTCATCAATATTGTATTGCACACATTGCAAAACTGAAGGCCACATTCAAGAAGGGTGTTTTCAACTCATAGGATACCCTGATTGGTGGAGAGGAAATCGTAATTCAAAAGCTAAAGTTTTTGTTAACGTAGCTAATACTCTATTCTATTTTGGTGAAGAACAACTAGAGAGCTCCATTCTATTTTGATAAAATCAGCAGCTCTGAAATTACTACTGTTAAAGAAGTCACAAAGGACTTCTTGGAGATAGAAAAGGAAAAGACAAAGGAAAAGAGAACTACTATAAATGTATGTATCCTACTAGTAATTTCACTAATGCATGCAGTTTAAATGTATATAATATCTATAAAGATAAATTTATTTGGATTATAGATATTGGCCATAGTTGCCACATTTACACAAACATAAACTGCATGACTGAAATTAGAAAAGTTACTAGCATTTTTTATGTTTACCTGATGGAACAAATATAAATGTCAAATTTATAAGAAATGTTAGACTGTCAGATAAACTGAAATTGTATGATGTTATGTTTGTAAAAGATTTTATATATAATCTAATTTTAGTGTCTAAACTTATAAAAATAAATAATATTAGTTGACAATTTTCTTTTACTGGTTGTTTATTGCAGGAAGTTAAAAATTCCACCATCATAGGCAAAAGAGATTTTAGACAGAACCTCTACATACTAGATAAAAATTTAGTCAATAATGTGTGTAATACATCTAATGATTTCATGTTATTAAATAATGTGTGTAATATTTACCTATACAAAGAAATAATTACTAACAACTAATTTCATTTTTCTATGTTTTTCCTCTAATTATATATATATATATATATATATATATTATATTTTCTCTTCGTATAAATATATTCTTTTTTACTAAATTAAATATTTTATAAAAACTTCGATGATATAAATAGTAAACAATCCACCGAAGATTATGAGAATTATTCGGATAAAAAAATTTCGAAATAAAAAACTTGATCCGACTAAATAAGATGTAATATCAAACAAAATATAACATCAACTCAAATCTAAGTAAATTAAAAAAATATGACACTCCAGTGCTAAAAAAGTCATCGAAGAGCCAAGAAAAAATATTTTTTCAACTTCTTTGCAACTTTATTTTAGAAAAAAAAAGAAGTAACTTGGATGAATTATTTTATAATTGGTAATTATGTAAGAACATTTTAATTTCCCGTACAACGTAGGGTACTAGTACATCTAATGATTTCATGTTATTAAATAGAAGACTTGGACATATTTCTGATGTTGCACTTAAACATGCTTTTTGTTTGAATAAAGAATAAAACTTTTATTGTGATATATGTCCAATTTCAAAATAGAAATAACTACCTTTGAATTTTAGTTTATCAAAAACTGATAAATATTTTGATTTAATTCATATGGATATTTGGGGACCTGATAAAGAAGTATCACTTATTGATTGTCAATATATGTTTACTATTGTTGATGATTTTAGTAGATAACTTGGATATACATGATTAAATCAAAAAGTTATATTTTTCAAATATTCATTGATTTTCATGCTAGGATTAAAAGACAATTCCAGTTATCAATTAAAATGGTTAGAACTCATAATGGTAGTGAATTTTTAAGTCATCAATGATAAATAAGTTTTAAAATCAATGGTATTTTGCATCAAAGGTCTTGCCCTTATACCCTCACAATAAAATAAGGTTGTTCAACGTAAACACTAACATTTACTATATGTTGAACGATCTTTGATGTTTCAAGCCAAAATTCCTTTAATTTTTTTGGTCTTTTTCAATTTTTATGACAACACATATAATAAATAGAACACCTTCACATAATTTAAACTGGAAAAGTTCATTTTATAAATTGTAAAAAAAAAACTAAATTTAAATAATATGAGAGTTTTTGGTTATTTATGTTTCGTCAAAAATAATATTTCTCAAAAATCAAAATTTGAACTGAGAGCAAGAAAATGCATTTTAATTGGGTATTTTTTAGAACAAAAAGATTTTAGATTTTTGGATATCGCAAATGAAGTCATTTATTTTTCGAGGATATAGTTTTTCATGAAAATATTTTTCCATGTCAAAAGAAAAATGGCTTAAAAATGAAACAAAACTTTTTGTAAAAGAAAATTTATTTTTTCTAATTCAGTGGAAGAATAAGAAATATTGGAGTCTAATGATACATAAATGACAAACAATCATGATGATCATATGATGATGATCATATGATTATCCCTAATGATGATTCAAATATTTTCATGATGAACTAGATAAAAACAATTAAAAAAATCATTTGTAAACAAAGCAAAGAAAAAGTAATAGAGAAAAAAAACTGCCTAGTTTGACAATTATATATATTATTAACTCTAATATTGATTCAAATAATGGTAAGGGATACACATCCAATACATTCCCTTACTTCACAAATTGTAAGGATAATGAACATCTTGAATTTTGGGGTAATATTTCTACCATTAAAGAACCTCAAACATACAAAGAAGCTTCTCAAATCAAACATTGACAAAATGCAATGGATGAAGAATTGAAAGCATGTAAAATTAATCTAACTTAGGATTTAGTTGCATCTCCGAAAGAAATCAATTGGTTGTAGGTGGATCTTTAAAATAAAATTCAATCCGAATGACACAATGAATAAGTATAAGGCGAGATTGGTTGCTAAAGGCTACAATCAAAGGGCCGAAATAAATTTTCATGATAGCTTCTCATCGGCTGCAAAATTTGTAACGGTAAGACTTTTGCTTGCGTTAATTGCTGCTAATAACTGATTTCTAGAACATGTAGACATAAATAATGCATTTATTCTCGGGGAACTAGAGGAAGACGTTTGTATGACCATTCCTGAAGGATATACTAAAAAAATAGAAACTGTTAATAAGATTTGTCGTTTAAATAAAATCTTATTTGGTTTAAAACAATCATCTCGACCATGGAATATTGAATTTAGAAAAAAACTTGTTCAATTTGATTTTGTACAGTAATATAATTGTCTCTTTATATACAAAATTGATTCCACTTTTCCAACTTTGATTGTTTATAATGATGATGTGTTATTACCTGGAAACAATATGTAAACACTTGAATCAGTTCAAAAAAAATCTCAATATTATTTTTTCAATTAAATATTTAGACAAAAAAATTATGTTTTGGAACTAGAAATTTACAAAACTAGAGCAGGTTTATTTGTTAACCAGCTCAAATATGTGCTGAATATTTTAAACGATATAGGGTTGACTGGTTGTAAACAAGTTGATGTTCTTATGATTAACAGAACAAAATTGAGTAACTCTAATAGTTTAATATTCACCAAACCAAAAAAAAATCAGAAGATTAATTGGACGATTAATATATACTTGAACTTTTCTCGTTCTGATATAAGTTTCAGCGTTATAATTAAGTCAGTTTATGCATAATCCGTTAAATGGAGTTTTAACTAAACTATTGGAGTTTAAAGCTTTTTGCAATCATAATAATTATATATATAACTTATGTAATGCTAAAAATTCTTAGATATTGAGTTGTAATATGTCAAATTAAAAATTTAATATAATTTTATATATTCTTATACAGTTAAAAGGATCAGGATCTGGTATAAATCCTGATCATGGTATAAATTAGACTTAGGGATACAATTCTAATTGTCTATCATCTTTGGTTAATGTCAGAAAATCTAACCGTTTTGAATTGATTAGATCCCATAAATTAATTTTATATTTATTGAAACTAACAAATTAATTTAAGAATTTTTTTATAACATTGATAAATTTTATTTTATAAATAATTATTAATACACACTATAAGATACATTATTAAACATTTTAAGAGCTCGCCATTTTATTTCTAATAAAAAAATATAAAGTATTAAATTCTACCTTGATTGAAAATATCAAATTATGATAATAAAATTTTTTAAGCATTAAGTTCTACTTGATTGAAAATATCAAATTAAAATGAACGATTAATGATAATAAAAAAATTATAACTTTGATGAATTTTATTTTGAGATATAATAATTATTAATACACACTTGATGTTGTAAAATATTAGTATGAGATCCAAGTACTCATCTTATTATTAAAGTGAAAATCATATCATTTTTGTTTAGAGAGGAATTATTAATACTTAGATTATCATCATATGATATCAGAATAATAAGGACACTCACCTTCTTTTTATTAAAGTGAATTTTGTAATAGTCCATTTAGAAACTAACTCATTGATATTTATAGTTGAAGAACTTTAACATATTAATATTTATTATTAACTATCTATATTCTACTAAGAGCTAAAGCTTCTTGCTTAATTCTTTTGATCTTATTTTTGTCTTAAAACTCTAATTTTAGTTATAGATATTGAGAACCTCTGCTCATAGATGTCGTCGGACCGAAAAACAGTTTTATACAAATTATTAATATTATTAGGGTGGATACACCGAATATTTTTATCCATACCTTTATCGAAATTTTTGGTATAAATATACCAACAAAATTTTATATATTATCGTTAAATGTAACTTTATAAGAGAAAGAGTGAGAGTATAGGTATGATTCTTATGAAGGGTGTTCTTTCTATTCGCCTTCAATGGCCAATATAGTCAAAATAAAATTGGATTAAAAGATGAGTGTTCTTGAACCAAGATATATAGATAGGCTTGCCACTTTCGCCTCCATTACCGTGTACCAGAAATGGACCAGAATAATTAATCCGTCACCCTCAATATTTTTGTATAATGGGGATAACGGACTCTCTACAAAGCCCACAATTTTATCTTTTCAATTTAAGCACAAGTTCAGTCATCTTAATACTCCCAGCAATGGGTTACAGGCTTACGCTACAAAGCCCAGTGACATCATTTATCACCGTGTTTAATCATATAGAGCTTTCTTTTACTTTAATATCTCGATGTGGGATCAGTGGATGGATTTATGCTTTCAACCCACTTGTGTATAACAATGATAAAGATACAACTTCATTGCTCCTTAAACTGTTACATTCTAATACAGTTAACATGAAACATAGATTGATGAAATATGATCCATTTGTTTTTGTACAACAATCCATACAAGTTAATTATTCGAATTATTCAACCCCAATGAATGATCATAATTTTGAATGGTTGATGATAGGATCGGTGTAATCGATAAAGACGGGGGTCTGGCTATTGATGACGACTTCGGATAAACGATTTGATAAAAATCATGTTAGGGATTTAAATCACTTTCTATTCTTCACAAACCCTTGCAAACTCTTGAACGATTTAAGTGCGAAAACGTTTGCTCAGGTTTGAAGCTAAGAACCAAAGAAGGAGAAGATGACAGAATGTAAAAAACACAATAGTTTGTTTATGAATGTTCGGAGCAAACTATCCTACGTCACCCTTCTTCCAACCATCGGAAGGATTCACTATACTTTCGAATCAAATACAGCTTGCTGGCTAGCTAACACTCTGTTGAACAGAACAACCTTTGTTCAACTTACAACACACTGTTAATGACTATCAAATAGTCTAGTAACTTATCTCTCAACTTCACGTAGTGATTTACAAAATACACTTGAGAATAAAATATCTAAAGAGAGAGTAAGTTGATTCAAGAAATTAAACTTTTGGAAATCTGTTGATTCAATGAGAGAGAGAGCTTCAGCTTCTGTCTTGTAATTTCTGCTTCTTGCCATCCGTTGTCTTTAGGCAGCAATATTTTCTTGAAAAGCTTCAACGGTGGATTCCTTTTTTTGGACACGTGGAAAGCGTCCATTGGTAGGTCGCCCATAGTACACAAGTATATCATGCACTGTGCACATGGAACGTGGTCGTACCAATCTGGTAGTGGCCAAATATTCTTCTGTAATTGTCCAGCACAGAACAAGTAGTGGGAAGAATATTTACTTACGTGCATTCATTCATTGGATACAATTAGTTGGCTGTCAGACTACACAGGAGAGAGTAGCAGACAACAGACACTAATCTGAAGGAGTTAGACTTGCACGTCTAAATTTACATCCCATTAGACCACCAAGTCTAATTGAGTTAGACTGTCAAGTCTAAATTTACATCCCACTAGACCACCAAGTCTAATGGAGTTAGACTTTCAAGTCTAAATTTACATCTCACTAGACCACCAAGTCTAATGGAGTTAGACTACACGTCTAACTTCGTGCCTGGTAGACGGCACGTCTAACTGCGTGTTGACTTTGAGTTGTGCCTGCAAATTAACATTGAACTCAGGTCACCTGTATGATAGGCGGACATTCTTACCACTACACCACTTAAGATGTTGATATCTAAATATATATTTATATATTTGATATGACTAACAATTATTGAACTTAGTTTTATCCATTTATTATGAAAAAATATTTCATTAATCATCAAATCAAAATTGTTAAGTTATTTTAAATTAATTAAAAATATTAACCCAACAATCCATACAAGTTAATTTTTCGAATTATCCAACCCCAATGAATGATCCTAATTTTGAATGATTGACCGTTTGTAAAATATAAGCAAGGGAAAATTGAGGAAATATGGAAAATTGAAATGGAGGTGTAGTATCAACAGGAGTATCCAACCATTGAATTGTATATTCCCCTCGATATACCGTTGTCAATGTCAATGATTTGAGTAACCCAAATATTTTACATTTTGAGTTAGCTAGTAAAAAGATTTATATTATGGTATATTTTAATGAATATTATGGTAAATTTTATGGTATATTTTAATGAATATTATGGTCAATTTTATGGTATATTTTAATGAATATTATGGCATGTTTTAATGAATATTATAGAATTTTTTAATAAATATTATGGTATGGGTTAATGAATATTATGGTATGTTTTAATGAATATTATGGTGAATTAGTCTAAATATCATAGTTATTTTTAGTTCAAAATAGATCACGCACTACCTTCGGCACTAACATTGTAAAGCGAGTATTGCAAGGCTTAAAGCATATAAGAATTTACTTATGGTTAAAGAAAAGTATTGCAAGGATTAGGGCAGGGGGTTAAAGAAAAATATTGCAAGGTTAGCGCAGAAGGTTAAAAGAAAGTCTTCTTACATCTAAGTTTAATGCAAGGCCAAATAACAAAAATCTACTCGAGAGTTGAATTTTTTTTACTTAAAATCCATTAGAATTGCATTAAAATCCACACTGATAGTTAAAGAAAAGTAGTGCAAAACTTAGCCAAGATTGGCGCTGAAGTCTTCTTAAAGATATGTTTAATGCAAGACCAATTACCCTAAACGATTTTACCTGCATGTTTATTTCGTTTTTTCGCCTAAGTCCCCCAAAATGTTTCTTTTCCCAAAATTTGTCTACTCCTTCCATCTCTGTCTCCAACCACCTCCAGCCGCGACTCCGTCCATCTTCGTCTTTAGCACTATCTTCAGCCTGACTCTCTATCTCTCTCTTTACTTTCTCCAAAAACTGGAAAACCCTAAAACTAGAATTCCTTTTCATGGGTTTTCCATTTTCTTCGTATTACCTTAAGAAGATTAAAGATTCACTGAAGTAGGTGAATAGCTCATCCCATTAGGTTTATAACCTTTCTCCCACTCTATTTACATTTTCGTTCGACCTGGGGAAGATGGAGAACGGGTGGAAGATGGGGAACATAGACAGTACATTCAATTTATGATATTCTTGCATTAATTGTAAGTTCCTCCCTTATATTAGTTTCTACTTTATGGAACTTCTCTACTACCAGTAATTTTTTTTATCTTTGTAATGTTCTAAATCTACTATAGTTTCTACTAAGTTTTGTGTTTCCTAACTGAATTACAAAAATTTGGGTGAAATGTGACACCCTGATTTGTCATTATTTTTTCATCAAATTGAATATTTTACAATTTGTTTAGCGATAAACAACATTCTACCTTTATTATTTACGACCTTACAATAATGAAACGCTTTTCACGCGTGGCTAAATTTTCAATTACTTATGCGATTTGTTTAGAATAATTTTTTTTAACTCGAGTTTTAGAAATTGTTTCTCCGACTTTTTCTTCAGAGTATTGTTTTGTGTACGTGACCATTAATTTTGCTACTAATTATTTTTTTAAACATACTGACCTAATAAAATGTTTGGTTAGCTATAGCCATTACTTTAGCTATAGTTTCATTAATTAATTTTTCTATTGAAGTTAAGTTGCCATTAGTTTACTTATAATTTTAATATTTCATTTTGCCATTACTTTAGTTAAAATTTTCATATTTCAAGTTTTAAACGAAGATAAATAGCTATTATTGTAGCTATATGTTTAATGTTTATTGTAGCCATGGTAGGAAAGTAGCCACTACTTTAGTTAAAGGTTTATTATTTGTAGTTACAAGTTTATTATTTTATTTTGCTATTGAAGAACGATAGCCATTAATTTAGTTATATGATTCACATTTCCTTTTGCTAAAAAAGAAAAGTAGTCATTACTTTAGTTAATAGTTTAGTATTTTATTTTGTCATATAATATAAGTAGCCATTACTTTAGTTAAAAATTTAATATTTCCCTTAAAAAATAAAAATGATTAGCTATTAATTTAGTTACACGTTTAATAATTATTTTTGTCACTTAAACTTTTAGAAATTTCTTTTCCATTCAGTAAATTATGTATTCCTTTAATTTTTCCGTTTAAATTTGAAATAGTGCGACGGATATTGGAATATAGTTGAATAGCCACTCATTTTACAACTTTCTTTATTCTGTTTAAAAATTATTTTTTTGGTTATATATTCTTATTTTAATCGCAATATGTATATTAATTCGCAAGAGAAAAATATGAAATTGTCTTCCCTGCTTTTCAAAACCATTTAGCAAAAACAATTATAATAACTAAATTCAATTAAATATGAACACAACAAAATCATCCGTGTACATATTTTAAATTCCAAAACCAAAATATGTTTTAACATGAAAAACATATATAGAAACACATGAAAGTGTATTAATCCAAAAAGATAGATTACCCTACTAATCCAAAACGCATCTACTCCTTATATTTGAAAAAGGTTCCTCACTTGGTTGTTTCAACTGTGTTTTTTTTGGCATTGGGGTATCCACATCCTTAATTGTACCCGAGGCTACCTTCTAACAAGTTGTGTACTTTAAGTTTGGATCAGTGTCCTTTGATGTTTTAGTTTTTTATGTGTCTGTCGAATCTGTCGAATCTACAAGACAGATTCAGTTCTTGTTGATTCTGATATGGAAATTGATGCATTAGAATCATCATCTTTTGCTTCCTCTTTTGCAATCAAATGTCTTTTTTTTTGTTTGATAACCGTTTCATATCGCTTGCACAGGAACACTCTGCATTTAAAGCATAAGAACATAATCATATAAGACAATGAAACATTAATTCAACTTATTCTCTTGTTAATGCTTAGTTTTCAGAAACTAACTTATATATGACAAGAACACTCTGCATTGATGCGCATTTTTATTTTACATAATATTTATTTGAGCATTGAGGGAGCTCATTTAATAAAATACATAGTTTATAAGTCAATTTTCATCCCATCATACTCCAGGCATAACATATAAGTAAAATGTAAAATGTTCAGTTTAGTATATCATTGATAAATGTATATGTAAAATGCTAAGTTTTCAGGAACTCACTCATATATAATATCCCTAAACACTAATAATTTAAATAGAATAATCAAATCAAATTATATCCTTCACTCAAATATTTGTCTAAATTATTTTTGGATCGACCTTCATCCTGGTTCATAAATCCTTTTTTATAAGCCTGATTATTTTCATTTTAGTAAAATATACTAAGGTAGTAGTAATACCTGGGATGGGAAGAAAAAGCAGCAACAACTTTGTACCAAAGTTGTGAAGTCTTCACTTGCAAGAATAACTTCTTTTCCATCGACCATTTTTTATGTAAGTTTCAGGCAATCAACAATTTGAGAGAAGTGAAGAAAATGATAGAAAAGCATAACATTAGGCAAAAGGGATTGTCCATATTAGAATTAAAATGAAAATAAAATGTCTCAATGTGTACTTTTTTGAGAGGAGGATTGATGTAGTATCCGAGTAATTAAATTTACCAATTCAGACCCATTAATAGGGTATAACAATAAAATAAACTTGTAGCCAAGAATAATATAAGCATAACTAAGAGTGTATATTAATATTTGAGCGTCATTTACACTATTTAGAGTATAGTAGTAATGTTTACCATATAGAAGAGAAAAACCCACCCAAACCTCAGGGCACATTCATTCCTGTAGATAATAAGATATGATACAAAAAATCGAGAACATAACTCATTTCTATTTAAAAATTATCATTAAAGAAATGTTACTTTCTATGAACCAACTATAAAGTTTAACAATATTAGCTTTTTAATTACCTAAAAGCCTTGTAGAGTGGTCGATACCAGAGAACTTACGCTAATGGAACTCCTGATATGAAGTATATAATAGCAACAAACCAGATCCTTACATCTGCATCTTCATCAATAAAAACGAACAAAAATTAAAAATCCAGCCAAAAAAAGGAGTTAAGAATAATGTTATTAGAATCTCATGAGAACCTTTGAAATGACTACAACCAAATAAATCATTGAAACCTCAAATATATATAAAACATCAAATAAATTATCCTTCAACATTCTTGAGAAGTTGGAGTAGGCATCCTCGAGTCGTCGGATCCATCTAAAAATATTCATTCTTATTAGGCCCAGAGGAAGACATTATATATATTTAAAACCATAATTTATTAGGATAAAAAATAAATCTAAACTTACACAGAAAGAACTTGTGAATGTACCATCTCTCAGCTTAATCGGAAGATAACCCTTCAAAGCTCCAAGTGCCCTGAAACATTCAATAAGTTAAACAAATATATATAAAAATTATATTCAATATAAAATGACAATAAATGTACCTTTGATCTCAGATAGTCTAAGGTAACATTTAACAATATGCTTGAGCAGACGATGCGAAGGCTGCTCAACCAAGTTGTTCACCATATTATCCAAACGTTGTGCTAATGCCAAAAACCGGTCTTGCGTCGAACAAACATAATTGAGGCCAGCATTATCGAGCAAAATCTTTTGGACGATAAACGTCGCAACAGTCTTTGATAACTCTGTACCATAGTCCATTGTATTCAAGCACATTGGCATTATCTCGGATTTAATAAGGTAATTAATAACCTTAGTATTGTTAAACTATAAAAAATTGAAAAGAAAATTATTAGAAGGTTTTGTAAGAAAATTTAATCTTATTACAGTTAGTTAGTGTACCTTTACCATGACACCTATCACACCCAAACAAGTGAGCCTCAAATATTCGAAAGACCTTAAATAAATTAAAACACCGATAGTCATTACCCTATTTATTTAATGAGATCGTTATTAGATATATAGAATCAAACTTGAGAAACATAATAAATACCATCTATAAATAAATTTCGGTGTATCGATGTGTGATGCGACGCATTGTAGGAGTGCAAGAACGTTACAAATTCGATTCGATTGATCTGGAGTAAGAGTGGGGGGAGATAAAGCAGGGTAAATAGCTCTGATTTCCTGTAAAAATAGAAATGAGTTTATTTATTGTGAAAAAACTCAAACAAAAGAGTTATAAAGGAAGGAGAAGAAGTACCTGCAAGAAAACAGCCATAATACCGAAAGAATGCCACAACAATGGACCCAAATCTTGAAACTGTTCCCTCTTCTAAACACACAAACAAGATAAACAAATAACATGGGTCAACTTCGATCAAACTAAACAACACAAGAAATTGGAAAGCAAAAGTTAAAGATGAACCTTGGCCAGCTCAGAAAGGGCGTTTTCTCTAAGATCAGGATTGATAATATCAAATACCAACCTCTCAGCTAATTGCATTTCGCCGGGAATGGTGCTGGTACTGCCGAATGCGGCATTCACAGAGGAAGAGTGAGGTAAATTGGCCATGGAAACAAAGGAATAATATGAACTCTTTCTCTCTCTTTCTTGATTACTTGAATCTGCTGGTAATGAAGTTCATGGGTTCGTCTTATATATATATACAGAGAAGATGAAGAAGAAGAAGAACAGAACACCATTCATAAGTCATAACACGTGCCATTTCCCTCTAAAAGGAAAGTGTTTTAAATATGTAATAAACTAGTCAAAAGTATAAATAAAACCATAAAACATGGAAACATAAATGGAATTAATGAGCACAATGTAGTTTTGGATATGGTGAATTTCATTTATTTGGTATAAAAATTATTTTTTTAAATTATAATATTATTTTTTTGACTATTTAAAACGTGTCACACGCGATTACATATCATACGTTATATATATTTTTATATGTTTGTTGGTCTTATTTGTTATTTTATTTTACAATTTGTATATGTTTGTTGGTCTTATTTGTTATTTTATTTTACAATTCTAAACAATATAATATTAAAGTTTATTAGATATGAGAATAGTTAATTAAAATTTGAATTATGAATTTAAAAATAATAATAATAAAATTGTTGACGAATTTAAAAATTAGATTTTAAAAATTTGAACCAAAAAAATTAATTAAAATATTTTTTCTTTTAGAAATAATTAAACTCAGTGAATGCTATATTACTATTATTTTTAAGATTTAGACACATACAATTATAATAGCAAATAATTATTTTTTTAAGAAGTAACTATGAGAACTATAAATTGTTAGTTTTTAATTAGTTAAGTACTTAGTAGCAACTGCAAGAGTGTACTAATAATCCCTAAAGTTCTCAAGTTCCTTATAGTTTTTTAATTTATTTTTTTTATAACAATAATAATTCTAAAATCTATTTCTCAATCATTTAAACCTTAAACTAATTAGTTAAATATATTTTCAAATCTTAAAGTTATTTTGATTTTATTTATAATTTATTTTTATGAAACATTTTTTTATTCTTTCTATTTCAATCTTTTTATTTAATAATATATTAATATAAATATATATAATTATTAATTGTTTATTAAATAATTATATTATTTGTTATTTTTATTTAATAAAAACAATGTTATAGAATAATATTTTGTATAAAATTATACATATATAAGACCAATATAAATTAAAATAACAAATTTGTATGAAAAATTTAAAATATGTCGAAATATTTGTTTTTTGGTTTTTATTATTTAATAATATATATTACATATTTATTATATTTTATGGATAATATTTTTTGTATAACTATATATAAATAATTCATAATTTTAAAATATGAATATTAAAGAAAAAATGAAGTTAAATATATTTGATAAAAAAATAATATTAATAATTTTTAAAAATAAATTGTTCTAATTTCTATTTAAAAACTATTAATATTAGTTGCTTTTACATAATAATAATAATTGATATTTTTCAAACATGATTACTCAAACAATTAATAATATGAACTCTTTCTCTCTCTCTCTCTCTTGATTACTTCATGATGCTGGTAATGAAGTTCATGGGTTCGTCTTATATATATATATATATATATATAAACAGAAGAAGAACAGAACACCATTCATAAGTCATAACACGTGCCATTTCCCTCTAAAAGGAAAGTGTTTTAAATATGTAATAAACTAGTCAAAAATATAAATAAAACCATAAAACATGGAAACATAAATGGAATTAATGAGCACAATGTAGTTTTGGATACGGTGAATTTCATTTATTTGGTATAAAAATTATTTTTTAAATTATAATATTATTTTTTTTTTACTATTTAAAACGTGTCACACGCGATTACATATCATACGTTACATATATATTTTTATATATTTGTTGGTCTTATTTGTTATTTTATTTTACAATTCTAAATAATATAATATTAAAGGTTATTTGATATGAGAATAGTTAATTAAAATTTGAATTATGAATTTAAAAATAATAATAATAAAATTATTGACGAATTTAAAAATTAAATTTTAAAATTTTGAACCAAACAAATTAATTAAAATATTTTTTCTTTTAGAAATAATTAAACTCAGTGAATGCTATATTACTATTATTTTTAAAAGATTTAGACACATACAATTATAATAGCTAATAATTATTTTTTTAAGAAGTAACTATGAAAACTATAAATGGTTAGTTTTTAATTAGTTAAGTACTTAGTAGCAACTGAAAGAGTGTATTAATAATCCCTAAAGTTCTCAAGTACTTAGTACAACTGCAAGAGTGTACTAATAATCCCTAAAGTTCTCAAGTTTCTTATAGTTTTTTAATTTATTGTTTTATAATAATAATAATTCTAAAATCTATTTCTCAATCATTTAAACCTTAAACTAATTAGTTAAATATATTTTTAAATCTTAAAGTTATTTTGATTTTATTTATAATTTATTTTTATGAAACATTTTTTTATTCTTTTTATTTCAATCTTTTTATTTAATAATATATTAATATAAATATATATAATTATTAATTGTTTATTAAATAATTATATTATTTGTTATTTTTATTTAATAAAAACAATGTTATAGAATAATGTTTTGTATAAAATTATACATATATAAGACCAATATAAATTAAAATAACAAATTTGTATGAAAAATTTAAAATATGTCAAAATATTTGTTTTTTGGTTTTTATTATTTGATAATATATATTACATATTTATTATATTTTATGGATAATATTTTTTGTATAACTATATATAAATAATTCATAATTTTAAAATATGAATATTAAATAAAAAAATAAAGTTAAATATATTTGATAGAAAAATAATATTAATAATTTTTAAAAATAAATTGTTCTAATTTCTATTTAAAAACTATTAATATTAGTTCCTTTTACATAATAATAATAATTGTTATTTTTCAAACATGATTACTCAATATTCTAATTTGTTTTATCTCACCAACCATATATTTTCATATTTATTCATAAATTTAATAACTTTTCATATCTTACTTTCACTTTAGTCAAACCAACTCATCAAATTTACATATTTTAATCCCAATAAAAATATTTCCCACGTAACATTTTGAACATTTTTTTATTAAAATTGAATTTGTTTTTAACCATGAACAAATTGTTTAACTGAATTAATCATAAATAAATAATCATAAATTTTAAACAACATATTAAAATAAGCATTCTCATAAATAAAATAAATAAATAACAATAATTGTTAATAAAAAAAATGAAGGGATAATGAGTAATAGAATATTTTGAGAAATAAATAAATAAATGAAAGAATGGATTAAGTATGTAACCCGCAAAGATAATTAACCAGACGAAGAACTTGTCACCTAATTGATTCAAACCCAGAAACTTAGAGTTAGTATTTACCTCTTATTACAGTTACACTAGAAGAAGGGATATCGTATTAGGATATTATTAGGGAATAATGAGTATTATGATTAATTTTAGATACAAAATATCAAAAACATTATTTGTTGACCTAAAAGATATTATAAAGGCACTCTATTTTGGCACGACCCCTGGTTCGAAAACCCACCTATCATCCACAAGAAGGAGTTTCAAAATACCCGCATCAGAAGGGACTGTGCAGAAGCAAAAATTAAGGACATTAAAGACGGGAATGGGGACTCACTCCTAAGAAAAAATCTAGAAGGATAGAGGATACTTGATCATATAAGTAACGTACAACTACACGACAGACCGGATATTCATAAATGGAAAGCTGAGGACAATGGGAAGCTGGTATCGAAGAAAATATGGGAGGTAACCCGAGAAAAAACACAGAAAGTAGAATGGGCTCCTCTTGTATGGTCAACGAATATTATCCCTCGACACCAGTTCATCCTATGGCTCGCCTTCTGGGAAAGACTCAACACTCGTGATCATATCAGCAAGTATATGAGCATCCCGGATGCGAGCTGTCTTCTATACAGAGGAAATGAAGAAACCATAGATCACTTATTCGGGAGCTGTTGTATTGCTTCAGAGCTTTGGGACAAATTCTATAAAGCCTGTGATAGGATCGGCTTTATCAATAGAGACTAGGGTCTAGCTAAGGATGAAGGCTTATGAAAAACGGTTTGAAAGAAATCATGTTAGGGATTTAATTCGCTTTCTATTCTACGCAAACTTGTGTAAACACTTGAAACGGATTCAAGGAAGAATTGTTTACTTGGGTTTGGAGCACAAGATGAAATATGAAAAGATGACATAAATGAAGAACACATCAGTTTGTTTATGGATGTTCGGAGAAACTCTCCTACGTCACCCGTTCTTCCAACCACCGGAAAGATTCACTATAATATGATTCGAATCAAATACAGTTTACACACACACTTAGCTCACTATTGAACAAAACACTTTCTGTTCAATTACAAGATGAAAAATATCACTCAGCTAAAGGTGTTTTGATTCTAGCTCTCTCTCGATTCACACACAGTACAATCAGAAAGAAGCTTAACAGTTCAGTAAGCAAGATGATTGAGTAGTTTCTCTCTCTGCAAAATCAGATTGCTTGTTCGTTTATTAAAAGTTACTCAGCTTATTATGACAGATTGTCCGTTGTCCTTGAGATTTGTTAAATACTGATCAGGAGCTAACGATCGAATCTTCAAGAATGATACGTGGCACTCTTCCATTGTAAAGCCTCTATTGTACATAACAGGTTCTGAGCACAAAGATCGTGGCCGTACATCACTGGTAGTGCGCCGAATATTCCATCAGGGATGTACCTGCAAAACAAGTAATGTGAGGAAAATTCTCTTACGTGGCATTCCTTGATTGGATGCATATAACTGTTGTACTAATCTTCACTAGAAAGTGGAGCAGAAGTAGGGTACAGCTATAGCACGTGGGTAGGTGAAATGCTAGATTCAAGCGTAATGCTTAAATTGAGCATTAGACGTATTTCAGTTAGAAGGATTGTGAAAATCAGTCTAATGAAATAAATCATCTTCTTCTAATAGAAAAACGTATATTAGACCGCCTGGTCTAATAGAATTAGACTCGCGTCTAATTATCCAATAACCATTAGACTGCACGTCTAACTCCACTGAGTTAGACTGCACGTCTAATTCCGGTTCTACCTTAGACTTGTCTGGAGGAGTTAGACGCACGTCTAACTTTCACTTAATTAGACTACCCGTCTAATTATCCAATAACCATTAGACTGCACGTCTAACTCCACTGAGTTAGAATACACGTCTAATTCCGGTACTACCTCAGACTTGTCTGAAGGAGTTAGACACACGTCTAACTTTCACTAATTAGACTACACGTCTAATTATCCAATAACCATTAGACTGCACGTCTAACTCCACTAAGTTAGACTGCACGTCTAATTCCAGTTCTACCTCAGACTTGTCTGAAGGAGTTAGACGCACGTCTAACTTTCATATTCTATTAGACTGCACGTCTAAATCCATTGAGTTAGACTGCACGTCTAATTCCGCATAAATTAGACTACCCGTCTAATTACAAATATATTAGACTACACGTCTAACTCCGATGAGCTAGACTGTACGTCTAATTCCGAATATCAATTTGACTACCCGTCTAATTACAAACATATTAGACTTACGTCTAACTCCGTGCATTCATTAGACTACACGTCTAACTCCGATGAGTTAGACTGTACGTTTAATTCTATGCATTAGACTTACGTCTAATTCCGTGCTTTCATTAGACTACACGTCTAACTCTACTAAGTTAGACTGTACGTCTAATTCTATGCATTAGACTTACGTCTAATTCCGTGTATCTATTAGACCATTCGTCTAATTACACGTCTATTAGACTATACGTCTAACTCCGATGAGTTAGACTGTGAGTCTAATTTTATGCAATGAAAGCCAAAATCGGTCTAATGACCCTCATTAGATCCAAGTCTAATGACATATTGTTTCAATACACCTGTATCAAAACTCATAAGTTATTTCAACATCAAAATATCAATGGTTAAATTATTTCAACACTTAGTCAAAATAATTTGACCCAACAATTTCCCCCTTTTTGATGAAGAAATTGCAAACCTGCATACATATATCAAAGCATGCATTCATCATATAAATAAACAGAAACCTTGTTCACTTACATCATTCATCCAAAACCAATATTCGAAAACAATCAAAGAACCATGTTTAATAGAGTTAAATAGAGTAAAAGAAGAGAAATCATTGTTCTTCCCTTTTAACTTGAGGATCAGTTGGACTCATCTCTTGACCAGGAAGGATGTTGAAGAAAGGAGGATAGCCGCGACCACCACGACCGCCTGCACTTGATCTTCCACCGCGTTCACCACCACTGGCACGTCCACCTTGATCAACATTTGATAGCCTACTCCGGCCACCACCACTTCTACCTCCACGCTCACCACCGCTTCGACCTCCACCTCTCTTGGTTGGCCTAGGATTGTCATCAGTTATTGGAGCTCGCCTGGATCTTGTGCCGGTTGACACACCATCATTTCTTCTACTTGATTCTCCTTGAACTAGACGAGGTTGAGCACCTTCAGCATTGTCTTTTGCATCCTCCTTTGCTTGAAATTTCCTAGCAATGGAGTCAGCAAATTCCTGACGTTCATTATCATTCCTGCTCAAACACCCCTAAATTTCCACCATCTGATTCTTCACCAGACAGAATTCTTCCAAGGTTTCCTTGTGGCGTTCATCATTGAATTGCCTTTCAATGTCCAATAATTCACTTTGACGGCTGAAGAGTTGCTTTTCAAACTTTGAAAAGTTTACATTTGCGATATTGATCTCATATGTGTTTTTCTTCAAAGTGTTATCCAACTCAGTGAGGACCTTGAAAATATTGTCAAAGCTCTCTCTTTCTTCTTCCCTTGAGTTCAAAGTCTGAGACATGGTCTTCTGAATTGATGAGAGCATAGACCTCATAGATCTTAACACTTTGTTTCCTCCGGCAGATGACTCTTCATAAGACGAGACTTCTTCAGATTCTGTTGCCATGCTTTGAATCGGCTCAAAGTTTGTATGAATCTGTAAGGATTGCTCCGGTTGATTCATTTTGGCTTTCTTAGCAGCTTCATCTCGCTCTCCTTCTTCAATTTCTTCTTCAGCTCTCTGAAATCTCTCATACAGATTTCTAGTGTAGTGAAGAGGAATGTTGCTGTTTTCATGAACATTTCCCACAATGGTGTTGGGAAATAAACCGGGCTTGATAAACTTTGTTGGTTGATCCTGTTCCTCCTCAGATGAGGAACTTTCTTCTTCATCATTATTCTCTTTGGAGGGTTCCCCCTCAGTTCTGGCAGTTTCTAGCTGAGTATCCTCGGCCAATTTTTCTTGAACAACCTCTGTTCTCGCAATAGGGGTTATTAACACGTCTTCTTCAATAGGAGCTTTAAAAGCCTCCTCAGTCACGTCTTCTATGATGACTTCTTCTTCATTTATCTCAAGAGCTTGTTCAGGCTCTTGGATAATCACTTCTTCTTCTCCATTCATACGTTCTTGAATAGGTTGATCTAGAATGCGTCTCTCTTCGGCAGAAAGATTTCCGAATTCGATCAAGAGAGCAACATCTGTCTCATCAACATCATTATCAGCATCTGGAATATCCATAGCTTCTTCTTCTTCATTGAGAGGTTCTGCGCCAGAGCAATCGGCGCCATGAATGTGTCTAGAAGCAACAGAAACATAACTGTCCAAGATATCGATCATCTTCTTCAATACCTTCATTTCAACATCAGCTCCTTTCACATCAGGATTGAAGTTAGCTTTCCTGGCTTCGAAAATTGGAAAAAGAGCTTTTCCAAATATTCAAGCTTCCACCAGTTCTCTTTTCTTTAGAGCCTCACCAACTTTTGAAGTTCTTGCCCATTTCAAGACTTTCTTCTCGTTTGCCACCATTTTCTTCCATTCTTTAGTAATAGAAGCGTTTGACAGAGAATTGTTGTACTTGGAGGACAGCCTCTCCATGGACCAGGATTCATAAATTCCCAATTTCTCAACAACAAGAACTTTAACTTGATCTAAAATGAGGTCAACAATTCCTGTTGCCTCCGATACCTTTTCAGGAACTTGAATTGCAAAGGATTTACCTTTTCCGATAACCTCTATGGGTCTTGGAGCAGGTCTTGGTTCACCGATCATGATTCCATCTGCCCGATTTCTAGAACGCATCAGTTCGAACGCCGATTGTGGTTTCTTACAGAGCTCGGCAGGGAGATCCATACGAACAACTTTCCCAGCTACCAATGAATCTTTAGGAACTAGAGAAATGGGTTCACCAGCCACAAGGGTAAGAACAACACCTTGTTCTGGTTGCGATGACTCTGTAGCACCGGCGGCTACAAGATCAGTTTGAATAACAGGAGACTCAGCCCTGTCAACAGTTTCAATATTTAGACCGGATGACTCAACAACAGGCCCTTCAGCAAATTCTCTCAATGGAGAGAATATGGATTCAGCTTGTTCCACTATGGGAACATCAAATTTAGGCACAGCGGCCAAAGATTTAGAAGACTTCACCTTTACAGATTTAGACGCTCTAGGCGACCTTGTCTTCTTCTCCTTTAAGGCACAAGACCTCGAAGGTTTCCTCAAATAGGTTGAGGGAGTGGATAATGATGACATTGGAGTTGCAGCAAGTACGCCTGGACCTTGCTTCAACCTTGAATCAATAGATTCATAGTCTTTCTGGTTTGGACTCTTCAGACTGGAGGAACAGGCCTCCGATTCGCTTACAATTTTCGTTCTCTTTGCCCCTGTTGACAGAACAGAAGCAGAGGGCTTTGATCGGGTAGAAGGTTTTCCACCGGTCTGGTAACTAGAAGCACCAGATGCAGATTCAAGGTTGCTCTTCAACCTCGTCAGCGTGCTAGCCACCGTAAGAGCAGTAAATACTCTTCGAGAGTTGATCTGCACCGGTTCACCAATCGGAACCTCCAAATGCTTCAACAAGTAACTCAGTTGAGCCGCATACGTGATACTTTCCTTGTTCGTCTGACTAATAGAATAGCACAAGTTCTAGAAGAGGGTATGAGTCCAGTTTACCTAGATCCCTTTTGAGATAGCACACATATAGTCAAAACGGTCTTGACTATAGAGATTGAAGGAACCAGCTTTCCCTTGAAGCGCCTTCGCCACCACGTCGTTCAGAAGAATGAAGTGTGGTTTGAATAACTTTTTGAATCCATTCACATGGATCTTCGAACCATCTGTAGAGAAAGTTGTCTTCATCTCCTCAATGATTTCTGAAGAGAGAACCAAGTCGAATAGATGACCTTCCGTCAGAAGTTCAAAGAACTCTGCATAAACTGCTTCGTTGGAAGAAAACTCCATTCCGTTGACGGTTGCTACGATGGAGTCATCCACCATAGTTGTTGTTTTGAAGAACTCGCGAACTTCGTCTTCGTAGAAGATGAACGGTCTGCCTAGATACTTCCTTAACCCAGAATATTCTAGGGTTTGGAACATCTTCACCACCTCCGGATGATCAAACGTATACACCGATGGAAAATCCACCTGCAAAGTACAGTGACCGAGAGTGATTTTCTTCACCATTTTCGAAAGAATATGAATCGACATAGTATTTCAGAGAGATTTAGTGAGAGAAATGCAAGAAAAGCTAGGGTTCTTAAGGATTTCGAGAGATTGAAAGCTTTCAAATTCATGCAGTAATGTCCTTATATAGATGAAAGAGGGAAATACATAATAACCGTCTACTCTAGGGGTATGGCCCATTAATAAATGTTAGACGTCCTTTTTCAAGAAGTCATCATTAAAAATGAGGGTATATTAGTCATTTTCTCTAAACTTGATAGACACGTGTCTTCATGTTATTAAGAGATGATTGTTTGATAGTTTGAGTGGGAAAAGCAGATAGCTCTCAACGTGGGACAGTTGTCCTTGATCAGTCTAATCGGCACGTAGTTAGACGTTTTTCTTACTCCATAAATCTAATTTAACACAACGTCTATTAGACGGATGAGTCTATTAGACGCATACATCTAATTCCGTGTTTATAAAAATCCGTCTAATGTTTATTAGACGTGTACGTCTAATTCCGCATAAACACCACGTGTCAGACGTGTGTTGATTAGACGTGAACATCCTCTTGCTCATGACGTAAAAACGTCTAATCGTCTATTAGATGTGTCAGTATAATCGCGCAGGTATAACACCTCAACATATAGACTTAGATGAATAGATTATGAGCAAAATTCCGTCTAAGTACATACTGTTTCTTTTAGACACCCTTGTCTATTTAGACCGATTAAGGATATTCGTCTAGAGAGTATTTTTACTTCCAAAGTAATTTTTCCTCTCATTATGAATATGGACATTAGAGTTTAATAAACAATTTTTGTGGTCCAAAGACCAAAACCACTTTTAACAAATAAAAAATATTTATTCTTCCAGAATGGCAAATGCCATTGTTGATCTTTCAAGCCGTGTACTCAGAGGAGTACTCTTCTAGCTTCCTTCCTGCGATCCTCCTGCATCACCTACAAAATAAACTATTTACACATTTTGGTACCCAAACTCAATTGGATCCTCGATCAATTAGTCCCTTAGGAATCTATATTTGAGTTATTCTGATGGATTTCCCATTTTGTGCCGTGATTAATGCGTATGTTTTTGACTTGGCAAACGACTTTCTGCTAGCCACTGATCCTTTAACTTTTGAAGAAGATTTTCTTTTACAACTCCTTGACTTAGAGTCAGGTTTTAAATTACCAGACTTAGTAGCTTTTTCTAGCTTATTCTTAAGCAAGCTAACAGTTGGTGGAACATAAACTATTTTATTTTTGAAAGCAACTTCTTCATGAATAGGATCAGATTCACTGTCAGTCACACTCCCTTTGACAAAGTTTATAGGCTTAAACTTGTCAGTTGGTTTTGACTTTTTGCATGACAGGTTAGGATCATTGCTGTTATATCCCAATCCGGATCTAGATCTAGCAGGTTTCAACATGCTGATCTGATATTTGACAGCATCACCAGACCTTGTCCATGTACAGACAAAATAGATAAGCCTTTTATTTTCAGATGAAAGAGTTTGAATCTGTTCCTTGAGCATCTCATTTTCAGATGAGATCTCTTCAATCTTCTTTTCAAAATCATTTGACTCTTTCCCTTTAGACAGATTTGGTTTATTTAAATCTGATGAAGATTTAGTTTCATTTAGAGATTCTGCTAGCTTTCTGTACTCAATGACCATGTCATCTAGTGCAGCTACCAGTTGTTCCCTTGAAAACCTTTCGGAAGAGAAATCAAATACCTCAGTCTTCTGAGTTCCTTCTTCATCTTCTCTGGCCATGAAGCAAGCTACGTCTTCTTCATCACTTTCACTGGATGAAAAGTACGACCCACAGCTGCTTCCTTTGTTCTTTCCGTCACCAGCCATAAGAGCCTTCAGCTCTTTTCCATCATCCTTGGCATCTTCACGCTTTGGCTTCCGGCATTCCGATGCATAATGACCTTTAATACCACAGTTAAACAAGTAACATTAGCTTTAGATTTTCTATTATCATTAGAATTTGAAGAGTTTGAGTTAGAGTTGCTCTTCTTAATGAAGTCGCCAAACTTCTTCACAAAGAGAGACATGGCATCGCTGCTCAGCTGCTGAGCTGCCATCTTCACGTCCGGAGCGGTTGGTGGCTCTTCAGCAGTCACCAGCGCCTTGGCAATGATAACGGACGTGGGTTGATCTTCTTCCATCCTACAGTTCAGCTCGAACTCATAGGCCTTGAGGTCAGCAAAGAGATCAAAGAGAGAGATCTTCTTAAGATCTTTGGATTCTCTCATCGCCATAGTCTTTATGTCCCATTCTCTTGGAAGAGCACGCATGACCTTGATAGCAAGCTCCCGGTTGCTATAGGTCTTGCCTACGATGGACATAGAGGAGACGATCTTGCTGAATCTGGTGTCAAAATCGTTCATTGTTTCACCAGGACACATTTTGAAGTTGTCGAACTGTTGAGTGGCAACCATGATCTTGTTTTCCTTAGTTTGCTCGTTGCCCTCACATAGTTGAGTGAGTCTATCCCAGACCTCTTTGGAAGTGTCGCATTCGATGATGTAGTTGAACATACTGTCATCGAGAGATCTGTACAGAACATCAAGAGCCATGTTGTTGAGGTTGTTCTTCCTCTTTTCATCAGCGGTCCAGTCAGCCTTCTCCTTATCAATCTTGATAGGGCCTTCTGTGACAACGCTCCACATGTCATCATAAAGAGAAGAGAGATGAGCACGAACTCTTTTCTTCCAAACAATGTAGTTTTCACGAGAAAAGGTTGGAATGACTGTAGCATTGGCATCTTTGGGTATGATCGACATATTTCAGGAAAGGCTTGAGAATAGAAACAGGGCTCTGATACCAATTGATAGGATCGGCTTTATCAATAGAGACTGGGGTCTGGCTATGGATGAAGGCTTATGAAAAACGGTTTGAAAGAAATCCTGTTAAGAATTTAATTCGCTTTCTATTCTACGCAAACTTGTGTAAACACTTGAAACGGATTCAAGGCGGAATTGTTTACTTGGGTTTGAAGCACAAGATGAAATATGAAAATATGACAGAAAGGAAGAACACATCAGTTTTTTTATGGATGCTCGGAGAAACTCTCCTACGTCACAGTCACCCCTCTTCCAACCACCGGAAGGATTCACTATAATATGATTCGAATCAAATACAGTTTACACATACATCGAAGATAACTTGTAACAGGCCATATAACCGGTGTGGATAAAATTGTGCTGGAAACTTTGAAAACGGTTGAAGTAGATCTTCTAGCCGAAATTTCAAAGTATGAATATGCAATGCTTACCCCTCCTTCGGCTAAAGAAAAAGATGCTGACCGGAATGGAAAACAGTCTGAAAAATCCAACTTTGAGCTCAGTCAATCTTCCAGACCGGCATGGGATCAATCTGAAGTCAGTCAACAGGAATCCCATTCTAAATCTCCGAAAAATAAAGAAAAACGAGATGGGGGTAACAACTTCTTCATCAATCGATTCATCGGTCAAAACTCCACCAACTAAGCATTCCGACCGAAGCAGATCCAAAGAAGATTGTCTTCTTAAACCGATCAGAACTGAAGTATCGTTCCCGGTTCACTCTCAACCTCTGGTACAACATCAATCGGTTGAACCGGTGGTTCCTCTTTTGGATGAAATGAAGATCTTTATTAAGGAAACGATTCAAGAATCCATAACCTCATGAAAGACATCCATGGAGGTCAAGGTAGATGACTTAAGGGATCTGGCTACTTCCATTGACCTCAAACTGACACATGTTGATGAGTTAACCTCACAAACCCTTGAATTGGTGCATGCCATATTGGTACAATTATTTGAGTTGGCGAAGACCAAAGAATTTGCCGACGAAGAAAGAATAAGAAAAGATGAAGAGGCTACTCGGCAACTTCAAGCCGATGAAGACGAAAGGGCTCTTCGAGCCAAAGTGGCTGAACGTAAAGATGCAGAATTCGCTCGGATAATTCAAGCCGATGAATTTGCAAAAACCAAAGTAATTGAGCGGTCTAACGCGGATGCGGCTCAGAAACTTCAGCAAGAATTAATACAAGAGGAAATCGATGAAGGAAGAGAGAAGCCTTCTTCACCAATCGCTAAGAAGACAAAGGCACAAGTTAATAAAAGAAAACGGGCTCAAGAAGCAGCGAAAATAACTTGTACCAAACCAGAAACTATTCCACCAGTCCTAACTCCAGCCGTTGGCTTAAAAAACTTGAATCTAGAAGAAGAAGAAGAAGAGGATGGTGAACAGTTGAACCCAAGAAAACGCAAACCGATCTACGCAGAACCAATTCAGTCTATCCCCTTAAGTGCCAGATCAGGCCGAGGAACTCGTGCAGATTCGGTTGAAAATTTCGTCCAGAGTCAAAGAATGCCTTCTTTTCATGTTCATGTCCAACCAACAAGACCCCCATGGTCGAGAGGATTCTCTAGTCAACCGGAAAGCGGCTCCCGAACAAACTTTGATCCTCTTGCACCGGGAAAGGGTTTCGAAATTCGCTACTTCACTGAGCTGGATCAAGGGGGCCTCTAAACCTCAACCTCTATGATTTTACTTATATTTATTATGAATTATGAATATTTTTGGAAACTCATGAAATATTTTGGAAATTCAAGTTTTTCGGTTTCAGTTTCAAATTATTGGTTTTGATACTTTTAATTAAAAAATATTAAAAAGAGAGAAATTGGTAGATATACAAAATTTTATCTTCAAATCAAACAGTTTTCTGTTAAACGACCAATTAATATAAGTATTTTAAAACCGACCAACGATTATAGGGCTTTGAATATTTAACTTAAATAATAAAAAAGGGAGAAATTGTTAGATAAATTAGATAGTTAATTAATAAGTAATTAACTATCTAAAGAACTTAATTAAATTCAACCTTTTGTGCAAGAAAAAACAGGGAACGGTCATATTTTCAATTGGCCGGTCAAACCGATCTCCTTAGAAGCGGCACAAACTATTGACAGATCTTCTTAGAAGATCGGCTCGGCTCAACTTAATCTTTGATCGATCGCTACTCTTCGGTAGGACCGGTCAACCGATGATGTCCTGTTGGTGCAACTTCTTGAAAATCATAAACCAACGTATATTTCCAACGGGAAGATTATTCAAAGAAAAAATCAAAGATATGGAAATAAAGGTAGTTGACATTTTGGTGTAAACAGATCTCTTTGGGAATGTGTAGAAGGAAGATCTCAATGGTTCAGACTATGTTATTGTCATTTTGATACAAGTCTGTTGATCAAATTGTAGGCAGCAGAAGACTGTCAAGTGTGCAGTTACCCATGCCTTAATGGGTAACTGTCAAACCCTAGGAGCAGGTAACTGTCAAACCCGCAAGAATGATTAAATCAAGTAAAGACAAACTAGGTCGGATGTCTCATGCCTTGGGAAGCTTCAACCGCATTTAATGCAATGCTGCTCATTTTGACCAACAAATCTCACATTACAAGCTTGGAAGTGAATCTCTCAATGAGTATCCTCATGGTTTTGGTGATCATCACAAGTGGACTAAGAGAAGTATTTTATCGGAGCTTCCATATTGGTCAAAACTTCTTATTCGACATAACTTGTATTTTATGCATATTGAAAAGAATGTGTTTGAAAACATTATAAATACCATTATGAATGTGAAGCCTTACACGAAGGATAACCTTAACGCTATGAAGGATATGTTTCTTGTTTGCAATCGTCTAGAGCTACATGTTGATCCTGATACAATGTCTCGTAAGCCTAAGAAGGATTCTTATACCTTGACGATGGAAAAAAAAAATCATAATTTGTAAATGGCTGAAGACGTTGAAATTCCCAGATGGTTATGATTCCAATTTGTCAAGATGCATTGACATAACTGAATCTAGGTTGATCGGATTCAAAAGTCATGATTATCATGTTTTTTTAGAAAGGTTATTTCCAATTGCATTCAAGAAAGTATTACCTAAATTCGTTTGGAGAACCTTGACTGATTTAAGTAATTTCATGCATGACCTTAATTGTTCAACTTTGAGCCAAGACAAAGTGGATAACTTACAAGCTCAAATTCAAGTAATTGTATGCAACCTAGAGAAGATTTTTCCACCAACTTTTTTTGATTTAACATCTTTTGATATATTTACCATATGAAGCAAAAATAGGAAGTCTAGTACAACACAGATAGATGTATCCCTTCGAGAGGTATATACATATTTTGTATTATCTCTGTACAAAATAATTACAGATACTATATAATTTGTACCCTTTTCAATTTAGGTTTCTAAAGAGTGTGAAAAATAAGGTGAAAAACAATTCTAGAATTGAAGCATCCATATGCAATGCCTATATTCGTGAAGAAATATCAACATTTGCTTCGTATTATTTTGAATCGAATGTAAATTGCAAACTAAGACAACCTCAAAGGAACACAAAAGGGTCATTGAACAAAAATCAATAACTAATTTCTATTTTCAATTACCTAGGACGTGGAAGTGGTGTTTCAAAGAGATTCATGACCAACAAAGAAACATTAGTTGCTCACACATATGTCCTAGCCGATCTTTCAAAATCATCAAAAACCTACATAGAAATTGTTGGAGAGAAGTAAGTTTATTAATTTTAAGTTATGTGTATATTGTACTTTAGATATATAAAATGACTTCATTTTTAACCCTTGTATGTTTTTGCAGATTCTATCCGGATATTTTGAAGAACGTTTGGTGGGAACAATTCACGGTATGTTTTGTTTTATTACTCTAATTGATTTTCATTATCAATTAATTGTTCTAAGTCTTTAACTAATTTATATAATTGGTTGTATGAGACATTTGAGTGGGATCTCATTAAGGAGGCAGATGTGAATAAACTTTTCTAGAAGAAGGGTGGTGCCAAGATAAGAAACTTTGTTACTATGGTAAAATTCGGTATGAAAAAACCCTCACATGTTACCATTGAAGACTGTAACGAAATGAAAATCAAATTTGATGAGCCAAAGTATTATCAGAAGTGCACCAAGGCCAAAGGAAATCGATATAAGTACAAAGAATATGGTGGTGTCACATATTGTGGGGGTTCAATCTAGGCTATAGAAAATCAAAGAAGATTGGTAATTAAGTAATTTATTTATTTGAGTTGTATTTAATTGATTGAATTTTATATTACTAACACATACATTTATAATTTATAATAGGCAAAGGAACTTGGAAGACACCCTTCCCTTCTTCAAACATTTGAGAAGACACATAAAAAGAGGGATGGTACATGGAGTGGAAACAGGGCAGCAAATATTGTGGTAATATTAATGTTTTATGTTCATTAAAAGGTTGAGTTTTATTTTTTATACACAACTAACTATATTTGTTTTATTATGCAACAATCTTTTACACAACTCCATCAAACTCAAGAAACTTTGGATCCAAATGAACAGAAATCTGAAACAGAGTTGTGGATGGAGGTAGCATGGTGTTCCAAGAGCGGACGTGTGTTTGGAATAGGTTATATCGAAAACAGGTATTCGAAAATGGACAATCCAGCACACAATTTTCTTTAGAGTTAAATACACTTAAAGAAACTGTTACTACTTTATAAGTTATAAATTCTGAGAAAGAGAAAGAGATTACACTACAAAAAAAAGAAGTTGAGAGATGTAAAGGCAGAATATGTAGAACAACAAGAGAGAATTAAACTATTAGAGTCCAACCAAGTTGAACTAGTTCAGGACAAAGTTCTTCTTCAAACTCAAGTGCAGTCTTTAAATGAAAATTTTGATAATTTCCTAGAAGTATGGAATAAGAAAGGGTAAGACACGATCCCAAAGGTTCCCACTCAGGACGACTGATAAAGAAGGTTAGTGATTCAACTTTTAATTTGGTAATATGTTTGATATTCAAATAAAATTCATATGCTATTATCATAATGCTATTAATGTTAGTTATAATAATAGATTTAAGTATGTTGAATTATAGGTTTGAAAATTTAATAGGTAGATTTAAGAAGTTTGCATTGAAGGTTAGTGTTTTATTTAGTAAGTTTTCAAATGATTTTCTATTATGTTCAATATATGAGTTTTTTAATATTTTTAAGTGATTTAGTTTTATGTTTAATATTGTCTAATTAATAGGTTAGTGTTTTATGGAATTTACTTAGTAAGATTTCAAATAATTTAGTTTTATGTTCAATATATGAGGTTTTTAATGTTGTCTAATTAATAGGTTAGTGTTTTATAAAATATATTTAGTAAGTTTCAAATAATTAATTTTTATGTTCAATACATGAGTTCTTTAATGTTGTTAAGTGATTTAAATTCATGTTTATGTTTTCAAATAGTTTACTTTTATAACCAATTTATGTGTTGTATAATGTTGTCAAATGTTATTGGAGAATGCACCATGATGAGTGTGATGGGTCTTGGGCTTCAAAAGCTGTAAGAAAATTAGAATTGTATATTGTTCAATATATAAACTAATTAGTCAATCTAATCGTTCATTTTGTTGAATTGATACAGGTTTGCAGAAATGGAGAATGGATGGATTGAAGCTAGCATTATTAGGAGCTATTTAGAAATGCCATTTTATGTAAAATTTGGCATATTTTTGTTAAATTTTTGGCCATATTTATGGAAAATGCATAAGTAGTTGATAAATTTAATTTGCAAATGTGTTTTGCAAATTCTTAATGAGTTTATGTTGGTGTACTAAGAATTGATACAGGCATCATTGATGAATATAAGCTGGTTTTGTTTTTTGCAAATTTTGAAAATATATTATTTAGAATTATGCAGATCGTGCATTACAAATAATGCAAATGAAGTTGTATAGATTATTGTTAATATTAATGCAAGTTTTGAATAAGGTAATTGTAGGAATAGTTGCAGTTTTATTAATAATATAATTGTATTTATGATAATGCGAAGAAAGTTACAGATATGTATAATGCAAATAATAATGCTATAATATACGAAAATATAATTTGGGTAATATAAATAGAATTTCAAATGAAATAATACAAATCAAATGGCACAATATTTGTAATTGTTATGCAAATTATAAATATAGATATTGTGAAGATTATTGCAGTAAGAAATTTAATATATTATTGCAAAGAGTATTGCGTAACATAATATTATAAGTTAATGCAGTTTTAATTGAACGTAAGTTTTCATATAAAATGTGTAGTTATTGCAGTATTTGTTAAATATACTTTTATAAAAAGATGCAAATTATATTGCTTCATTTTCATATATTTGTTATATTGGTTATTGCGAAACATATTTCAGTTCATAATTTTATACGATAATGCAGTTTATGTTGAATATATTTTTATTATTAAATAAATTTATTTATTGGAATTTCAATTGAAAAACATTAAATTTATTATTAAAACATATATTGCAAATCTTATGGAAAATATACTTTAACTATATGGTTGGTTACAGTTTCAGAAAAAATGGATTTTCTGCAATATCTCTATTTAGTAGAAATTTTGTTAAAACAGTTAGTGTAAACACCAATGTAAATTTGCAACATGAGATTTGCAATGTTTTTCGGTTATTGCAAATGTGGTTGAGAAATTCCGAAATCATGCGAAGACATATGCTAAAGACCGTTTTTAATGCAAAGATGGTTGCGGGGCACCTGTTGCAAATGAACAGTTTTTTTTTGTAGTGGTTGTTTTTAAAAAATAAAGTTAAGAAGAATATTTGAGTTTGGTATATTTCATTTACGGTTTAATTTTCGTAAATTTAAATTGTTGATTGTTATTCACTACTAATATAATTTTAAAAAAATAAAAGTTTTTTGGTTGAATTAAATTTATTAGTTGAACTTTATATTGAAAACATACAAATTTAAATTTTGAAATTGGGAAAATGGGTTTGTCGTTTTTATTTCTTTTTTTGTGTAACTAGTCACCGAACTTTTAAAAATTCTCTTCTCTAAATGTGTTATTGTTCTACGCGCAAATAATTTTTTTATTTTCCTAATTTTGTAAGAAAATTTAGATAGTGACTCTTTCGTCACAAACTGGTTTTTTAAACTATTTCCTGTTTTGATTTAATTTTATTCTAAAATTTTCAAAAAAAATTAAATGTTAGATTTTATTTTTTTAAATTCAAAAAATCTCTTTTCGAGCACAAAAACGTAAAAATAAATTATAAAAGTAAGAAAACAGATACATTGAGAGTTGAGTACAATCTCTCCTGAGAAAGAAAATATTTTGAGATTTTAGCTTCAAATCTGTTCCTTGGAAAAAATGAATTTACTCGTTTAAAAATAAGATTAAAAATTTAAGAGTTGAATTTCTAATATATTAAAAAATTGTTAAAATTTATGAATCTAATTCCAAAAAATAAAAATTATAACTTAGTTATTTATAATTTTATTTGTCATTATTTATGTACTTATAAATATTATATATATATTTAATTTATAACATAATTTCTGTATATACCACTACATTCAAATTTTGAAAAACTGGTACCTTTGATATCAGTATCATATTCATACTTACCAACTTTTTAGGTATAAATAAAAAAAATCGATATATTATCATTATTTTGTTGTAACGTATTTTTATATATTGAATTTAACTTTATAACAGAAACAACAAGTGTTATAATTCTTATGAATGAAATGGTGTTCTGTTCGCCTCCTTCTTCAATGGCCAACAGCTTCAAGAAAAAAAAATCATATTATTTGTTTGCTTGCAGCTTCAATGGCCAATATACCTCAAAATAAAATTATTTAATTGCATTAACAGGTAAGTGTTCTTGAACGTGTTCTTGAACCAAGATATAGGCTTTACGCTTAGTGGTTCATTATTTGAAGAAGCCACTTAATAACAAACACGTTTTCAATAACGGGTGTGTTAAATTGAAATAATACATAACCCCGCAAAGCCAACATCATCTTTTCAGTTTAAGCACAAGTTCAGTCACCTTAATACTCCCAGCAGTGGGTCACAGGCTTACGCTACAAAGCCCAGTGAAAATTTTATCACTGTGTTTAATGATATAGAGCTTTCTTTTATTTTAATATCTCGATGTGGGATCAGTGGATGGATTTATGATTTCAACCCACTTGTGTATAACAATGATAGAGATACAACGTCGACATTGCTCCTTAAACTGTTACATTCTAATACAAGTGCTCTCTATTGCGATCTTGTTGGTGATTTTTACGAATGGCCTCTAACTGAGAGTTCTGCTAGAGAGATGGACAAGAACCAGGCAGATTATATTTTTAACAATATAATTATGTAGATAGATGACTGTGACAATTAATTAGCAACTACTGAAGATGTAATTGGAGAGCAGATATGCACAAAGAACCATTTGTAAAAGGTTTTTTCTCGTATGATGTAGAATTCCATGGGGAATTTGAACATGTGACCCTAAAAACAGGCTGAATTGAGGGTGACTAATTTAAATAGCGCTGGTGACCCTCTTTTTTTAATGACAATTATACCCTTGCGTAACGCAACTCTAGTTGCGTGACGCAACCAATTTTTTTTTTTATTTTTTTTTTTAAATTTTTTTTTCCGTCTCGCGGTTGCGTGACGCACCTGGGTTGCGTGACGCGATTGCGTGACGCAACTGGAGTTGCGTAACGCAACGGGGGTTGCGTGACGCAACTGGGACATTTTCGTCCAAAAAATTTCATAATTAAAATTTTTTGAAAAATAAAAAAATAAAAAATTGCGTCACGCAACCTGAGGATGCGTGACGCAATAGGGTCATTTTCGTCAGAAAAAAAAAAGAGGGTCACCAGCGCTATTTAAATTAGTCACCCTCACCAAATGCATTTAGGCCTCTTTTTAGGGTCATTTGCTCAAATTTCCCGAATTCCATTACCCAATAGAACTGCTCAGGTCCGTGTTATGTTTCTTTTTTTACCACTAGACTGTTACCTTTCCTCAATATTGTTTGCAGCCACATATAAATTCATCGTAGAAATCATATAACCTCAATATTGTTTGCAGCCACATATAAATTCATCGTAGAAATCATATAACGCTTTTTTAATCTCTTTAATTTTTTTTGAACATGGACATTCAAATATATTTTTGAGAAACAAAATTCAACCGTTTAACATTTTCAATATGGGATCTAAAACAGCTCTACTAGCCAGCAATCAAGCTCTTTCCCTAATATTTGTCCAATTTAACTTTCATTTTTTAATCAATACTTATTCAAAATCATATAAAACATTAGAATTCCTATTTATCATCATTTTTATCTTTTGCATTTCATGAAGGAACATATTTAATGTTAGATATTTACTTCTAGATATAATTTGTGGAGATATCCATAAATATTGTAAAATTTAGCATACTTTCTCAACTTTGTCTCAATCTTCTAAATTAGGGCAGCAATCATAAATGTGGATCTCGATCAAAAAATTGTGGAAATACTTCATAATATTTAAGTGCACAGCCTAACATCTCATATGTCTAATTCCACCTTGTTCGACAATCATGGACTAATTTTTTTTTCCAGGAAATTACATTTGCTACACTATTTCTGAAAAAAGAATAATTCTTAATTTTTCTTATCTTTCAGTTATGTCCACAATCTCACTTAACTCATCTTGAACCATAAGTATGTGCATTAAACTTCATATATATGAAAAATATTTCCTATTGTGCTCTAGTGGGTGATTTTTATTGTGATGATATAATTATCAGCTATATATAACCCCTCACGATTGGAACTCTTCAGATATTCTTTTTTCAATCTTATAATTTCTCAAGAATTTAAAAAGTCTTTTATTTGTTTATATTGTTCTTTGAGCTCTTCACTCAACTAAATATTCTTCAAATATTTTCACTAAACTCACTGTTTTTCGTGTTCTTGACTGTCGTATTTTCGTTAAAACTCGGTGATCGATTCATGTGCTTATTAAGTTCGTTGCGTAAAGATTAATATTGAATCGCTACTAGATTCATTGTATAATGGGAGACAACCATTTACGATAATCTTCAACACAAGGGGAGACGATGAAATGTGTCTAACACGTACCTGCCTTAGATCAATATCTGAATTCGGTGATTTCGTTCTTCGTACATTTTACTTTATTTCATTTCATTTTTTTTTAACATTGTATTTTTATACATTTTATATTATTTAAATACAAAATACCAAACATAAGAAATAAGAAACAACTTAAATGTATCACGATTCTAAAAATTTTAAACTTGAGAATTAAAAAAAAAA
This sequence comes from Impatiens glandulifera, assembly GCF_907164915.1. NCBI lineage: Eukaryota > Viridiplantae > Streptophyta > Magnoliopsida > Ericales > Balsaminaceae > Impatiens > Impatiens glandulifera. The sequence goes on along the minus strand of NC_061867.1, from coordinate 18,507,501 downwards.
AGAGAAGAGACAGAACACACGGTTTGTGAGATTCTGTTGGTATAGTGGGATATTCAGACATTTCGATAACCATCCGTCTTGCCATGTGAAATCATAAGCACAAAAATGAGATTATTGTTTGGTGATTATGAAATTAAAATTAAAATTTGAACTGAAGAGTTTAATTCTAATTGTTAGGTTTGATAAATCATTTAAGATTAAAAATTGGAATTAGAATTCTATTGGAATTTAAATCAATGTATTTTTATAATTTCAATTTCATTCTTTTTAACTTATAATTGTAAATTTAAATATTGTTTTATAAAAAAAAATTATTATTTTTCATTACTATATAATTTGTTGAAACAATAATATATATTTTTTAATTTATAAAATTAAAATATCGAACTGATATATTTTTTTTTAATTTATTAGTTAACATTTTAAACTAATTAATATATATATTTTTTAATTTTAAAAAATAACATGTCAAGCCTAGCGGCAAAAGGATGGGATACCCCAGCTCCCTAAATCTCTTACAGCAAGTTTAGCTCGTTTGCTTAAATTGATTTAGTAGATTTGTGGATTATTTGTTTAACTCGCATGAAATAATCGCACTTCGAAATGAGAAGCGGAACCCAAGATTCTAAAAATATATATATGGCTTAAGCTTCATATTTTGTATCATATTCTCCCACTTCTACCACAATCACTGTGTAGTTCTCATAAGTGTGTGTGATGAAAATTAAATAAAAATATATAGGTGCCTCTTGAGAAAGATATAACCTGGCTGGATGAAACAACCTAATTATATTATTTTAGTTGGTAAACTATCATTTGCTAGCTTTTTGGAAGATTTTGTCAACAGTTTCTCCAATATTGTTAGCGTAACATGTAACTCGTTGCTAGGACGGGGAGAATTAAGGTGAGTGAACTTGTACTTGATTAAAAAGATAATTTGGGCTTAGTCTGTACCAAATCGTGAAGGTAGTATTTAATATAACTAGCATGTATCTCGTGCATTTGCACGAGTAATAATATAAAAAACCGTGAAAAAAATATTACGGTAAAAATTTTATGGGCGGGTCAACCCACAATCCGACCAAAGTATCCATTTACTCTCGCATATATCCAAATACCACAGTTCTCTATCCAGCAATACAGACACTTTAAAAATTAAGCATCATTATATATATAGATTAGTTAGTTAAAAAGTTGAACTTATATTGTTAAAATGTCACGCGTTTATCAGATTTTGGGTTGAATTTAAAATATAAAGTGTTATTAGCCTAGTTTGTTAAAATGTTGTACTTGTTTTGTTAGGTTGCAAGTTCGAACCATACCTATAACATTTTTAATTTTATTTTTAACCGTTTTAAGTTTATAGGCGGGTCAACCCACAATCCGACTCAAGTATCCATTTACTCTCACATATATCCAAATTAACCACAGCTCTCGACCCGGCAATCCGAACACTTTAAAAATTAAGCATCATTATATATATAGATTTGAAAAAATAACAAATAAATATAATATAATAAATTAACTAAATAATGAATAATAGTCCACTCTTCTTATAAATCAGACAATAAAACAACTATTTAACTTAAAAAATATTATATTAAAATTTATATATATATATATATATATATATAATAGTTAAGTTTAAATTATTTAAACTGAATCGGTGGTACAGAAAATTATAAACCGACTAGAACTCGTTTCGGTCGATTTTTTTAATGAGTATTATATTTATTGTTTTGTTTACATCCCTAACTTAGAAATACATCCGTTCAACTTGGTAAGGACACTTTGCTTACATTCCTCTCTCTCTCTCTATATATATATATATATATATATATATATATATATATATATATATATATATATATATATATATATATATATATATATATATATATATATATAATAATAATAGTAATAATCTTATAAATATTATTAGAACATTTTACAACAATTATTTATTGTACAAGTGTTATTTAAATGAATTTATTTAAATCAAAATTGAGACTAAAAATCTTAATTCGCATATATTTTTTAACTTGCACAATTATAGTTCCCTATAATTATTTTAATCATACAATAATTATTTTTAAGAATATATGGATTAAACAACTTCTTTTATTAGCTTTGATAGCATCTTCTTAATTCAAAAGAACTCGAATCGAATTAAGACATCATATCTGAAATATAGCGTAGTCGAATCGAATTAAGACATCATATCTGAAATATAGCGTAGTCGTAGAAAGATGACATCCTCCTTAGAGTTAAAAAATAATTTACATCAATTGTATAAGTTAAATTTTACAATAAGTTAAAACAAGCCAATAAATAAAAAACTTTAACAGCGATTTTTAAATGTCTATATAATTGACTATAAAATTGTATAATAACATCATATAATTTAGTGTGATACCACAAATTGCCACGACTCTCATCTCCATTTAAAACGTTCTAGTATGAATTGAACTTATAACTTTTCGTCTTTTATAAACCACTATTGTCATTTAAGAAGTAAAAGATGAGATTTTTCACAAAATCTAATTTAAAATAAGATTTTTCACAAAAATATCTTGCTTGTATCTTTATATTCCTAATGTACAAGTTGGAAAACATATTCTACATGTTTAAATATTACACCAAATAAGGATTAAACATGACAAAATCTTCTTAATTCAAAAGAGCTGACATCACATCTGAAATATATGCGTCTCTTAAAAGATGACATATTTCTTAGATTAAAAAAAGGAAAGGAAAGGAAAGGAAAGAAGAATACAAAATTTATTATTAAAGTTGGGATCATTTTTAAATTTATTATAACCTAAAAATATGTTATTTATAGGTTTAACATTGATACAAATTTTAGTATTAAATTATTGTACCTGACATCATTTATCACAAACTAGAAAATATTCAATACTCAAACTTCATTGCCGAACTTGATTGCTTTAGAAATCAACGATCGATCACCTATTTCCCCGTCGAAAATTTATTAATTTGCTGGTAGTCTGCGCCTCCGTATAAATCATAGACAATATCGTTATCGCCACAAAATACATAGAAAACATAAAACATATTCAAACTTAACGGCAATTCATCGAAATTATGAAAGAAGATTATTAATTCACAAACCTGTATTGACTGAAACGATGGAAGATACATTGCTTCCCAAAGACGATGAACTGCTCGGAATTGGGGTTGCCAAACAACTTGGCTTCAACTGTATAGATAACACATTCTCTTCATATTCAACCTGAATCTTTTGTTTCTCGTCGCTTTTAGCCTCACCCATTTCAAGATTACGGTCGCCTGAATTCTTCTTGTTTTTCAGGTATCCCAACTGTGTCCAGTAAGAACATGCCAGAATCAGCAGACCGAAAGCGATAAGTCCGAGCATCGCCGCCATTCCGCCGAATAGGTATGGAAGCGGCGAGGCCACGGGAAATGCTGCGTTATTATCGCCTCCGCCAACGATTGTGGGCAACTCATTGTTGCGTTGGATTGACTTGCATATAAACAATTTTATTGCGCAGAGAGAGAAATATGGAATGATGAGATGGGGAAGGTGACAAAAATTTAACATCAGTCGTTTAATTACAGTTAATTTAATAAATTTGAAACTTTTATCATCCTTAAGCATATAAACAACATATTGCGTGTCTAATTCTCTGGTGAAATGCATCATTTAATTTATAGGTCAAATTTTACACTAAATTAAAAAAGGAAAAAGTAATAACTTTTAATATAATCTAAGATGAGGATTTTGATAATATCATTTACCAATCTCTCAGCTAATTCGCCGGGAATGCTGTTGGTACTGCCGAATGCGGCGTTCACAGAGGAAGAGTGAGGTCGTAAATTGGCCATGGAAGAAGCAAACAAATAATAATATGAATTCTTTCTCTCTCTCTCTGTCTTGATTAAGTTCAAGTTGCTGGTAATGAATTATATATATACAGCATAAGAAGAAGAAGAAGAAAAGAACACCATCCATTTCATTCATAAGTCATAACACGTGCCCTTTCCCTCTAAAAGTTTGTTTATGTTAAAAAGTTACTTATTTTTATTATTATATTTATTTATAATTTGATCATGCATATCTGTAGTCATCTTTTCCCAACTAAAATTCAATTTAAAAATATCTTCAAATTTAAAATTGGAAGTCATAGTATGATGTGAATTCTACTTTATTTGGTAAGAATTTATTTTCTAGATTACAATATAAATTATTTTTTAATTGTATAAATGACGTATCACACGCGTTATAATATTATTTTTTAATTATATAAATGACGTATCACACGCGTTATAATATTATTTTTTAATATTTAGAACGTCATGCACTACTATTATCATACGTAGTGCATCTTGTAAATTTATTTGTTTATTATTTAATTTGTTACATTATTTTTCTTTTGGACAAATGCATTTCATGGGTTATTTGTTAATATATATTTTCATTTTAAGTTTACTCCTAAATATTTAAATTTGGCATCAATTCTTGAACAACAGTTTCAAAAAAATCATTCTTAAAACTTAGCATACATTTGATATGATTTAGCAATTCTTGAAGAGCAATTCAATTTTTAAGTTTTATTTGTGTTTTCAGTTTTATTCCCTCGTAGCCGTAGATAATTATTTTTCATCCCAATATATTTTAAATTTCGAATCTTTTATTTTTTTTTCAAAATTCATTAAAGGGTTAATTGCACATATTTTAAATAAAAATTATTTTTGGAGACGATTTTGCGTAAATCGTACCCAAAAATAATTAATTACCGACTATAAAATTCAATATATATTAAATAAATAATAAATTAATAAATAGGCTAAATTGGTATTATTTTTTATTGTAGATATTCTAGAAAATAAAAATAAAAATATAGTAGTAGTTAACCGAAAAGTCGCCACAAATTAACAAACCTTCCGCAGGCCCACCAATAGAGCCCTATCGGGTAAAGTCAACGATCAAGCGGAGCAATCAACCGAGTTAGGACCCGGACGAGGCGTAGACCTTAGACCTAGGCCCATAGGGTCGTAGGACCAACGACAGTCCATTCATGGATACAACCCGGTGTTGAAGGCCCATAAAAGAATGCATTTAGGCCTTCTAAGGTTCATGATTATTCTTAATGTTCTTGTCGGTCTCCTTTCCAACATCTTCATGCAGCACAATGAACTTAAAATAATTTCGTAAACGATTGATATTTCCCACGATTCTTAACCAAATCAGGTATCGAAAAATGTTGCGTAACGAGGAGTGAATAAAGAATACATTGGAGCCATCAATTTACAGCAAGACACAACCATTCAGTGTGCACTTCAGGTTAGATATAGGTGTTAATGAATATCACATGATTATTGAATATTATTATTTCCAATTAATAAATGCATATTCTTGTTTTCATACTATTGACTTAAAGTATTGACTTAAAGAGAATTGTGAAAAATGTTTTATAGTATTAATTAATAAAAATTCATCATATGTTACTAATATAAAAGCGTTTAACATAGTGATCATAAAAGTAAGTCGCTTATTATATTTCATATCTAAATAATCCCTAATCATATGTTCAATGAAAGAGACATCATTAAATCGAGAAAATTAGTGTATGTTGTATTATTACTTTATTTGATCAAGTGAATGTTCATATAAATCGAGATTATAGCTGATAATATGAACAAAAATACAGGTGGTTGTAAATAAGTTAACAACACACCAGAATGTCGCGCATGTGACCTCTCGTGGTAATTAATAATTTTGTGTGGTTGGTGCGTCTCATAGCGACTATTGTGAATTATTCATAGACTTGAGATGTTTAGATAAATAATAAGTGAATCATATATATATTTTGACACCAATTATGGTCGATTTGTAAAAGGGCATTCAAGAGCTGGTGATTAAGTATATGAAACATATGGTGTTATTATGAGTAGTCAATATGAGAGTCACAACTCTTTAATAAAACTCTACTTAATAGTCCATGTCCATGTCATTCTTTTTGAGGTTGTTAGTCCTTATAATAGATTAAAGGAGTAGTAAGTTTTAAGATGTCAGAAAAATAGGCTTTAGGATGGATGTCCAGTAAGAAATGCTAATTAATAACTAAGCTCAAATAATATAGATGAGTTCGAGAGTTAGTACCAATTAACTTTTTAGAGTATTAGAAGTTACAGTCGTTTTTCGTCAAAGTTAGTACCAATTAACTCTTTAGAGCATTAGGAGTTACACACGTTTTTGCTAGAAATATCCTCGTGACTATATTATAATTAATTTGTTAATTATAATTGTTTAAAAATTTGGGAGGCTTAATAGGTTACACGCAATAGAAGAATCGAGTTGAAATATAAAATGATAATGAATTTTGAATTTGTTAATGGATGTTATAAGTATTATTGACTATTTATAAATTATTTGTTATAAATAAACTGAGAATTAATTCTAATGGTTAGAAATAAAATTTGAATGCAAGAAGTTTGTATATAATTTTATTTAATTGAATTTATTAAATAAAATATAATAAAATATTTTAAAATTATATTGATAGTCAAATAAATTAATGGTTAAATGAAAGTTTTTTCAATCTTGTGATTATTTTATAATACTTATGATTTATGAATAAATACATGAATGATCTTTCAGAAAGTCATTTCATTAGTTTTTTATCTCTCCATTTTTTTCATAGTTTTCTTTTTCTAAAATTGTTTTAGGAATAAAAATTTAATTTCATCTTATTTTCTATGTATTTGATAAATGACCTGAGTACTAGTATGTCACTACAAAAAAAAAAACTGTCGATTTGCAATATTTTCGTGCAACAAATAATTTATTAATGCTAATTTTTAAGAACTGCATTTGAAATTGCATTGAAATAACTTACCATTGCAAAAATTGCATCAATTATTACAATAAATAGATATTTTTACGTAAAATAAAATCAAAAAAATATATATTGCAAAATATATCACTATAAATGACAAAATATAAAAAAAATTTAAACACTAGTAAAAAAATAATATTTAAAGGCGGTTTTAACCGCCGTTAAAAGATAATTTCCCGTAGTTAAAGCCTATTAACTGCGGTTTAAATACCGTAGTCAACCGCCGTTAAAAAAATAATAATCAATAAGGGCGGGAAAAATACCGTAGTTAATAGTCTACAACGACGGTTTAATAAACCGCAGTTAATAGTCTCTAACTGCGGTTTTAAATACCGTAGTTAAAGATATGTTTGTCAATAAGGACGGTAAACTTACCGTAGTTAATAGTCTCCAACTGCGGTAACTTTACCGCCCTTATTAAGTAACATTTTTTTAACGACGGATCTTTTAACTACGGTTGACTGTGATAAAATTACCGTAGTAAATAGTCTTTAACTGCAGTTTTATAAACTATAGTTAAAAACTATTAACTGCGGTAATTTAACGACCCTTAATTAATAGTCTTTAACTACGGTTTATAAAACCGCCGTTATAAACTATTAACTGAAGTCTTTATTGATTAATGATTTTAACAAAAAAAAAACTTTAATATATTTAAAAAAAATATTCATCAAAATAATTTATATTAATTTAAGTATAATTACATAAAAATAATATTATAATAAAATTTGATTATATTTAAATATAAAATAATAAAAAGTTTATTAACGAACAACTTTCCTTCCTTCCTTTTCTCTTTCTTCCTTCTTGGGTTAAATACAGCTGCTCAACTCTTTAAAACCTATAAAATATTCTTCTCAAATCTTTAAAACCCCTAAAAATAAAAATTTATAAATTAATACCTTATTATTTGGAGTTCTTGAGACTTGACAATTTGATTCAACATCTTTGTCATCTCACATATTTCAAATTGAGTATATATAATCCAAATTTAAATCAACATTTTTATCATCTCACATATTTCAAATTGAGTATATAATCATTTAATTTAATATTTCAAAATATGGAAATATATTTCAAATTGAGTACATAATCATTTAATTTAATATTTCAAAATATGGAAATATGAGAGTTTTCTTATGAGAGGTTTGAGAATAAGCTGAGGATGTGAGGGGAGGTGAGGAAGTTACTATGAAAAAAATAATGGAATGAGGAGGTTATGGAGATAAGATGAAGATGTAATGGAAGGTGAGGGAGGTATGAATAAGTAATGGAGAATGTAGAAGTAGAGGGAGAGGAAACCACTTTATCCGGTTTTAACAATAAAAATAAACAATTATAAATTTTATATACGTTTGATTTATTTTAATTAAATTAATAAAAAAATTATATTTAATTTTTTTTGACCAAATATTAAAATTTAGTAGATATAATTTTATTTTATCATGAATAACTATACATTTTAAATATATAATTAAAATTTTGATAATATATATATATATATATATATATATTTCATTTAAAAGACATCTCATAATTTTAATTGTATGTCATAAATTTATTAATAATTATTTAATAATTTATTTTTCTAATTAAGATTTATATATAAACGTTATATATAGTTATATATATATATAAATATTTTTGATGTGTTATTCAAATTTATTGATAATTATTCATTTACTTTTTTAATATATTATTTTTTTAACTCACAATTAATTATATATAACTCATATATTCATTATATATACAAATACATTTTATTTTGTTATACATATTATTTAACTTTAAATAAATTAGTTATATCTTTATTATACCTATTAAATTAAATGAGTATATTAAATGAGTAGACTAATTTATTTAATAATTAATTTAAAAAATTAGTTTATATTAAAAGATTAGTGAATACACTTATTTATTACTAATTAATTAAAAAACATTAATTCATATTAAAATATACATTTACTAGGTCATATTTATATATAACACATTTCTTAAAAATGGTCATAATTAATTTTTAAATTCTTTATTACTTATCTAAGTCTTTATCATCTTTTTTAAACTGTTATAATTTTGTATACAAGTTTCAATTTATATCATGCAAATTAAAAAATCATTATATATATATTATTTATATTCTTAAAATCATGTATATTATGAATTTAAATTGATATTTAATTTTTATAAAATTATATATATATATATATATATATATATATATATATTAATTTTTTTGTATTTATATATTAGATTAGATTAATATATTCATTACAATTATAATTAGTTTTTTATTACTTTCAATAAATTAATAAATTGTACTATATTTAATTTTTTTTCATTTAATATTAAAATTTAGAGATATAATTTTATTTTATCCATGTATAACTATAAATTTTATAAAATAATATATAATATTAAAATTGATATGTAGTTACAAATTTTATATACATTTACAAATATTACAATAAATTTTTAATTTCAAGCATTAGACATTAGAATTTTTAATTGTTTTTATAAATTATACAATAAAAAAAAGAATTATAAATAATTTTGTAAATCTAGTTAACTTTAAATTATTAAATTCATTATCTTATTTTTATAAAATATAAAATATTAATATTTGTCCAATTTAGGAATGATCATATATTATATTTACGTATGAACATATTATATTTGTTAGATTTAGATAAACTCTTTGTATGAATGTATCAAATATTAAGTTGAGTTAGTTTAATATATTTTTATAAAACAATTTATACATAATACTAAGTTTTAAATAAAATTTCATACTAAATAAATATGTCAATAATAAAATAATAGTTTAATAAATAACTAATTAATTTATAAAATAAGTTCATACAAAAATCTACATTTACTTAGTTAGTTGATTGAGGATAAAATTTATTTTTATCTTACTTTTATAAAATTATTTATATTTTATATACTTCAAATTCAAATGTGAATTTATTTCCAAAAATAATAAAAAAATAAATTACCACCTTAATATATAAGTTTTATTATATTACTATTTTATATTCATTTATTAGATATGTAATTATCAACCATATACATAATTGTTTTTTATCATAATTTTCTCTCATAATTAAATACAAAAATAGTTTTTTTAACTAATTCATCACTAATTAATTTATAAAATAAGAATTTAATTAATAATAAAAGTCTTATTTATAAGTTAATATTTATATATAACACATATCCTAAAAACTAGGTGATTTATTACATTAATAACAACTATACAAATATTTTATTTTTTTATTATTAAAAATTACATTATTATAATTGTAAATAATTTATTCACTTAATATATATACATATCTAATATTAATTTTGTATACACTATTATATTTTCAACTTATATTCCAATCAAATTATAAAATAGTTAAAATTAAGAATTTAAAACCTATTAACATTCTAAAATCATGTGTATTATAAGTTAAAATTTATTTTTAATTTATTTTATATATAACTTGTTATTATATAATACATAAAATATATTTTATTTAGTTTTACTATTATTATTATATTTAATCATTTTTAATATATATATTTTAAATAATTTAATATTTTAATTAGAAAATGTTTATTTATTTTATAACGATAATTTTATTAATTATTATTTTCTATATTTACTTATATTATAAATAATATTTTTTTATTTTATATATAAATTTTATTTTAAGTTTATTTTATTACAACTATTAATAATATTTCAATTAAATAAATATAATTTAAAATTTGTATTATAATTAAAATTTTAGATTTTAATTAAAATTAAATTAATTATTAAATAATAAAGTAATTTATAATAATAAATAATATTATTTATAATATAAATAAATATAGAATTATAATAATAATGAAAATTCAAATTTTGTGGCCCCAAAATTAAAATAAATATAAAAAACATATTAAATATACAAAAATATATAACTAGATCATTTAATTTCAAAACAAGAAAAAATATCATTGGTGGTAAATATTGATGTACTTTTGGTGATTTTGAAGCCTCATTTATTAATATTTATTTATTAATATTTGTGATATATTATGTATGATGTTTTTATAATGAAAATTTTTGATAAATATTTTAAAATGAGAAAAGATTATAAAGATAAATATAAGAATAAGAAAAAATAAATAAATAAATTTAAGAGTATTAAAATGTAACCTCAAAAATAAATTTTAGGTTATGGTTGGATTTATGGTAAAAAAAAATTAAAAATATTAGATATGAAAAAGCTATTACAATGTAAACAATATAGTTAAGGTCAGTGATATAAAAGAACTACAATAAATATAATAAAGTTCTCGATAGATAAATAATATACGGTAAAATAGATAATAATATATAATTAATAATATTATATATACTAAAAATTAAAATTTTGGGGCAGTTGTGCATAAACGTTCGTATTCGACTCAGGCAAGTCGTGTTGGACTTTCAATCGTGTCGTGTCTAAATCTTATGTGTGTCGTATCGTGTCTTGACCCACTCAAAATATTATGATTCACGGACTCTTTCTTGTCGTATTATTCGTGTCCATGAGTTTATTCGTGTCGTGTTAACTCGTGTTTAAATTTGTGTTTCGTGTTTTTCCGACTAGATTTTGTCATCACACTCATATTAATTATTTATTATTTATATATATTAAATTATATTTTTAATAAAAAATTATAAAATATGTCTATTAATTTATTTTAATTTTAAATTTTTAATTAATTTAATAAGTTAAATGTATTAAAAAAGTTATTTATATGTAAATGTGTAAATAAAAATTTTAAGCTATAGTTTTATAAATAAAAATTTGAATGTTAAATATTTAAAATGTGTTTTAAAACATATAAATAATTATTCAAATCAAATAGTTAAATTTGTTGTTATAAAGTTATTAATTTATTTAAAAATAATAATATATTAAGCTAGTTAAATATGATAAATATGAAAATTTATAATTTTTAAAATATTAGATAAGAATTTATATTTAATTATTTTAGGTATATATTATAATTATTATTATATATAATTAAAAGTAGTGGAGATTTTTTATTATGAAATATATATTTTTTTTAGGTCTTATTAACTTTTAAAATTTTGAGTGATTTAATATATTTTAATTGATTTAGTGAATATGTAAACAAATAAATATATTTTTTAGGAAAACATTATTGAAATTGATATATTATTAATTTTTTATTAATATAATTTGAAATAGTTTGAGATTTTTTAGGTTATAAAATATTTAAATAACTATTCTCTATTGTATTTTTTTAATTAATATTAATTTTATAAATTTGATTTTTATTTAATTAATAAAATTAATTTATTTTTTTATTTTATAAATTATATTTTTTTATTTGATAAATTTTTTTATTGACTTGTAAAATTTTGGAGCTATTTAAGATTTTTTAAAATGATATGATGATAAATAATTAAATACGTGATCAATTACTAGGAGACGTGCTAATTTGATAATGTTAATGTAAATGTGGGTAGTTTGAATAAGAAAGGGGAAAATAAAGTGGGAAAGATGGGTATAAATTATAAATATATTATTATATTATTAAAATTAAAATTATTATCATATATTTATTATTTAATGTATTAATATTAATTAAAATTATAAATAATTTTAAATTTTAAAAATTAATAAAAATAATATCGAAAATAATTATTAATAGACTTACATTTCTATTAGTTTTTTTTATTTATATTTTATTTTAATTTATATTATTTAAGTTAATATTTTATTTTAATATGTTTAATATTAATTATAAATATTATATTTATGAAATTAAATAATTTATTAAATGATAAAAATGTAATAGGTTTAGAGAATGTTAATGTGAGTAGCTTAGGTTATGTGACTAATTGTGTTTATGTCGTTTCTGGTGTATACTCATGTTCATGTCGTGTTTATACTTGTGTCGTGTCTATACTCGTGTTGTGTCCATGTCGACTCGTAACCGTGTTATAATCGTTGAAACTTATAATCGTGTCGTGATCGTTTCGTCTCGTGCTTGTATCGTATCAACCCAAGACTCGATCGTATCGTGTCATTCCGTACAAATATCGTGTTGAATCATGTCGGTTCGTATTTATCCAACCCATTGCCCAGCTCTAGGCCCGAGTGGGGGCCGATGTAATTACCGAGCCTACAAACATCACTAACCTATATAATTTATACTACCCTATATAAAAGTATTTTAATTGCAATTTTATATACAATAGTTAAAATAATGTGTGTTTAATATAAATATTGAATAGTAAATAATTTATATATATTATTAAGCACAAATAATATATATATATATATATATATTTTATTTAGAAGGTTATTTTAAAGTATGATTTTAGAATAATTATGAGTAAATAAATTATATATATACATAAGATTATTCATACACAAATTATCTCCAAATTTTAAAATTTTAGTATATTTACTTAATTCATATTTATATATAATACATATTCTAAAAAATTAAAACTTACTATTACAATTATACAAAAATAAAATAAAATTGAATAAATCTATAAAAAATCTCAATTATATTAGTTTTTATATTTATTTAATCATAAAATAATTTAATCACATTAATAAATAATTTATATACATTTTTAATAATATAACATATTTATAAATAATATTAGTAATATATATTTTTAATAACTTAATAAAAATATCCATATATATATATATAATATTATATAATATTATCTACACAAATCTTTGAATACTTATATCATAATTAAATTTTAAAATAATTGAAATTAAGAAGTTTATGTTGTATCCCAATTAATTTCTAAAATATTACAAATTAAAATTTATTAATAAGATTTTTTATGTTTTATAATCTTAATAAGACGTTTAACTGTGGTTTTATAAACCAGGTAAAACTTTTAATTGCGGTTTATAGTTTAATGTAAGACTTTTAACTGCGGTTAAATGTAATATAAGACTTTTAACTGCGGTTTATAAAACCGCAGTTAAAGTTAATTCTTTTAACTGTGGTTTTTATATACCGTAGTTAAAAATAAGACTATTAACTGCGGTTTTATATACCGCAATTAAAAGTAAGATATTAACTACGGTTTTATATACTGTCGTTACATGTAAGGTATTAACTACGGTTTTATATACCGCCGTTACATGTAAGGTATAATCTACGGTTTTATATACCGCCGTTAAATTTCGCCACTAATAATACAGTGAACAGTTTTATGAATATAAGTCTGCAAGAAATATAGTAATAAATTACGAAAGATCAAAATATTTTCGCAAAATAAATTAAATTTTAATGTTTGCAAAATATTTAGCAATAAATTATATTTCCATTAACTATTGTATCAAATAATATACACATAGGGCTGTTATAATTGCAAATATAAATATGAAATAACTGTATTGGTTTTGTTAATTAAATGTGTACTATATATTGTAATAACACAAATAAATAATTTATTCGCAACTAGATGTGTAGTACAATGATAGAATATCATTGCAAAATATATTACACTAGTATTTTATATTTTTTTTTAAATCTTTTTAAGTATTCAAAATCCTTTCGCAATAGAATTTGCATTAATTTATATAAATTTCTACTTATCAATTATTTTCATACCATTAGTGCAAATATAAATGCTATTCATATTGAAAATAATTATTTAAAATTATTTCGCAATATAATTTATTAAATTTAATACCAATCAGTGCAAACGTAGTTACTAGTGTTATTAAATATAATTGTTCATAAACTTTTCGCAATAGGATTTGCATTAATATATATAAATTTATACTTATGATATATTTTCAAATGTTTTCATACCCATCAGTGGAAAGATAATTGCTATTTGTATTAAAAATAATCGTTTAAAAATTGTTCGCAATTACATTTGCAGTAAGTTATATAAATTTATACTTAGGATATATTTTCAAACGTTTTCATACCCATCAATGCAAACTCAATTGCTATACCTATTAAATAAAACCGTTCATGATCTTTCCGCAACAACATTTACAATAAGGTATATAAATTTATATTTTTGAACTCTTAGGTACAAATTTCCTGTATTAGTGTGCACTAATTTAAGCACTAACCCATTTAGAAAATTATATTTCATTAATGTTTGCACTAACAATTTGAATGTGTATTGCGAGAATTAATGGAACTTGAATGACATAAATTGTTATTAGTTTTGAACTCTTGAGTAGAATTCCTCTATATTAGTGTGCACTAATATTTGCACTAACTTATTTAGAAAATTATATTGCATTAGCGTTTGCACTAACAATTTAGATGTGTATTGCGAGAAATAGTGCAGATCGAATGTCATAAAATATAATTATTTTTGAACTCTCGGGTAGAAATCCCCTGTATTAGTGTGCACTAGTATTTGCACTAACCCATTTAAAAAATTATACCGCATTAGCATTTTCACTAACAATTTGAATGTGTATTGCGAGAATTAATGAAACTCGAATGACATAAATTGTTATTATTTTTGAACACTTGGGTAGAATTTCGTTATATTAGTGTGCACTAATATTTTCACTAACTCATTTAGAAAATTATATTACATTAGCGTTTGCATTAAAAATTTGGATGTGTATACGAGAAATAGTGCAGATTGAATGTCATAAACTATAATTATTTTTGAACTTTCGGGTAGAAATCCCCTATATTAGTGTGCACTAGTATTTGCACTAACTCATTTAAAAAATTATATCGCATTAGCGTTTGCACTAACAATTTTGATATGTATTGCGAGAAATAGTACACATCGAATTTCATAAATTGTAATTATTTTTGAACTCTCGGGTAGAAATCTCCTATATTAGTGTGCACTAGTACGTATTTGCACTAACCCATTTAGAAAATTATACTGCATTAGCGTTTGCACTAACAATTTGGATGTGTATTGTGAGAAATAGTGCAGATCAAATAACATAAATTGTAATTATTTTTGAACTCTCGGGTAGAAATCTCCTATATTAGTGTGCACTAATATTTGCACTAACTCATTTAGAAAATTATACTACATTAGCGCTTGCACTAACAATTTGGATGTGTATTGCGAAAAATAGTGCAGATCGAATGACATAAATTGTAATTATTTTTAAACTCTCGGGTAGAAACCTCCTATATTAGTGTGCACTAATATTTGCACTAACTCATTTAGAAAATTATACTGCATTAGCGTTTGCACTAACAATTTGGATGTGTATTACGAGAAATAGTGCATATCAAATGGCATAAATTTTAATTATTTTTGAACTCTCGGGTAGAATTCACCTATATTCGTGTGCACTAGTATTTCCAATAACTCATTTAGAAAATTATATTGCATTAGCGTTTGCACTAACAATTTAGATGTGTATTGCAAGAAATAGTGCAAATTCTATTAATTATTTCTCACCAACCACATCTACCCATGTACTTCTTTAGCAACTTTATTTAATTATTCTTCTTCATTTTCATTTATTCTATCTCCCTCATTTCTCTACATTTTTCTTACATTCTTTATCATTTTACATCGTTCATCTATCATTTTCTTTTCCAAAACTCTATCTTTCATCACCAACTTATAGAGGATCTTCAAACATTGATCACCAAAATCAAGAACATCAATACATTGGTTTTGTATTTCAAGGTAATTATGTCTACAAACTCCAATATCACTTACTTTATTTATTCATTGACTAATTATGTTTATATATATATATATATTCATTGACTTATATGTAAACATATTGATTTAGTGAATGAAGATCTTTTAATCTATAATAATAGATAACCATTGTTTTTTTGCTTTTAGTAGGTATTGTTTCAATAGAATTGTATCTAAATATATACATAACTACAAATGAGGTCTGAACGTGATTGGATGTATACGAGAAACCCTGAAAGTATGGAAGATTTTTTAAAAGGAGTGCAAGAGTTCATTTCATTTGCCACAACTCAACTCGGTTATATGGATGGTGAAAAAATAAGGTGCCCTTGCTTAAAATGTCGTATTCAAAAGTACATTAAGTCGGATTTGTGCCTTATTCATTTGATTAAGCATGAATTCATGGCAAACTATCATACGTGGTCAGCTAATGGGGAATCTAGTCAAACCTCGAATGTATACACCTTTCGACGTAAAAGACCTTCGCTCGGTTACAATGAAAGAACAACAAATCGGTATGAGTCAATGATACATGACATGGATTCTAGTTTCTAACCAAATGTGGAAAATGAAGCATCAACCTCTTCCAATTTTAACACATATATTTTATCAGAAAGGTTTTGGAAAGCATTGAACGCGGCACATCAACCGATCTGGCCTGGTAATGATAGCGAGAGTAAACTATCTGCAACTGTGAAACATCTTAACATAAAATCCGAGAACAATTGGTCCGAACGTGCTGTCAATCAAAATCTTGACTACATTAGATCAATGTTACCCAAAGACAATTGCATGCCGGATAATTATTATAGCATGAAGAAAAATTGGTTGAAGATTTGGGTTTGCCCGTGATTAGAGTAGATGTATGTAGAGATGGTTGCATGCTTATTTGGGGGGAATATATTGATAAACAATAATGTAGCTTTTGTCATCAATCTCGATACAAAGAAAATGTTCATAAACTGAAGCCCCACAAACAACTATTTTATTTACCACTAGCTCCCAGATTGCAAAGGTTGTACGCTTCAAATGTGACAGCACCTCACATGACATGGTATGGTCGTCATGTCAATAAACCCGAGATCATGTGACATCCGTCAGATGGAGAGACTTGGAAGAGGTTTGATCACCATCATCTAATATTTGCACTCGAACATAGAAATGTTCGATTAGGACTATGTTCGGATGGATTTGCTCCTTTCGGACAATATGGAAAAGCATATTCATGCTGGCTATTTATAAATTATTATTGACTATTTATAAATTATTTGTTATAAATAAACTGAGAATTAATTCTAATGGTTAGAAATGAAATTTGAATGCAAGAAGTTTGTATATAATTTTATTTAATTGAATTTATTAAATAAAATATAATAAAATATTTTAAAATTATATTGATAGTCAAATAAATTAATGGTTAAATGAAAGTTTTTTCAATCTTGTGATTATTTTATAATACTTATGATTTATGAATAAATACATGAATGATCTTTCAGAAAGTCATTTCATTAGTTTTTTATCTCTCCATTTTTTTCATAGTTTTCTTTTTCTAAAAATGTTTTAGGAATAAAAATTTAATTTCATCTTATTTTCCATGTATTTGATAAATGACCTGAGTACTAGTATGTCACTACAAAAAAAAACTGTCGATTTGCAATATTTTTGTGCAACAAATAATTTAATAATGCTAATTTTTAAGAACTGCATTTGAAATTGCATTGAAATAACTTACCATTGCAAAAATTGCATCAATTATTACAATAAATAGATATTTTTACGTAAAATAAAATCAAAAAATATATATTGCAAAATATATCACTATAAATGAAAAAATATAAAAAAAATTTAAGCACTAATAAAAAAATAATATTTAAAGGCGGTTTTAACCGCCGTTAAAAGATAATTTTGTAGTAGTTAAAGCCTATTAACTGCGGTTTAAATACCGTAGTCAACCGCCGTAAAAAAATAATAATCAATAAGGGCGGGAAAAATATCGTGGTTAATAGTCTACAACGACGGTTTAATAAACCGCAGTTAATAGCCTCTAACTGCGGTTTTAAATGCCGTAGTTAAAGATATGTTTGTTAATAAGGACGGTAAACTTACCGTAGTTAATAGTCTCCAACTGCCGTAACTTTACCGCCCTTATTAAGTAACATTTTTTAATGACGGAACTTTTAACTACGGTTGACTGTGATAAAATTACCGTAGTAAATAGTGTTTAACTGCAGTTTTATAAACTGTAGTTAGAAACTATTAACTGCGGTAATTTTACGACCCTTAATTAATAGTCTTTAACTACGGTTTATAAAACCGCCGTTATAAACTAGTCTTTATTGATTAATGATTTTAACAGAAAAACTTTTATATATTTAAAAAAAATATTCATCAAAATAATTTATATTAATTTAAGTATAATTACATCAAAATAATATTATAATAAAATTTGATTATATTTAAATATAAAATAATAAAAAGTTTATTAACGAATAACTTTCCTTCCTTCCTTTTCTCTTTCTTCCTTCTTGGGATACAGCTGCTCAACTCTTTAAAACCTATAAAATATTCTTCTCAAATCTTTAAAACCCCTAAAAATAAAAATTTATAAATTAATACCTTATTATTTGGAGTTCTTGAGACTTGACAATTTGATTCAACATCTTTGTCATCTCACATATTTCAAATTGAGTATATATAATACAAATTTGAATCAACATTTTTATCATCTCACATATTTCAAATTGAGTATATAATCATTTAATTTAATATTTCAAAATATGGAAATATATTTTAAATTGAGTATATAATCATTTAATTTAATATTTCAAAATATGGAAATATATTTCAAATTGAGTATATAATCATTTAATTTAATATTTCAAAATATGGAAATATGAGAGGTTTCTTATGAGAGGTTTGAGAATAAGCTGAGGATGTGAGGGGAGGTGAGGAAGTTACTATGAAAAAAATAATGGAATGAGGAGGTTATGGAGATAAGATGAAGATGTAATGGAAGGTGAGGGAGGTATGAATAAGTAATGGAGAATGTAGAAGTAGAGAGAGAGGAAACACTTTATCCGGTTTTAACAATAAAAATAAACAATTATAAATTTTATATACGTTTGATTTATTTTAATTAAATTAATAAAAAAATTATATTTAATTTTTTTTGACCAAATATTAAAATTTAGTAGATATAATTTTATTTTATCATGAATAACTATACATTTTAAATATATAATTAAAATTTTGATAATATATATATATATTTCATTTAAAAGACATCTCATAATTTTAATTGTATGTCATAAATTTATTAATAATTATTTAATAATTTATTTTTCTAATTAAGATTTATATATAAAGGTTATATATAGTTATATATATATATATAAATATTTTTGATGTGTTATTCAAATTTATTAATAATTATTCATTTACTTTTTTAATATATTATTTCTTTAACTCACAATTAATTATATATAACTCATATATTCATTATATATACAAATACATTTTATTTTGTTATACATATTATTGAACTTTAAATAAATTAGTTATATCTTTATTATACCTATTAAATTAAATGAGTATATTAAATGAGTAGACTAATTTATTTAATAATTAATTTAAAAAATTAGTTTATATTAAAAGATTAGTGAATACACTTATTTATTACTAATTAATTAAAAAACATTAATTCATATTAAAATATACATTTACTAGGTCATATTTATATATAACACATTTCTTAAAAATGGTCATAATTAATTTTTAAATTCTTTATTACTTATCTAAGTCTTTATCATCTTTTTTAAACTGTTATAATTTTGTATACAAGTTTCAATTTATATCATGCAAATTAAAAAGTCATTATATATATATTATTTATATTCTTAAAATCATGTATATTATGAATTTAAATTGATATTTAATTTTTATAAAATTATATATATATATATATATATTAATTTTTCTGTATTTATATATTAGATTAGATTAATATATTTATTACAATTATAATTAGTTTTTTATTACTTTCAATAAATTAATAAATTGTACTATATTTAATTTTTTTCATTTAATATTAAAATTTAGAGATATAATTTTATTTTATCCATGTATAACTATAAATTTTATAAAATAATATATAATATTAAAATTGATATGTAGTTACAAATTTTATATACATTTACAAATATTACAATAAATTTTTAATTTCAAGCATTAGACATTAGAATTTTTAATTGTTTTTATAAATCATACAATAAAAAAAAGAATTATAAATAATTTTGTAAATCTAGTTAACTTTAAATTATTAAATTCATTATCTTATTTTTATAAAATATAAAATATTAATATTTGTCCAATTTAGGAATGATCATATATTATATTTATCGTATGAACATATTATATTTGTTAGATTTAGATAAACTCTTTGTATGAATGTATCAAATATTAAGTTGAGTTTGTTTAATATATTTTTATAAAACAATTTATACATAATACTATGTTTTAAATAAAATTTCATACTAAATAAATATGTCAATAATAAAATAATAGTTTAATAAATAACTAATTAATTTATAAAATAAGTTCATACAAAAATCTACCTTTACTTAGTTAGTTGATTGAGGATCAAATTTATTTTTATCTTACTTTTATAAAATTATTTATATTTTATACTTCAAATTCAAATGTGAATTTATTTCCAAAAATAATAAAAAAATAAATTACCACCTTAATATATAAGTTTTATTATATTACTATTTTATATTCATTTATTAGATATGTAATTATCAACCATATACATAATTGTTTTTTATCATAATTTTCTCTCATAATTAAATACAAAAATAGTTTTTTTAACTAATTCATCACTAATTAATTTATAAAATAAGAATTTAATTAATAATAAAAGTCTTATTTATAAGTTAATATTTATATATAACACATATCCTAAAAACTAGGTGATTTATTACATTAATAACAACTATACAAATATTTTATTTTTTTATTATTAAAAATTACATTATTATAATTGTAAATAATTTATTCACTTAATATATATACATATCTAATATTAATAATAATATTCTTATATTTTGATTGAAAATAATTTCTTTATAATTTTTGTGTAAACAATTATAATACATAATTTTGTATACACTGTTATATTTTCAACTTATATTCCAATCAAATTATAAAATAGTTAAAATTAAGAATTTAAAACCTATTAACATTCTAAAATCATGTGTATTATAAGTTAAAATTTATTTTTAATTTATTTTATATATAACTTGTTATTATATAATACATAAAATATATTTTATTTAGTTTTACTATTATTATTATATTTAATCATTTTTAATATATATTTTAAATAATTTAATATTTTAATTAGAAAATGTTTATTTATTTTATAACGATAATTTTATTAATTATTATTTTCTATATTTACTTATATTATAAATAATATTTTTTTTATTTTATATATAAATTTTATTTTAAGTTTATTTTATTACAACTATTAATAATATTTCAATTAAATAAATATAATTTAAAATTTGTATTATAATTAAAATTTTAGATTTTAATTAAAATTAAATTAATTATTAAATAACAAAGTAATTTATAATAATAAATAATATTATTTATAATATAAATAAATATAGAATTATAATAATAATGAAAATTCAAATTTTGTGGCCCCAAAATTAAAATAAATATAAAAAAACATATTAAATATACAAAAATATATAACTAGATCATTTAATTTCAAAACAAGAAAAAATATCATTGGTGGTAAATATTGATGTACTTTTGGTGATTTTGAAGCCTCATTTATTAATATTTGTGATATATTATGTATGATGTTTTTATAATGAAAATTTTTGATAAATATTTTAAAATGAGAAAAGATTATAAAGATAAATATAAGAATAAGAAAAAATAAATAAATAAATTTAAGAGTATTAAAATGTAACCTCAAAAATAAATTTTAGGTTATGGTTGGATTTATGGTAAAAAAAATTAAAAATATTAGATATGAAAAAGCTATTACAATGTAAACAATATAGTTAAGGTTAGTGATATAAATGAACTACAATAAATACAATAAAGATCTCGATAGATAAATAATATACGGTAAAATAGATAATAATATATAATTAATAATATTATATATACTAAAAATTAAAATTTTGGGGCAGTTGTGCATAAACGTTCGTATTCGACTCTGTGTCGTGTCTAAATCTTATGTGTGTCGTATCGTGTCTTGACCCACTCAAAATATTATGATTCACGGACTCTTTCTTGTCGCATTATTCGTGTCGTGTTAACTCGTTTTTAAATTTGTGTTTCGTGTTTTTCCGACTAGATTTTGTCATCACACTCATATTAATTATTTATTATTTATATATATTAAATTATATTGTTAATAAAAAATTATAAAATATGTCTATTAATTTATTTTAATTTTAAAATTTTAATTAATTTAATAAGTTAAATGTATTAAAAAAGTTATTTATATGTAAATGTGTAAATAAAAATTTTAAACTATAGTTTTATAAATAAAAATTTGAATGTTAAATATTTAAAATGTGTTTTAAAACATATAAATAATTATTCAAATCAAATAGTTAAATTTGTTGTTATAAAGTTATTAATTTATTTAAAAATAATAATATATTAAGCTAGTTAAATATGATAAATATGAAAATTTATAATTTTTAAAATATTAGATAAGAATTTATAATTAATTATTTTAGGTATATATTATAATTATTATTATATATAATTAAAAGTAGTGGAGATTTTTTATTATGAAATATAGATTTTTTTTAGGTCTTATTAACTTTTAAAATTTTGAGTGATTTAATATATTTTAATTGATTTAGTGAATATGTAAACAAATAAATATATTTTTTAGGAAAACATTATTGAAATTGATATATTATTAATTTTTTATTAATATAATTTGAAATAGTTTGAGATTTTTTAGGTTATAAAATATTTAAATAACTATTCTCTATTGTATTTTTTTTAATTAATATTAATTTTATAAATTTGATTTTTATTTAATTAATAAAATTAATTTATTTTTTTATTTTATAAATTATATTTTTTTATTTGATAAATTTTTTTATTGACTTGTAAAATTTTGGAGTGATTTAAGATTTTTTAAAATGATATGATGATAAATAATTAAATACGTGATCAATTACTAGGAGACGTGCTCATTTGATAATGTTAATGTAAATGTGGGTAGTTTGAATAAGAAAGTGGAAAATAAAGTGGGAAAGATGGGTATAAATTATAAATATATTATTATATTATTAAAATTAAAATTATTATCATATATTTATTATTTAATGTATTAATATTAATTAAAATTATAAATAATTTTAAATTTTAAAAATTAATAAAAATAATATCGAAAATAATTATTAATAGACTTACATTTCTATTAATTTTTTTTATTTATATTTTATTTTAATTTATATTATTTAAGTTAATATTTTATTTTAATATGTTTAATATTAATTATAAATATTATATTTATGAAATTAAATAATTTATTAAATGATAAAAATGTAATAGGTTTAGAGAATGTTAATGTGAGTAGCTTAGGTTATGTGACTAATTGTGTTTATGTCGTTTCTGGTGTATACTCATGTTCATGTCGTGTTTATACTTGTGTCGTGTCTATACTCGTGTTGTGTCCATGTCGACTCGTAACCGTGTTATAATCGTAGAAACTTATAATCGTGTCGTGATCGTTTCGTCTCGTGCTTGTATCGTATCAACCCAAGACTCGATCGTATCGTGTCATTCCGTACAAATATCGTGTTGAATCATGTCGGTTCGTATTTATCCAACCCATTGCCCAGCTCTAGGCCCGAGTGGGGGCCGATGTAATTACCGAGCTTACAAACATCACTAACCTATATAATTTATACTACCCTATATAAAAGTATTTTAATTGCAATTTTATATACAATAGTTAAAATAATGTGTGTTTAATATAAATATTGAATAGTAAATAATTTATATATATTATTAAGCACAAATAATATATATATATATATATTATTTAGAAGGTTATTTTAAAGTATGATTTTAGAATAATTATGAGTAAATAAATTATATATATACATAAGATTATTCATACACAAATTATCTCCAAATTTTAAGATTTTAGTATATTTACTTAATTCATATTTATATATAATACATATTCTAAAAAATTAAAACTTACTATTACAATTATACAAAAATAAAATAAAATTGAATAAATCTATAAGAAATCTCAATTATATTAGTTTTTATATTTATTTAATCATAAAATAATTTAATCACATTAATAAATAATTTATATACATTTTTAATAATATAACATATTTATAAATAATATTAGTAATATATATTTTTAATAACTTA
This sequence comes from Impatiens glandulifera, assembly GCF_907164915.1. NCBI lineage: Eukaryota > Viridiplantae > Streptophyta > Magnoliopsida > Ericales > Balsaminaceae > Impatiens > Impatiens glandulifera. Next base: position 18,482,490 of record NC_061867.1, on the reverse strand, counting down.
ATAAAAATATCCATATATATATATAATATTAATAATAAAATTTATTATACATTATTTAATTGATGATAAATACTTTATTATTTAATTTTTATAATATTATCTACACAAATCTTTATATCATTATTAATTTTTAAAATAATTGAAATTAAGAAGTTTATGTTGTATCCCAATTAATTTCTAAAATATTACAAATTAAAATTTATTAATAAGATTTTTTAAGTTTTATAATCTTAATAAGACGTTTATCTGTGGTTTTATAAACCAGGTAAAACTTTTAATTGCGGTTTATAGTTTAATGTAAGACTTTTAACTGCGGTTAAATGTAATATAAGACTTTTAACTGCGGTTTATAAAACCGCAGTTAAAGTTAATTCTTTTAACTGCGGTTTTTATATACCGTAGTTAAAAATAAGACTATTAACTGCGGTTTTATATACCGCAATTAAAAGTAAGATATTAACTACGGTTTTATATACTGTCGTTACATGTAAGGTATTAACTACGGTTTTATATACCGCCGTTACATGTAAGGTATTATCTACGGTTTTATATACCGCCGTTAAATTTCGCCACTAATAATACATTTTTTACTAGTGAACAGTTTTATGAATATAAGTCTGCAAGAAATATAGTAATAAGAAAAATTACGAAAGATCAAAATATTTTCGCAAAATAAATTAAATTTTCATGTTTGCAAAATATTTAGCAATAAATTATATTTTCATTAACTATTGTATCAAATAATATACACATAGGGCTGTTATAATTGCAAATATAAATATGAAATAACTGTATTGGTTTTGTTAATTAAATGTGTACTATATATTGTAATAACACAAATAAATAATTTATTCGCAACTAGATCTGCAGTACAATGATAGAATATCATTGCAAAATATATTACACTAGTATTTTATATATTTTTTTAAATCTTTTTAAGTATTCAAAATCCTTTCGCAATAGAATTTGCATTAATTTATATAAATTTCTACTTATCAATTATTTTCATACCATTAGTGCAAATATAAATACTATTCATATTGAAAATAATTATTTAAAATTATTTCGCAATATAATTTATTAAATTTAATACCAATCAATGCAAACGTAGTTGCTAGTGTTATTAAATATAATTGTTCATAAACTTTTCGCAATAGGATTTGCATTAATATATATAAATTTATACTTAAGATATATTTTCAAATGTTTTCATACCCATCAGTGGAAAGATAATTGCTATTTGTATTAAAAATAATCGTTTATAAATTGTTCGCAATTACATTTGCAGTAAGTTATATAAATTTATACTTAGGATATATTTTCAAACGTTTTCATACCCATCAGTGCAAACTCAATTGCTATACCTATTAAATAAAACCGTTCATGATCTTTCCGCAACAACATTTACAATAAGGTATATAAATTTATATTTTTGAACTCTTAGGTACAAATCTCCTGTATTAGTGTGCACTAATTTAAGCACTAACCCATTTAGAAAATTATATTTCATTAATGTTTGCACTAACAATTTGGATGTGTATTGCGAGAATTAATGGAACTTGAATGACATAAATTGTTATTAGTTTTGAACTCTTGAGTAGAATTCCTCTATATTAGTGCGCACTAATATTTGCACTAACTTATTTATAAAATTATATTGCATTAGCGTTTGCACTAACAATTTGGATGTGTATTGCGAGAAATAGTGCAGATCGAATGTCATAAAATATAATTATTTTTGAACTCTCGGGTAGAAATCCCCTGTATTAGTGTGCACTAGTATTTGCACTAACCCATTTAAAAAATTATACCGCATTAGCATTTTCACTAACAATTTGAATGTGTATTGCAAGAATTAATGGAACTCGAATGACATAAATTGTTATTATTTTTGAACATTTGGGTAGAATTTCGTTATATTAGTGTGCACTAATATTTTCACTAACTCATTTAGAAAATTATATTACATTAGCGTTTGCATTAAAAAGTTGGATGTGTATGCGAGAAATAGTGCAGATTGAATGTCATAAACTATAATTATTTTTGAACTTTCGGGTAGAAATCCCCTATATTAGTGTGCAGTAGTATTTGCACTAACTTATTTAAAAAATTATATCGCATTAGCGTTTGCACTAACAATTTTGATATGTATTGCGAGAAATAGTACACATCGAATTTCATAAATTGTAATTATTTTTGAACTCTCGGGTAGAAATCTCCTATATTAGTGTGCACTAGTATTTGCACTAACCCATTTAGAAAATTATACTGCATTAGCGTTTGCACTAACAATTTGGATGTGTATTGTGAGAAATAGTGCAGATCGAATAACATAAATTGTAATTATTTTTGAACTCTCGGGTAGAAATCTCCTATATTAGTGTGCACTAATATTTGCACTAACTCATTTAGAAAATTTTACTGCATTAGCGCTTGCACTAACAATTTGGATGTGTATTGCGAAAAATAGTGCAGATCGAATGACATAAATTGTAATTATTTTTGAACTCTCAGGTAGAAACCTCCTATATTAGTGTGCACTAATATTTGCACTAACTCATTTAGAAAATTATACTGCATTAGCGTTTGCACTAACAATTTGGATGTGTATTACGAGAAATAGTGCATATCAAATGGCATAAATTTTAATTATTTTTGAACTCTCGGGTAGAATTCTCCTATATTCGTGTGCACTAGTATTTCCAATAACTCATTTAGAAAATTATACTGCATTAGCGTTTGCACTAACAATTTAGATGTGTATTGCAAGAAATAGTGCAGATTCTATTAATTATTTCTCACCAACCACATCTACCCATGTACTTCTTTACCAATTTTATTTAATTATTCTTCTTCATTTTCTTTTATTCTATCTCCCTCATTTCTCTACATTTTTCTTACATTCTTTATCATTTTACATCGTTCATCTATCATTTTCTTTTCCAAAACTCTATCTTTCATCACCAACTTATAGAGGATCTTCAAACATTGATCACCAAAATCAAGAACATCAATACATTGGTTTTGTATTTCAAGCTAATTATGTCTACAAACTCCAATATCACTTACTTTATTTATTCATTGACTAATTATGTTTATATATATATATATATTCATTGACTTATATGTAAACATATTGATTTAGTGAATGAAGATCTTTTAATCTATAATAATAGATAACCATTATTTTTTGCTTTTAGTAGGTATTGTTTCAATAGAATTGTATCTAAATATATACATAACTACAAATGAGGTCTGAACGTGATTGGATGTATACGAGAAACCCTGAAAGTATGGAAGATTTTTTAAAAGGAGTGCAAGAGTTCATTTCATTTGCCACAACTCAACTCGGTTATATGGATGGTGAAAAAATAAGGTGCCCTTGCTTAAAATGTCTTATTCAAAAGTACATTAAGTCGGATTTGTGCCTTATTCATTTGATTAAGCATGAATTCATGGCAAACTATCATACGTGGTCAGCTAATGGGGAATCTAGTCAAACCTCGAATGTATACACCTTTCGACGTAAAAGACCTTCGCTCGGTTACAATGAAAGAACAACAAATCGGTATGAGTCAATGATACATGACATGGATTCTAGTTTCTAACCAAATGTGGAAAATGAAGCATCAACCTCTTCCAATTTTAACACATATATTTTATCAGAAAGGTTTTGGAAAGCATTGAACGCGGCACATCAACCGATCTGGCCTGGTAATGATAGCGAGAGTAAACTATCTGCAACTGTGAAACATTTTAACATAAAATCCGAGAACAATTGATCCGAACGTGCTGTCAATCAAAATCTTGACTACATTAGATCAATGTTACCCAAAGACAATTGCATGCCGGATAATTATTATAGCATGAAGAAAAATTGGTTGAAGATTTGGGATTGCCCGTGATTAGAATAGATGTATGTAGAGATGGTTGCATGCTTATTTGGGGGGAATATATTGATAAACAATAATGTAGCTTTTGTCATCAATCTCGATACAAAGAAAATGTTCATAAACTGAAGCCCCACAAACAACTATTTTATTTACCACTAGCTCCCAGATTGCAAAGGTTGTACGCCTCAAATGTGACAGCACCTCACATGACATGGCATGGTCGTCATGTCAATAATCCCAAGATCATGTGTCATCCGTCAGATGGAGAGGCTTGGAAGAGGTTTGATCACCATAATCCAATATTTGCACTCGAACATAGAAATGTTCGATTAGGACTATGTTCGGATGGATTTGCTCCTTTCGGACAATATGGAAAAGCATATTCATGCTGGCTAGTTATTCTAACACTGTACAATCTATCACCGGGGATGTGCATGAAATCACCGTATATGTTTATTTCATTGATTATTCCTGGGCCAAAAAGTCCTCAAAGAAAAATCGATATTTTCCTTCAACCGTTGATAGATGAGCTAAAAATGTTATGGAATGTAGGTGTTCCTACTTATGATGTTTCTCAAGGTGACACGTTTATCATGAAGGCAATGTTGTTGTGGACGGTTAGTGATTTTCCGGTTTATGGAATGTTATCAGGCTGAAGTACACATGGAATCGATAGTTGTCCGATATGCATGAAAAAATCTAAATCCTTCCGATTGAAATACGGTCGAAAAGCTTGCTACTTTGATTGTCATAGACAATTCTTGCCATTGGAGCATCCTTACAGACATGACACGCAACATTTTACAAAAGACCGAGTGGAAAGAACTATTCATCCTCATATTAAGTATGGAGATGAAATATGGACAGAATTTTCCCATTTGAAGCTTGTTAGTGAAGCTCCCAATGAATATCCTCATGGATTCGGTGATTATCACAAGTGGACTAAGAGAAGTATCTTCTGGGAACTTCCATATTGGGGTAAACTTCTAATTCGACACAACTTGGATTTTATGCATATCGAAAAAAACGTGTTTGAAAACATCATAAATATGGTTATGAATGTGAAGGCAAAGACAAAAGACAACCTTAACTCTAGGAAGGATATGTTTCTTGTTTGCAATCGTCCGGAGCTACATGTTGATCCCAATACAACTTCTCGAAAGCCTAACAAGGCTTCATATAGTTTGACGAAAACAGAAAACATGATAATTTGTAAATGGGTGAAGACCTTGAAATTTCCGGATGGTTATGCGTCAAATTTGTCACGGTGCGTTGATACAACCGAATCAAGGTTGATTGGATTCAAAAGTCACGATTGTCATGTTTTTTAGAAATATTATTGCCTATTGCGTTTAGGAGATTACTACCTAAATTTGTATGGGGAACACTTGCGGATTTAAGTAATTTCATGAATGACCTAAGTGGTAGTGGAACTAGTGGTTCATCAAAGAGATTTATGTCAAGACAAGAAACTTTTTCGGCTCACAATTATGTCCTATTGAATTGTCCGGGGGTGGATCCATATTATAGGTATCGAATGATTAATTTAAATTTCAATTATACATTTGTTTGCTTAAAATTTATATTATGATTGTAGGGCCTTTAGTGACATGAATGTCGGGTTAGATCCGGATGAAATAGTTTGTCAATTCTCGTCATGGTTCCAATCAAAGGTGATGAACTATTTATTTCACTTTGATTGACAATTGATCTTATTTGGTTCAACACATGGTGTTCATTAAATTAGTTTTCAGGCTGTACAAGACAATCGACGGAATACGGAAAAAGATCTACCTTATTTCATTTCATTTGGTCCTAAAACGCCTGCAACCACATATTCAACTTACTTCATCAATGATTATGTGTGGAGGGCAGGTGATTACGGTTCTAATAGATCAATGATGAATAGTGGTATTTGCGTTCATGCAAACGATGTCGATTACTATGGACTTTTAGAAGAGATTATTGAATTACAATACCCAGGTCCATGATTACGTGTTGTTCTATTCCGATGCATATGGTTTAATCCGACAAGAGGTACTAGAGTTAATCCTACCTACAGATTGATTGACGTTAACATGAAACATAGATTGAGGAAATACGATCTATTTGTTCTTGACAGACCTTGCTTAAGTCGACATGTGTATTTTGTTTCTTCACTTGCTTTTTGTTAACATCTAAGTTTCATTATAATAAATATTTTGTCTATTCTTCATTCTACTCCTTTTTCCTATCTGAACTTACCTTGTAGCCCTTCTTTCATTTGACAAAGTAATGACTAGCTAGGTTTGGCAAATTGAGAACTCAAGACTTTATTGTTCCATTGATACTAGAAAAAGTTCTTATTTCATCAAAGGTTTATTTCATTTTCAGGATTATTATCTTTCTAGAAAATTGTACTTTCTTCGCTATTAGAATTCTTATTATACCTTTATTTACAAAAGACTTATGTAATACCTTGTTTATATATAGAAGTCTAAAAGAAACATTTAAACCCTTGATGACTGCTTTTTATGCATATTTGCAGAAGGAGAACACATGGTAAAAGATGATTTTTGTCCCACTTTCCATTAGCTAGCTAAAACTTATAGATATATATCCCTTTCAGATCTTTTAGGAATAGCATGATCATATTATTTGTTGAATTCTGAAAGCTACCGTATTTCAATTTGATTAGTACCTTACGATATTATGTTTGATTTTTCGTCTAACATTAAAGTTAATTTCTTGCAATCATTTCATTTGCTTATTTGATCTGCATTGTATTATTCATTCCAATTGTCAATTGAGCTTCCTTAGCTTGTCTCTTGATGTGTATTTGTTTGTTATGATTTATTGTTCTTCTTTGAAATGGTAGAACTTTTCATCTAGGTTGAGTTCCTGGCTCATTTCTTGATGGGTATTTGTTTGATAAGGTCAATTAGTACTTTTACTTTTTGTTTCAATGCTTTTGTTTCTTTTACTTCTTAATTTTCAACTATTTAATCAAGTAAAATATTAAATAAATTTTGTGATGTATATCATTTTCAGTTACAAGTTAAGAAACACAACTTATTAAGGAACTAATAATTGAATATTTACTTCTCAATTTCCTCCAGGATTTGGCTGTCGTAGTGCTATTGATACTTATATAGTTTATTTCACCCAATTCATCAAAAGGAGAGGATGCCTAGACGAAAGAGGATAGACGATGAAGACACTGATATAGAATTAGAAGTCGTAAGATTTCTAAAATCCTAGATTTCAAAGATGTTGTTACTAATATGCTAATATTATTTTCGATAATGTTGTTTGATTATTGATTTCAGGATACAATTCGACCCAAAATTAATGCACCTGCCAAGAAGAGTGGTGCAAACTCTAAACGCCCTAGAATTGAAATATCCACAGTACCTAAAAAAACGTCTAAAGTTGTTTCAAGAAGATAATCCCCATAGAAAAAAATAGATCCCAAACGACTAGTTGTCTCTACTCCTAAATCACCAAACCCGACTCAAATCCAAAAACAAAATAAAACATCCAAACAACCAACTCCCAGCCATGATATATCTACTCTCCAACTAGTATCATCTGCTGGTTTAGAGACACAATCAGACCGGCCAGAAACCTTCAACAATCATGCACTCGTCCTTGAAGATCCAATCCCAAGTCATCCAACCTCAAATGTTACTGATCATGATGATATAAGGGCGGAGGACGGGATAGCTAGTGTTTGTAAATCTTCTAATACGTACATCGAGGTTAATGGAGAAAAGTAAGTTTCAATAGGTAAATGTTATCTCTAACAATTGACAAATTTAACTAATATATTTTTGTTTCTACAGCTTCATTCCAGATATCTTGAAAGATATACATCGGATAGTAACGGGATATTGGAGAGGGCCGTATCTAAATTGGAATCAAGTGCCGGAAGACATTAAAAACACATGGTGGGAACATTTTACGGTAAGTGATAGTCAAAAACTTACATACTTTTAAATATTAAAAATTGTTTCAAATCCAAAACTAATTTCAATTACTTATTGAAGGAGATGTTTGAGTGGGATCTAGTTTCAGAGGGGGATGTAACAAACTTTTTAAGAAGAAGGCGGGTACGAAGATAAGGAATTTCATAACTAGGGCAAAAGCAGCAATGAAGAAGCCACCACATGTCACATTGGAAGACTGGGCGCAAATGAAAATTAACTTTGAAGAACCTAAATATTCAGAGAAGTGCACTAAAGCTAAAGTACATAGACACGATTACACGTCAAATGGTGGGGCGACTACTGCGGTGGTTCCATAACGACGGAAGAACATCAAAGAAGATTAGTAAGTAATTTAGTTAATTTTTTAGTATTCAATTCATATTTATGTTCTAAATGAAATTATTATATATTTCTTGAAAGACACGGGAACTGGGAAGACTCCCAACCATTCTTGAAAAATTTGAAAAAACGTTTAAAAAAAAGATGGTACTTGGAGTGGGAGTAGGGCAGCAAAAGTTGTGGTAAGTTTTATTCAATGATACATATGATTATTTATTATAAATGATGTTGAGATTATTATTTGTATTAATAATTTTTTTCTATGTGTAGGAAACTTTTAGTCAGCTCCATGAAACACAAAATTATGTTCAACTAGAAGAAAGAAAAACCGACACTGAATTGTGGATGGAGGCGTCTGGATCGAGCACTAGCGGGCGGGTGTTTGGAATCAGATATATGGGTCGAAAACAGGTGTATCAAGATAATCGTTCCAGAACCAAGCTAAGTTTGGAGGTGAACACTCTGAAGGAAACAATGACTGAATTGAAGTTGGAGAATTTAGAAAAACAGAAAGAGGTTGAGAATTGTAAGTTGGAAATCAATACACTCAAAGACCAATTCGCCGAGATGATTCAATTAATGAAAAAAAATGGACAACCTACTCCCCCAACAAATACAACTCCGGAAGGCGGAGACGTATGAAAAGATTAGTTTCCTTAACCTATTCATTCATTGAATTTGGTTTTATACATTGATTTTAATTTATACCAAATATACAGGAATGAGTGATTTTAATTTGGTGTTGTTTGGTTCTGAATTAATTAAGAAACTTTGTGTGAACTTTAGATGATTTTGTAATGTTGAATAACTGTAAAATGTTAAAAAAAAGAAAAAATAAATTGTTCTCAATAGTATGTGATTTTAGTCAGAATTTCAGTTTTTGTAGACATAATCCTAATTAGATTCAATTCTACATCCATTTGGTCAACATTAAGTTGAATATATTATTTATAACTACTAAGATAATCATGATCTTTTTCCATAGACTTTTATGGTAAAACTGAAGTAGAAACATACATGTTGTGGATGCTATTCAAATTTTAAACATATATGTGGTTGTTATTCAAATTTTAAACATGTATGTGGTTTCTTAGTTGTTATATTGTATTGTATTAGGCAAGCATGTTCACACTAGGAAGGCAAGAGAATTAGATTTTTTAGTTGTTGTATTGTATTGAATTTAATTGAGGGAAAACTATAGTTGAAAATGTTATGTTATATATTGACATTATTGAGTGTTATTTTTTAATAATATGAAATTTTATGTGCAAGTAATTAGTGGAAAATGATGATACATATTGACATTATTGAGGCATCAGAGGAAAATAAATCATATATTTTGTTTATGTATCAGCTTTATAAAACTATAGTTTCGATGTTGTGAATGCTATTCTTTGTATAAAATTCAATGATTTCTTTTACATTATATAATATAAATATTTTCTTTATACATAAAATGTTTATACTTTTCATTTTTTTGATTCAAAGCTTTGTTTGTATTTTTTTATATGTGCACAGGTATTGCTGAAATGTGGATCTTTCATGACATTGATGATCTTTTTGGACTATATCAATGGATGATTTCATTATTTTATGGACAAGGTTTGAGAAATTATATTTTGGAAAGTTTGAATTGAATTAATCTGATATGTATGCTGTTTGACTTGGTTATGTTTGAGGTTAATTATGATGTTTGAATTAGTTATGTTTAAGGTTTGAGAAATTATTTTTTGGGAAGTTTGAATTGAATTGAAATTGTGGTTAATTATGATGTTTGAATTAGTTATGATTTCTTTTGCCTATTATATTTCAAAATTAGATTTTTCAATACCAAGTTCAAATAAAATAAAAAAGTTACAAATGTCTTAGAAAATTTAATGCTAAAATAAAATTAGTGCACAATATTAATGCTAAAATAAATAAAATTAAAATAATGTATAAAAGATTTGCAATATTTTGAATAAAATAGTGGAAAATAGTTAATGCAAAAATATATTACAAATATTAAAAACACTATTATTGCAAAACCAAATGTATATATATTTGCAAATGTTAATGTAAATTAATCTTATATATATAAATTATATAAGATATTGAAGAAATGATTGCATAAATTACCGCAAATTGTATTGGATCAATTTCAAATATTTCGTATTTGAATATAAATTAAATTGAGTATTGCAAAACCAAATGCGGATACATTTGCAAATATCAATGCTAATTAATCGTATATTTACAAATTATCAAAGATATTGAATAAATAATTGCATAAACTACTGCAAATTTTATTGGATCGTTTTCAAATATTTAATATTTGAATATAAATTAAATTGAGTATTGCAAAACCGAGTGCAGATACTTTTGCAAATATCAATGCTAATTAATCATATGTATATATATTATCAAATATATTGAAGAAAAGATTGCATAAATTACCGTAAATTGTATGGCATCATTTTCAAATATTCAGTATTTGAATAAAATTCGGAATGTATTGCATATACAAATGCGGAAATATTTGGAAATGTTAATGCAAACTATTTATTTTAAAACTTTAGTCAAGAATTTTTAAACTATTTTCCGTTTTGATTTAAATATATTTTAAAACTTTCAAAAAGATTTAAATGTTAAATTTTATTTTTTTTAAATTAAAAAAATTCTTATTGGGGGCGAAGGTTTTTTAAAACGTGAAAAGAAATTATAAAAGAGAATAGATACATTGAGAGTTGACTATACAATCTCTCCGGAGAAAGAAAATTATTTGCTGAAATTAGAGCTAAAAAAACATTTTGAGAGTTTAACTCCAAATCTGTTCCTTGAAAAAAAATTTGAATTTTCTTCTTTTGAAAGAAGATTAATAAATTAAAAGTTGAATCTCTATGTTACAAAAAATTTGCTAAAATTTGTGAATCTAATTCCAAACAATAAAAATTTTCACTTAGGCCTAGTTCGGATTTGGATTTTCCAAATAACCCAACAAAATCAATTATCATATCATTCCCTCCCATTCATCAAATCAATTAATTCATTAATCAAAATACTAAAATACCATTTATTTTAAATTATTATTTATTTTATTTATATATATGAATATATTTTAAGTTTTTTTATTTAATCAATTAGCGCTTTATTATTAAATAAATAATCTTTTAAATCAATTATTTCTAATTAATTTAAAATACAGACTTTCTTTTAATCAAATTATGATTGGATTATTTTAATTTAAAAGATTATTTAAAATTAATCATGAGAATTAATTATTGTTATATATAATTTTAAAATATCAATATATATTTTTTATTCTTTAATAATATTTTATTAAAAGATTTTCAACACGCAAATCGAGGTTAAAATTTATTGAACCTCGAGCTTTTCCGGGATAAAATATTTATGGGGGTTACAGTTGTTAGATAAAATAAGACCGGTTCAAATAAACCTAACTTAAATAAACTTTCCATGCAGGAACAAGGAACCGGACCGGATGAACAAGAGAACCGACTAAAGAAAACCAATCGGTCAAGCTACTAAACTGATCAAGAATATTCGGAACGTGACCGCACAAAGAAAGGATCGGCCAAAGCTCAAAACCGGAATCATTAAACAGCCGATCATCCACAAGACAAGAATAACCGGAAGAAGTCCGGTTACATCACTACCAAAAGACATTCGGCCAAGTCAAATGACCGACCAGTACAAGAAGACAATTTGGGTATCTGTTGAGAATGATACCAAAGGAACAGACTGAATACTTCCATATCCATGCAAGTCTGAGGAAAGACTGTAGGCTGCAGAAAACAGTACTACCGGATCCTTCTACTTCGGGATAAGCCAGAAAGGAAATCTTCCATGTACAGACAACTGCCCAACAGATAGTGTCTACATCAAGTAAAAGACAAACCCGGCAGGTTTGTCTTACACACCAGAAGAACAGACCGCCAGGTCTGAGACATAATACCAGGTCTGAGATTGACCATCAGGTCTGAGGAAACGACCGCAGGTCTGAACCTCTGAAACACTGAATCACTGCACTTCTGATCAGCCAATCAGATTCAAGGCAGTGAAATATGACCGTTGGCATATTTCACCTATAAAAGGGGTAGCTGAAGAAGAGTAAATGCAGTGACTTAAGCGGGACATTAAGAGACAACAGTATGATATTAAGAGCATTTACTACAAGTGATAAGAGTGTGCTGTTCAAGAAAGCCTAAGTGTTGAAAGTTAGAGTGTGTTTTACAATTTCGGTGTAAATTATAAGAGTGTTATCGAGCAGGAAATAAGTCTCGATTGGCCTGTACTTGTATTCCCTAGTGAATATCCTTCTCGTGGTTTCGAGAGGAAGGGGTGACGTAGGAGTTTTATCTCCGAACATCCATAAAATCTGTCTTGCTATTTACTTTCTGCCGGCTTCATTATCTAACCGACTAACTTAACCACACCGCTCCAAACCGACTTTATACTAACCATACCGAATATCCAGATTACCGAAACCGACCCACCATTTCCAAATCTCCATCATCCGAAACCGACCGTGCCTATCATACAAGCGTGCCGCTTCAACCTGAAAGAAAACCTCTTCCGCGCTTGAACCTAGTTTAAGGGTTTGTGACAGGTTGTGTAGTATTGAAACCCCAGTGTTAATCTCTAACCGGATTAACCACCACCCTACGAGTAAGAACCGCTAATCGGTCCAACCCCCGGTCCACCAGCGGCGATCTAGATCCTAACAATTGGTATCAGAGCAGTTAGTTTCAATACTCAAGCAAGCATGTATCAAGATAGACCTCCAATGCTAGAAGGTGATGACTTTGCCAACTGGAAGGCACGCATGCACCTGCACTTAGTTACCATGGATGATGAAATGGAGTCCATTCTAACCGAAGGACCAATATTTATTGATAAAGATAGAAAGGAATGAACGGCTGAAGATAAGAGAAGAAACAATCTGGACAACCATGCAAGAAACCGAATCTCCAACAGTGTGGACAGAAACACATACTGCAAGATCAGAGACTGCAAAACCACGAAGGAGACATGGAACACGATTATCCAGATCTTTGAAGGAAATGAAAGAACAAGGGAGAACAAAATAATGATGGCCACACAGAAGTTTGAAAGCATCAAAATGAAACCAGGAGAAACTATGAAGGAATACAGTGACCGGTTCACCGGTGTGTTAGATGAACTAGCAACTCTGGGCAAGAAGTATGAAAACAAAGAGGTAGTTATGAAGGCTTTGAGATCTCTTCCAAGTGCCTGGGATATAAAGACAATGGTGATGAGGGAATCAAAGAGCCTACGTAAGATGAAACTATACGACGTATTCGAAGATCTAAAGGCATACGAATTCGAGATGAGATCTAGGACTGAAGAGGAAGTCTCGGCCTCAACATCAACCAGAGCACTAATCACATCTACAGAACCGGTTGCACCTACTCCTGCACCTGCACCGATACCGGTTCCTGCACCCGCACCGATCAGAACCGCCGAACAGTTCACTGAGGATGCCATGGCAATGCTTGCACAGAAGTTTGGGAGATTCATGAAAAGTAGTCAACCGACAAACAACTACTATGGTGACAAATCCAATGTAAGATGCTATAACTGTAACTGTTTGGGACATTTTAAGTGGGAATGCAGGAAACCGAGGAGGGATACCCAGAAACCGGACTATTAAAATGACAGAAACAATTATCAACAAACCGGTGAAGGAAGTGAGGTACCGAAAGCACTGATAGCCGACAATGGAGGAAGTCTATGGGCTCGCAGTGATAGTGACGATGAACTCACATGTCTCATGGCCAATGAGGAACGGGTATTTGACTCTCCTTGTGAAAAATTTACTAAGGATGAATTATACAATGCATTAAATGACATGGTAGAAGAATACAAGAACCTATTGACCATGCTACCTAAGCACCTCAACATCAAGCCCGACTCCATAACACCTATTCCAATAGAACGAGAGGTACCCATCATAACCGAACCGGAAGTCATACAACCTGATGATACCCACACCCTAGAGAGCGAGTTAGATCTTAAGACCGAACAACCTAGTGAACCGACTAGAGAACTAACCGAGGAAGAGAATGCCCGACTTCAATATAAGATGGCCGCCTATAAGAGATCTAGCGATATAGTAAAGAATATGAATAAACACTACAGGCATCCTCGTTGTAAGCGTGGCCTTGGATACACAGGGAATAGCTCTAAAGACGGAAAACCCATAGAGAAAGCAAGGCTTACAAAAGGAAACCTTCCCTTTATAAAATTTCTTAAGAGCACCTGTACCGCTGAAGAAGAGGAAACTGCATATTATAGGGAAGAGAAGCTAAAATACGATTATCTTGGTCCAACCGATTAATGGCTTGACCCTGAGAAAAGAAAAGCCGAAATCCTCAGATATAAGAAAAACTTCCCTGAACCGCGTAGTTCAAACCATAGATCACCGAACCAAAGACCATCACCATTTAGGACATTTGAAGGAAAACCGAAATACACCAGACCAAGTGTCAAAAGGACAGTTAAAACCCTAGCAAATAAGACCGTCCGGTTTATCAAAGTGTGGGTACCCAAGGGACTAATCGCATGTGGACCCAAGTAAATGTGGGTACCAAACAGTTGTAAATATGTACATTTTGCAGGATCCAAATAAACGTCTAGGAAACTCCGAATGGTTCTTGGACAGCGGTTGCTCCAGGCACATGACCGGAAACAGTAATTTGCTAACCGACATTAGATCAGTAACCGGTGCTCTAATTACCTTCGGTGACAACTCAAAAGGTAAAACTGTGGGCAAGGGTAAGATTGTCCATGGTAACCTAACTATTGATAATGTACTTTTAGTTGAAAACCTAAGTTTTAATCTACTTAGCATTAGTCAGATGTGTGATGCCGGATACACGGTAGAATTCCTTAAACATGCATGCTTAGTTAAGAATTCTCAAGGCATCGTACTACTAACCGGAAATAGGATAGGTAACATTTACAAGGTAGACTGGAAAACTAGAGTAGAACATCATATATGCATGATAGCTAAGACTGATCAAACATGGCTGTGGCATAAGAGACTTAACCATCTAAACATGAAAACCTTAAACTACATTCGCGGTAAAAAGCTAGTTGAAGGTATTCCTGATATAGTATTTAACTAGGATAAGGTTTGTTCAGCATGCCAAATGGGTAAACAAACTAGGTCATCTTTTAAGAGTAATGGAAATATCCAATCTAGCCGATGCTTAGACCTTCTTCACATGGATTTATTTGGACCGATTCAGGTCATTAGCCTAGGAGGTATGCTTTACACCATGGTAGTTATTGATGATTATTCTAGATATACCTGGGTAATATTTCTACCATCTAAACGTGAAACTGTATCAAACCTGATCACACTTCTTAAGCGGTTGCAAAATGAAAAATCAACTCGTATTAATAGCATTCGAAGTGATCGAGGTACCGAATTTACCAATAGTACATTAACTGCATATCTTGATGAATCCGGCATTAGACACGAGTTGTCTAGTGCTAGGACTCCTCAACAAAATGGCCTGGCCGAGAGAAGAAACCGGACTCTCAAGGAAGCCGCACGGTCCATGATAGCCGATTCCGGCATTGCTCAGAAATTTTGGGCTGAGGCTATCAACACTGCATGCTATACACAAAACCGGTCTTTGATAAACAGATTTCACAACAAAACACCATATGAGGTTTATTTTAACAGAGTTCCTAAACTTAAATACCTCAGGATTTTCGGTTGTAAATGTTATATTCATATAAATGGTAAAACCCAACTTCAGGCGGTTTGTCCGTGACCAAATGGGTAATATTGATACCCAGCCGGATCAAGCTGTTCCACAACAGGAAGCTGACACTTCGGTCCAATCCGAGGGAGTCGGTCGGTCTGACAATTTCGTTCAGCCTACCGACATGTCTAGCCTTGGTCAAGTTAACGGTAATTTGGTAGACATCCCTGAACTGAATCTCAGAAGAAACAGTAAACATCCTCCTGAGCAAATTATAGGTGACCCTTCAGAACCTATTCGAACTAGGAGTCAACTTCTGGAAGGATATTTTAACTCAGCTTTCATATCCCAGATTGAACCGAAAAGAATAGATGAAGCATTGTCAGATCCGGATTGGATCTTGGGAATACAAGAAGAGCTAAACCAGTTCGAGGGTAGTAAAGTCTGGTACTTAGTTCCCAGACCGAAAGATCAATCGGTCATAGGAACAAGATGGGTATTCAGAAACAAACTCAATGAGGACGGTTTGGTCACGAGGAACAAAGCCAGATTAGTGGCTCAAGGTTACAAACAGGAAGAAGGCATTATTTTGAAGAGTCATTTACTCCTGTAGCCAGAATTGAAGCCATTAGGATTTTTCTTGCATTTGCTGCTTTCAAAAACTTTAAGGTTTTTCAGATGGATGTTAAAAGTGCATTTCTGAACGGTGACCTACGTGAGGAAGTGTATGTTGAACAACCACCCGGTTTCAAAAGCGCTGCATTTCCAAACCATGTATACCGGCTAAATAAAGCTTTATACGGTCTAAAGCAAGCACCTAGAGCCTGGTATGATACACTAACCGCATTTCTATTAAAACATGATTTCACCATCGGTTCGGTGGATAAGACATTGTTCAAATTTGAAAAGAAGGAACATATCCTACTTGTTCAAATTTATGTAGATGAAATCATTTTCGGTTCCACCGATCCTAAGCTATGTGACAAGTTTTCAAAAATGATGACTGACAAGTTTGAGATGAGTATGATGGGAGAATTAAGTTTCTTCCTAGGTCTTCAGGTCAAACAACTTAAAGAAGGAACATTCATCAGTCAACCTAAATATACCAAGGAGCTGCTAAAGAAATTCGGTATGGACACCTGCTCCTCGGCGGCTACTTCAATGAGCTCATCCATTAAACTGGACAGAGATGATGAGGGCCAATCGGTAGACCAGATTGCATACCGGGGCATGATCGGTTCCCTACTGTACGTGACAGCGAGTAGACCGGACATCCTGTTTGCAGTTGGTGTGTGTGGGAGATTCCAAGCAAATCCCAAACAATCCCACTACACAGCCGCAAAGAGGATACTGAAGTATCTAAAGGGCACACCTGATGTCGGTCTGTGGTACCCAAAGGACTCGTCCTTCAATCTAACAAGTTACTCAGATGCAGATTATGCAGGTTGTAAGATTGACAGAAAGAGCACCAGCGGAACATGTCAGTTCCTTGGTGACCGGCTCGTCTCATGGCATAGCAAGAAGCAAAACATCTGTGGCCACATCCACTGCAGAAGCTGAATACCTGGCGGCCGGAAGTTGCTGTTCTCAACTCCTCTGGATCCAACAGCAGCTGAAGGACTTCGGTATCATAGCCGAAGAGTCCCCGATCTTCTGCGACAACACGAGTGCCATAGCGATCACCTACAATCCGGTTCTCCACTCCAGAACCAAGCACATCGACATAAGGCATCACTTCATTCGGGAGCATGTCACGCTGAAGCATATCCGGCTGGAATACGTACCGACCGATCATCAAGTAGTCGATATCTTCACAAAGCCGCTACAGGAAGCTAAGTTTTCTCAATTCAGGCTTACTCTCGGCTTAACCGATATTAGCCAAATCCTTCCAAAGGATGCTTAAAGGGAAACCGGTTCAGATAGACAAAACCGGTAATTCTTCCTAAGCTGTTGAATTTAGAATCTTCAGGGTGTCTGTGGAAGAACCGCCCAGCTTATCAGATAGAGTAAACCGACCGGCTACTTGGTGCATGCGCCAAATAACCGCATCGGGATGAACAACTGATACCTGACCGGTTCGGAAGCAAGCAACCCTAGATTATTTGAATTTCAAACAGAATAGGAATAGTTATCAGGGATTAAGGATATCTGTTCTGCAACATTACCCTCTCAAAGTAAAATAGGTCGCGCCTAAAAAGACGTGAAGATCTTTTGATATCTTTCACAGTCCAGGCCTATGACCGACACCTAGACTGCAAACATGCCTATTTCATGCAATATCTCTTATCCTACAGTTAATACATGTCATCCCATTTAATGCCTGGACAATAGGATAGTCCCTAAACTAGTATTTAAGTGAAGCAAACGTTCACCACAACACTCACAAGTCACAAGAACATCCTCTCACTAAGGCACAAAATGTCTTAGTTTCCCAACATCCTTCAGGTTGATTTTCAATCCTGTTTTTCCACAGACCAGTATGAAATATACAAGATGATAAAATCTTTGGAGGAAACCGGCCTCCAAAGTTTCCTATGTGATAAGCACTCCATCTATCCGGACTCCGTTCTGGAGTTCTTCCACAATGCAAGGGTGTTTCGGGGCACCCCCCACTTTGACACCCACATCCAATCCAAGGTGGGAGGCATTGTCTTCGATTTCACTGAACGAGATTTTGCAAGGTGTCATAGCCTGCCAAGGCACGAGATCACAGATCTGTACATCCCTGGGGATGTAAAAGCCGAAGTCTGCGTTGCCCTCTCTCGGTCTAACGACCCGGTTGAGGACCATGGAGCAAAATCATGTCTAAGAGCTGAATATCAGCTTCTCAACGATGTGATCGGCAAGAGCATTTTTGGTAGGGACGTCACAAACACCTACAGTGTCTCGAACTTCAACATGATGGCGGCCATAATCACCGGCACACCAGTAAATTGGTCTAGGGTGCTCTTCGACACCCTTATCTGGATGATCGGCATCCGATCAGTTGGTTTCATTCCTCAAATAAGCAGCCTCCTTGTGGAGCTTGGAGTCCCAACCTGTCCCGGCGAAGGTTTAAACCAAGCTCAGGTGCTCACCAAAGAAGTAACCGACCCATTTTATAGGCGGTTCGAGAGGGCCTGGAGGAGAAGAAACCGCAACGGTGATGTCAACCCCTTTGCACCCTAAGTCACTCCTTCCTGCACCCGGTCGTTTTGCTTCATGCACCGGGTGTATTCTTGTCCAACTCAAGTTTGATCGTTTCGGCCTCATCTTTGTTTCTTTCGGCTTTATTTGTGTCTTTCTTAATTTCATGTTTTCTTCATCGTTCCTGTATGCCATTTTCGGCTTTGTCTCTGTTATTTTCGGCATCTATCTAATTAATCTCGGTTATGTTCAAGTGCATTTAATGAGATAATTCAAATCAATGAAATAACCCCCAACCACCCGCACATTTAATTTCCAACCAAACTGGTTACTTCCCAACCAACACTTACCTAGGGCTTTGCAAATTTGCCACTTCCCCATGCGCCTTGAAAAGGTAAAAATTCCTTTCCTTAATAAAACAAAACTGACCATCAATGCTCAGATTTTCCCTCCAAAACCGATCCTATATAAGGAGCCATCCTCTACTCATTTCATCACATCCGAAAGCACAAGATCACATCTGATACTCTTGAATCCCGTCTCTCTCTCAAATACCGAAATCATGCCGAGCAGAACTCTGGGAAACTTTCTATGCATCGATTTCAACTCTTGCACGGGCATAAGGGATTGCACTACTAAGCAGAAATTCATGTATGACTCTCTTGCTAAAACCGGTCTTCAACCGTTTCTTGAAGAGGCCGGTCCTATTCTTCTAGACGATGTCAAGGCCTTCTTTCGAAGCGCCTGCATCAGGGGGAAGTACATCGTCTCGACTGTCAGAGACCACACGTTCTGGATCAACGAGGTTGAATTTGCCTCACTACTCGGTCTACCCACTGAAGGTTTCTCTGACTTTCCGACTATTCAGGACCTTGCGGGATTTGAAACCGCGCAATACCTGTCGGCCACCCCCTCTCCGGTGGAACAATTTGGGCCAAAACCCAACTTGCTAGTCACGGTCAGCTACTGCTCGAAATCGTGACCCGGTCAATTCTGTGTCAATCACCTAATCAACGGTATTCCAGGAATACCTACAACATCATGACCCACATTCTTTGCAAATCGGCCATCAATTGGTCATCGGTCATATGGGAAAACTTAAAGAATATGGTGCTGACCAAGAAAGGTCTCGGGTATGCACCGCATATCAGCAAGCTGATTCTTGGGTACCGACCGGAGTTCGGACCAGGCACACCGGCTTCCTCTTCAAACATCCTCGACAGGGATTCGGCAATAGAACGAATCTGGAGAATGTCTTTTGAATAGGCTATACTTTACATTGTTTCTGTATGCCTATCTCTGTACCGAATCTTATAATCGGTTTCCTTTATCTGCTATCTCTTGACCTTTAATATCATTTCAGTTTAAATGACCGTGTCTTCTCAATTCTTTGAACATTTATCTAAGTAACCGGTTCACATCTTCAACCTATAACCGCGTTCTCTTCCGGTCACATGAAATCTGCATAATTTGTTAAACACTCTAAATAATCAATTGACCTTAGAAACCGTTCAATCCATCGGTTTCTAGAAGAAGAGTGCGTCATCAATGACATAAGCAAAGGATTTTGGAGGGAAATCTCCCGCTCAAATTTGCCGCCCACCTCCTTTTGTTTTACCGCCCATAGTTTGGCGCCTTTTCCATTTTGGAGGGAAAATTCCCGCCCATTATTGATGGGACGGTTGGGCTTCCAAACCGCATCTATAAAAGGGACCTTCGGTCATTTTCTTTCATTCTCACGCGAATCTACTTTCTCTCTCTAAGCTTTCTAACTCTTTTGAAGCGGCTCTCTCTCTCACTTTCTCAAACTCTTTAACATGGGTCGTGATTCGGTGTTGTTTAGACTCTACTCTCAGGTGGATTTCGAGGAAATCCGGCTGAATGGTACGACTGAGGCGAAAGCAGTTATTGACCGGGTAATCAAAACCGGTCTGGAATATTTCCTAGGCGGTCCTCACGTCATTTACAAAGATGCGGTCGAAGAGTTCTTCAAAACCGCAACTATCGCCTACGACAAGATCACCGCGACTGTATGCGGTTCCCGAATAGAGCTCACAGAAGAATTGGTGGCCGAAAGCCTGCGTCTTCCAACTTCCGGCCAGGATGCAACGGCAGAAATAGACCAGAACACTTTTGAATCGGCTTGCTACATTCTATCGGCATCTAATGAGCCGATCAAAACATCCGGGAGCAAGCAAATGCTAAGGCCGGAGTATATCCCGATATGTGACATCTTCAAAGGGCGATCCTGGCAAGGGGAGGAAACCTCAACAACCTCACAAGGGACAAAATCAAGATGCTAATCGGTCTGATGGAGGGTAAAGAGGTCAACTGGGCAAGATCGGTGTTCAGCAACCTCATGGATATGGTGAAACCGGACTCAACCCGGTCGTGGGGATACGCCGTGCCCCTCGGTAAGATCTTTCTCCACTTGAATCTCAACATCGGTCCCGGCGTTGCGGTAGCAAAACGCTGCCTCATCAGATCAAGGCAATTCCTTGAAAGGACACAGCCGGCCCCCAGCTCCACAGGTGGCCGAAAGAAGAAAGCCGCAAAGAAAGATGCCCCGGCCAAAGCAAAGACCGGAGGAAAAGGCAAAGAAAAGATAACCTTCTTAGACCCACCACAACAAACAGAAGATGAGGAGTGGGCCTCTACAGAAACCGACACGGAGAGGACCGATGATAGAACGGTCAATGACGACGATCATTCGGCTCGGAGTCCAAACGATGCCGAACCAAACACCAACGCTG
Source organism: Impatiens glandulifera (assembly GCF_907164915.1). Classification (NCBI taxonomy): domain Eukaryota; kingdom Viridiplantae; phylum Streptophyta; class Magnoliopsida; order Ericales; family Balsaminaceae; genus Impatiens; species Impatiens glandulifera. The sequence goes on along the minus strand of NC_061867.1, from coordinate 18,460,672 downwards.
AGACCACCGAGGGTGAAGAAGGGGTTGATAAAGAAGCCAATGATGAAGGCTACAACACGGAGAGGGAGGAGGCCGAAGAAGCAGAGGCCGATAGATTAGCCCAGAAAATCCTTCAGGGCGTCAACAAGCGAGCAGAAGACGTTGAAGAGCTATACTTGGAGTGGCATGAGCACCGGTTCGGTACACCATATAGAGATATCCTACCGGGCCTCACGGAAAAGCAATGCATCGACAGATTGGAGGAAGTAGAGGACCTGATGATGAGCCTCACAAAATCCAACACAATTCAAGAGGTACAAAGCCGAACCTGTCTCCTGTTACCGAGGATCCAACTTCGGAAACTAAGAAAGCGCATCCGGAGAATTAAGGAAGAGCTCGACAAGACGGGATCGGTGGACACCGTAGCGCCGCGGGTGTTAACAAGGCTTGAAAAAGGCAAAAGGGAAATAATTCAAGAAATTGAGCGACTGGAAACGATATGCAGCCGAATGCAAGTACCGGTCTATACTGCTCCCGTAATCGAAAAGTTTCCAGTTAACTGTCCAACACCTCCAAGGGAGGATGCGGCACCGGTCTTGGAGATTGCGGCAACATTAGAACTTCCAAAAGAGAATGCGGCACTGATAGAATCTAATGACAGAGCCGATCCAAATCCCACCGAGCAATCACCTCCCCCACAACCGGAAGTCACCGCTTCAGACCTTCCTAAAGAATGGGCTGCTAAAGAATGGGTTGAGGACCGTCTTCAAAAGCTTGAAGCATCCATATCGGAACGGATCGATGACCGCATACAAGAACACAATAAATGGGCTCAGCGAACCGCAAGTCTGGAGGATGTGACCTCCGATCTAAAGAAAGACTTCGAACGGGTCGACACGACACTTAACCGGGTCTCCGAACTCAAGAAGACAAACGAGAATCTCGTGGCCGAAGTAAAGGCACTTTCCGAACAGATGGCCGAAATTCTAAGGGCTAAGGTGGACGCGGACGCCGCGACTATAGCGGCTGATGCTCAAGTAGCCAAAAGGGTCCAGGATGCGCTGGACGCCGAAGTTAGCAAAGATAAAGAGCCACCGCGCCCAACTCAGCTGACCGAAGCGGAAGTGGAAGCCGCACGAATTAAAAAGGCTGGGGCCATATTCCCAGGGTTTGCTGAGAAAGTGGCCAATCAAGCTGCGGAAGATGCCGCACGATTGGAAAGGCAAAAACGGAAGCTGGACGAATTCTCCAAAGTAAACAAGAAGAAGAAGGCGGCCGCCTCCGTTTCAGCACCGAAAAAGAGACAGAGGGAGGCCCCTAAGAAAGTTCAGATAACCGAGCTGCTCAAAGAGGTCTCTGAACCGGTCATTACGGGCACATCGCAGCAAGCCGACCAAGTCGAGGACGAAGTCGAAGAACAACTGCGGTCCCGGTCTAAAAGGCGACGATCTTCCGAACCGACCGGGCAACAGCAACCGAAGAAAAAGAAGAGCGTCTATGATTTCACGGACTCTGAATAGGGACTATCCTTCTTTTCTTATTGGCCTTAGTATTTCTATATATTTTGTCTTTTCCGGTCATCGATATATAAATATATAAAGTTATTTTTGAATCCGGCCTTATTTTGCATTTCTACTTAGTTTTGATAATTTTAAATAAAATAATCAAAAAGGGAGAAATTGTTAGATAAAAGATAAAGACTCTTCCAAAACTTTTCTCAAAATTTTCTCTCAAAATTTTTCGAAAAATTCTCTAAGTCTTTTTCAAAAAACCGGACAAACAAAAACAACTGGCCTACGGTTGCAAACTTACATGATTTTGATAATTTTAAATAAAATAATCAAAAAGGGAGAAATTGTTAGATAAAATAAGACCGGTTCAAATAAACCTAACTTAAATAAACTTTCCATGCAGGAACAAGGAACCGGACCGGATGAACAAGAGAACCGACTAAAGAAAACCAATCGGTCAAGCTACTAAACCGATCAAGAATATTCGGAACGTGACCGCACAAAGAAAGGATCGGCCAAAGCTCAAAACCGGAATCATCAAACAGCCGATCATCCACAAGACAAGAATAACCGGAAGAAGTCCGGTTACATCACTACCAAAAGACATTCGGCCAAGTCAAATGACCGACCCGTACAAGAAGACAATTTGGTTATCTGTTGAGAATGATACCAAGGGAACAGACTGAATACTTCCATATCCATGCAAGTCTGAGGAAAGACTGTAGGCTGCAGAAAACAGTACTACCGGATCCTTCTACTTCGGGATAAGCCAGAAAGGAAATCTTCTAAGTACAGACAACTGCCCAACAGACAGTGTCTACATCAAGTAAAAGACAAACCCGGCAGGTTTTCTTACACACCGGAAGAACAGACCGCCAGGTCTGAGACATAATACCAGGTCTGAGATTGACCATCAGGTCTGAGGAAACGACCGCAGGTCTGAACCTCTGAAACACTGAATCACTGCACTTCTGATCAGCCAATCAGATTCAAGGCAGTGAAATATGACCGTTGGCATATTTCACCTATAAAAGGGGTAGCTGAAGAAGAGTAAATGCAGTGACTTAAGCGGGACATTAAGAGACAACAGTGTGATATTAAGAGAATTTACTACAAGTGATAAGAGTGTACTGTTCTAGAAAGCCTAAGTGTTGAAAGTTAGAGTGTGTTTTACAATTTCGGTGTAAATTGTAAGAGTGTTATCGAGCAGGAAATAAGTCTTGATCGGCCTGTACTTGTATTCCTTAGTGAATATCCTTCTCGCGGTTTCGAGAGGAAGGGGTGACGTAGGAGTTTTATCTCCGAACATCCATAAAATCTGTCTTGCTATTTACTTTCTGCCGGCTTCATTATCTAACCGACTAACTTAACCACACCGCTCCAAACCGACTTTATACTAACCATACCGAATATCCAGATTACCGAAACCGACCCACCATTTCCAAATCTCCATCATCCGAAACCGACCGTGCCTATCATACAAGCGTGCCGCTTCAACCTGAAAGCAAACCTCTTCCGCGCTTGAACCTAGTTCAAGGGTTTGTGACAGGTTGTGTAGTATTGAAACCCCGGTGTTAATCTCTAACCGGATTAACCACCACCCTACGAGTAAGAACCGCTAATCGGTCCAACCCCCGGTCCACCAGCGGCGATCTAGATCCTAACAACAGTTTTCTAGCGACTCTACTAAGGATTAAATTGTTTAACTCAAAAACATAAAAAACATGCCCACTAAAAAAACATTTTTAGGTTAGTAGGCACAACTAAAAAGGTATATCACTTGGTAGATACATAGGCTTTATCCAAACAAATGCATTAATTTATAGTGGTTGAACCTTAATTACTTTTAGAAGTAGACGCTAGGATGTCGGTACTTCTAAAAGTTAAATGCAAAGATTGTCGACGAGGAACGACAATTTGTTACAAATCGAGCAATGATGTTGCGAGAGTTTGACCTAAAATACATGGGATCGACCATTCTCTTTGGCAGCGAGTCATCCAATATGACGTAGGCATTGTGGAGATAAGGGAAAATTCTCGATTGAGTCAATACTTCCTAGTTTATGGAGGTGTTAACCCCCTCCAATCCAACACTTTGAAGTTAATCTTCATTATATATATATATATATATATATATATATATATAAATAGATTAGTTAGTTACAAAGTTTAATTTAAATTGTTAAGAATGTCACGCGTTCATCAAATTTGATGTTGAATTTGAAATATAAAATCTTATTAGTCTAGTTGGTTAAAGGATTGTACCATTTTTGTTAGATTGCAAGTTCGAAACATACATATAACATTTTTAATTTTATTTTGATCAGTTTTAAATTTATGGTCGGGTTAACCCACAATTCGACTCAAGTATCCATTTGCTCTCACATATATATACAAATTAATCACAATTCTCGACTCGGCAATCTGAATACTTTGAAATTAAGTATCATTAGATACGCAGAAACACATGAAAAGTTTAATGAGTAATACATGTATCTAGTTTTGTGTAAACGACCAAACTAACATTACTAGAATAGATAGTTAATAATAAATATTAACATACTAAAATTCATCAACTTAGAAACATTCATAGATGATGAATAGAACCGAGAAATAAAGTAGCAGTGGAGTTGTATCTTTATCATTGTTATACACAAATGGATTTAAAGCTGAAATCTATCCATTGATCCCATATCGAGCTCTAGCTCATGCCACTACTAAACTCATCTTGCTCCAATCCTTGCTACGTGAACATTGCATCTCCCCGCTTCAACATCTCACTCTATGGTGTGACAACATTGATGTTTAATTTCTGTCGGCTAATCCAGTTTTTCATGCTCGTACGAAACATATAAAGATTGATTTTCACTTCTTTCGCGAACGTGTTGCTTAGAAATCTAGTTTCATCCGATACATACCTATTGATGATCAAATTGCCGACATCCCCACCAATGGACTTGCGTCAAACTGATTTGCTTTATTATGTAACAAAATCACGATGTGTGTCTCCCCGTTTCGTTTGAGGGAATGTATTAAAGACTCTACAATTAAAGAACAACACACTTGAGTCTCTTGGTTTTTATATTCCAGCTATTAAGTATATTTAAAATCTTTACATATTCTAACATTTTAGTTTCCCTTATTTTTTTTATAAATTCATACTCTTGTAATTGTAATAACACACTAAAATACATTCTTAATCTACAACAAATTCTTGCTTACTTATCTCTTTCACTATTGCAATATCATACAAATTATTCAAATCAGATAATCAAATTGATAAAAAAATACTTTTTAATCATCTTACACATAAAAATTCAGTATTATCTTAGTCTCTTACCTTTATGACAATTTTTTATTCTTTTTATCTAACTTGAGTCTTCAAAAAAATAAACATACTCAATTTTATTCATATACTGTTTTTGTTAAATGAATATTTCTATATTGTCTATAAAAATTAGACACGTCAATATAAATATATTTCAAATCTTACATTATCAACTTTTTATTTAAATAATCTGAACAATTTAGAATGACATTATTTTCTTTAATAAAAAAGAATGTTGATAAAATATACTCATAAAATATATCTTCTCTAATCTATGATTATTTGAATATCAAAATAAAATTCAAAAGTTATAATTTTTTTGGTCGGAATTACAAATTGGGGCTACTTATTAGGGGTCCATCCCAATTTGGGATCTCTTATTTGGAACTTCAAAATTTGGGGCTTCGCATTTCAGGTTTGTAAAAAATTAGATTTTCTCTAACGGACATAAACGTCCGTCAAAGAGTAATCTTAACCTGTTTTCATAAGTACAAGATCGGTTTCATTGATTAAAATTTAGGGCATCATATATTAGCAACATCGAGTTGAGCACGACTCTTCGTGCTCACATACACTCTCTTTTCCACTTCCAGCATCCGCAAAGGTAAAGCAAATTTTTTTCAACGCACCTAGAGAGAGAAATTTTCTCTAGACATTTTTTTTCTCACTTTGGCAACGACCGACACATCAACACCGTCGGAGCTTCCGACGTCGAAATGATCTTAAATTTCTCCAACAGGTGCGTCTCTTTCCCCCTATAAACCGAATATTCATGAATTGAATGTTGAGGACAATGGAAAGATGATATCGAAGAAAATATGGGAGGCAACCCGGGAAAAAGCGCAGAAAGTAGAATGAGCTCCTCTTGTATGGTCAACGAAGATTATCCCTAGATACTAGTTCATCCTATGGCTCTCCTTCTTGGAAAGACTCAACGCTCATAATCATATCAGCAAGTATATGAGTATCCCGACACGAGCTGTCTTCTATGTAGAGGAAATGAAGAAACCATAGATCACCTATTCGGGTGCTACTGTATTGCTTCAGAGTTTTAGACAGATACTATATAAGCCTGAAGCTGATCAGTTTCCTGAGCGAATGGAATGAAATCAAAGATGCAACACTACTCAAAGCCATGGGAAATAGATTTGCAACAAGATTATTCAAGTGCGGCTTTAGAGCAGTGGTGTATAACATTTGGCAAGAACGGAATACAATGGTATATGACAGAACCCGCAAAAGCGTTGAAGAGTTATGGAAAGATATTGTATCAGATTGCAGCGCCCTCGCGGGAACGTCGACAAGAATTCCAAGCACGGAGCAGAACTGAAATATCTGTAGGAACTGGAATTTACCGTTTTTTAAACTCGCTAGAATTGAAAACATTGTAATCAGATAATTCATTTATGATTTTAGCTTTTTAGCTTTTATTCAGAATATTACGACTTCAAAATCATTCTAGGCCTGTCTAGAATGATCTCTTAAACTCGTGGTTTTTTCCCAATTTTAGGAATTTTTAATGAAATGACGCAAAGTCGTTTTCCCCAAAAAAAAGGTAAAGTAATGTTAACATGTTTTCATATGTCCAAGATTTGTTTCATTGATTAACATTTAGGGCTTCATATAGCACCAAGAAACTCTTCTTCCTCACATACACTATCTTCTCCACTTCCAGCATCCGCAAAGGTAAAGTAATCTTAAAAAAATTTCATATGTCCAAGATTTGTTTCATTGATTAACATTTTGGCTTCATATTTTTTTAATTAAATAAGAACTAGCATGGCACCCTACAGTCATGGCCCCCCATTTAAACTCAAAGCGTTTCTAGGTGAAATCGAACTCGTGACCTTTCGGTGGAGTAGTTCTTCATATTGTAGACACTCATTTTTGTTTCCTAAAATTATATTTTTAAATAAATCTAGAGCCTACCAAATTACTTTTTTTAATTACTTTTGTGAATAATATAGCCCTTCTTTACTGTCTGGAGCTGAAGACAAAGCTGCATTAGACTAGCTTGAGATTTAGAGGAGAATGTGTATTCTAAAGTAGAGCAAATGGCTTTAGATGTGGTGCAGGATTCACCAACCACTTGGGCTATGATGAATTATGAACGGGTGGAGAGAAGACATGAAAGGATCCTTTGATTTTGTTCCTCCCAGATGGTAAAATCAAAATTTGGAGTAAAGACACTAGATCCGTCAGTAACATCGGATTAAAGAAAGGCTTCAGGGGAAGAATTAGTTCCAGTAACATATGGATAAAGGCCATAACCTTTTATGATAGGTAAGATTTGAGTTTTACAAAGAATAAAGTTTTTGTGATCAAGTTTATTAGATGTGAGATTGTGAAAGAGATTAGTGGTTGAATAATGACTCTAATACCAAGTGAGAGAGATAAGTAAACAAGTTTAGAACTAGTTATAGATTAATAATATATTTCAGTGTGTTATTACAATTACAAGAGTATGAATTTATATAAAAATAAAGGAAACTAAAAGGTTATAGTACATAAACATTTTAAATATACTTAATAGCTGGAATATGAAAACAAGAGACTCAAGTGTGTTGCTCTTTAATTGTAGAGTTTTTAATATAACCTAGGGCTACAAATGAGTCAAGCCGCTCATAAGCTACTCGCGAGCCGATCGATCAAAGCTCGGCTTGATCTTGACTTTGATCGTGTTCAAGTCGAGCTCGATCAAACTCATTTAATATTAAAGCCGAACTCGAGCTCATATAATGATTGTTCGATGGCTTGTCGAGTTTTTTCGAGCCTGATAATATAGTATATATTTTTATTTATTTAATATTAAAATTTAAAACAATATTTTTTTTCTTCTCTCCCTTTTCAAAGCCCATATAACCATATAATAGGCCCAATCCATGTTATTATATTATCTAAAAACAAAACACTAATTTGTAGTCTCTTTTTCTTCTCTCTCTTCCGTCTTCACAATTTATTCTTCTTCATCGTCATTTCAACTTTCTCTTCACAATTTCATCTTCTTCTTATCATCTTATTATTCTTCACCATTTCGTCTTCTTCTTATCTTCTTATTCTTCTTCACCATTTCATCTTCTTCACTATTTCATCTTCTTCTTATTCTTTTTCACCATTTCATCTTATTCTTTTTTCGTCTTCAATATTTCTTTTACTCATTGATAATAGGTTGATTCAATTTTTTATATTATCTTTCATCTATAATATTTTTCTCATTCATTCATAAGGCTTATAGGTAAAATTCATTCACAAAGCTTACAGGTATCTATCTATTTTCATATTTGCACTTCTGACTATAGATAACTTTTCACTTCTGACTATAGATAACTTTTCACTTCTGACTATAGATAACTTTGATTTCCTTTTGTATTACGAGAAACTTATGCTTATAGGATTAATATAAAAAAAATACTATTATATATTATATATATATATATATATAAGTATGAAATATAGAAACATTATTATATATAATGATTTTTAATTTATATTAGAGTTGATATATAATGATTTTCAATTTATACTAGGGTTAGGGTTGGATTATTTATAGAAAAAAAAGGCTTAAATAAAGATATAATAATTAGTATATTATATATAATATTATATAGTATTGAAGGAGATAAAAAAAAGGTTAATATATTATATATTATATTGAAAAGAATAAAAAAATGTTAATATATTATATAAAATAAAAAGTAAAAAAAAATGTTAGTATATATTTTATATATATTATGAAGGGATAAAAAAATGATAGTATATGTATTATATAAAATATGTTGAGAGAAAAATGAATTTATAAAATTAATAATATATAAAAAAAAATTAATAGATTATAACTATAAATAAGTTAATAATTTCTAGTTATACTTGCACTCAAATAGTTTAAATATATAATAATATTTAAAACATGTTTAATATTTTGTTGACAATATCTATTATGATATTTCATAATGTATAAGTTAAATTTTGATATTTTTTTAACATATATTTTTATATTAATTATTTTTAAGCTTAAATATTTTATATTATTGATGGTAAGTTCGTGTGTTATGCTTGAAGAACTAAAAAAAGATTAATATATTGAATGTTCAAACAATTTATATTATTTTGTACTTTAAGTTTGAAATTTTATGTTTTATAATTTTGATTAATAATGGTGGTTTGATGTTTTTGAAGTTTGAACTATTATTTTTGAAATTTTGAATATTTATGATTGTTTCATATTTTTATTTTAAAATACGTTTTAAATGTTGAATATATATGAAAGTTTGATATATTTTTTTGAAAATAATGATTTGAGTTTGTGTTCAAGCTCGATTTCGATTTCGAGTTCGAGCTTGAGTTTGAAAATTTAATTTTAGTTAAAACTTTTCGAGTCGAGCCGAGCTTGTAGTTTAATAGTCGAGCTCGAGTTCGAGCTCAAATTTATAAACTCGTTCAAGCTCAAGTTTGAGTCAAGCTAATAAATACTAAATCGAGTCGAGCTCGAGCTCAAGCTGGTTCGAGCTCGACTCGACTCATTTGCAGCCCTAATATAACCTAGCATGAATTCTGTGCATTTGCACGGATAAGAATATATTTAAAATATTATTTATCTATAAATATTTTAGATAAAATTAATATTATTCAAATCTAAGTAATTTAAAATTAGTTTTAGTTTGTATAAATTAAGTTTAAATTTAAACTTAATGTTAACATATATTTAATCTACTCGGCACCCCACGTAATCCCTCAATGCACCCTACTTAACCCCTCAATTGACCATCATCCCTCGGAGAACCACCCACCAATATTAGTCGACCTATATCGATGACAAATCTCTTATCTCTCGTCAAACTTAACCACCAATCTTAATTCTGACTTCACACTCGACAAATCACCTACCACCCACCTAATCTCCATCACGAGATGGAGGTTGGAATTAGTTGTTGGTTTGACGAATATTTATTTAAAAGTTGGGTCACCATATATTATAGTCAATAATTTATTCTTATGAATCTAAATTTGCATGTTTTGAAATTTGAATCCTTTAACCGCTAGACCACTTGAGATTGTTGAAATAATTTTATTATTTTTTGTATTTATATATATTTTGTATTTAATATTTATTATTAATTAGTTAATTTTTATATTCATCAAAAAATTATTTATATTAATAAAGAAAATATTATATATATATATATAATGAGAAAAAATGTATAAGAAAAGATAAAATATATTTATATAAAACTAATGATGAAAAATTAATATATATATATATATATATATATATATATAAAAGGTTTTAATATATATATATATATTATAAATTATTAATAAAAAATATATTTTATGATTAATGTGAATATATATATATATAATTAATGTGGAAGAAAATTATTAGAAAAGAAAAAAATATAAGATAAAATATATTTATAATCTTTAAAATCAAAATTTTAATTAAGAAAAAGAGGGTAGGGAAGAAGAGAGAGAAAATACCTGATTACGTGGATTATACACTCCCCAAGGCAGCCCATTTGATAAAATTATTAAAGTATTTAAAAACATTTATTCTAATTTGAAACATATAATCTTGTAGCTTACTGGTTTAAGATAAAAACTTAAAACTTTTATATGGTTATAGGTTCAAATATCATTAAAAACAATTTCTTTTTCTCAAATTTATAAACTAAATCTAAAGCAACAAAAATATATCGTCTTTTTTTCTTCCGGGGCTGGGGCAGCCCAAAACTCCGGGCCGGCTCTGAGTTTTGTTAACTTTAAGCATCATTATATATAATAGATTGTTAGGGTATAAACATTTGTTATGAATTCACTATAATAGATTAGATGTCAATACTTGTCTATAAGAGAGTAAAGGTTATGAGTTCGATTCTCAATGAAAATATCTCAAATGATAGATCATAAAAAAAATCATGTTAGTTTCCTAAATTTAAAAGACTTCAAATTATTATTATATATATACTTTTTATAATAATTATTTATTATACTAATATTATTTAAATTAATTTGTTTGTAAGGAAAATTGAACAAAAAAATCTCATACAATAGTTTGCTAGTGTTTACTAGTTTCTTGTACTTATTTGTATTAGTATTTAAGAACCTTTTTTTATTAATATTATTATGAGTTAGAAAATTGTTTGATTACTATTTTTAAAATTGGTATTCCAGCCGCACCAACTATCACCAAAGAGAGATATATCATATTGAGGGTTTAATTTATAATAGAAAGAGGAAGTTAGACGAATTTGATTCACATGGATGGACGATAAGAATTATAGGGCTACCCACTTTCACAAGTCAATATTATGACCACTAAAATGAGTTGATGGAAAATTTGCTAAGGAAAAGGTATGTGGCGGCGAGCCGAGATAAGAATGACAGGGCTACCCACTTTCACTAGTCAATACTATGACCACTACAATGAGTTGATGGAAAATTTGCTAAGGAAAATGGATGTGGCATGTAATCGAGAAAATGTGGAAGAACACGGCGAGCCGAGATAGACGACCGGATCGGCAGCGACTGTGGGCTGGCAACACAGCACTCAAATAAAAGAACTAAAGACCAATTATTGCAAAGTGAAATACTTCATCTACTCAGATTGGTTGGAGTCTTTAAAGAGAAAATTTGCTCAACTATCTAATAATGCAGGCAAAAGGATAACTATCTAATAATGCAGGCAAAAGGATGACATGTGTATTAATAGTAATAACTTGCCTAAAGCTGCTCCTCAGTCCAACGACATCAATCAGTGGAGGCATTCGACATCTAAAACTAAAAATAGTTTTTAGACAAAAATAAGATAGACGAATTAAGAGTGAAGCTTCAACTCTTAGTAGAATATAGACGGTTAATAATAAATATTAATATGCTAAGTTCATCAACTCTAAAACATTTTAAATTCACCAGAGAAAATTATATTTACAGATTGTGAAGAAATTTTGCATGTCATACTTAATAAAACCTTCTTAAGAGGTTGTAACTTTCTGCTTCACATAGACTTAAAGGATAAAAGTCAAGAAAATATCGATCAAGCAATCTTAAGGTAAAATTAAAAGAAAAAAAATATATGTCCACTAATGATAGAATTTAGAGTTCGATAACTTTGATCAAGAATCTCTCTAAAATCATATGTGTGTATTTTTTTGCCCAATAAAAATATCATCTTGCCTATGCAATACTTCAATTCCAAGAAAGAATTACATATTTTCCAAATTAGTCATTTCAAATTAATAAACATATATTCTTGTTTATAGTTAATATAAGAACATTCACTTAAAGACATACTCATTTTAGGCTATACAATGAAAACAATATGTTTCAATAATATTATACTAAGCTTATGTGCTTGTTTTAGGCTATACAATGCTTTCTTTAACTTGAAACTTTATGAACTTCATATTTTCTTTTCTCATACCTATGTGACTATTGAATATATAGTTCTTCATTTAATTCTTCTCAAAAAATGTTGATTTTACACCAAGTTGATAAATTGTCCATTTATGTAGAGTAGTCATTGCAATTATAAGTCTATTTATATCCAATCAAACAAGAAATTCAAATATTTCATTATAGTCTACTGCATGTTCTTGATTAATCTTTTTTTTAATAAATCGGACTTTGTACTTATCAACTTTTCATTTCTCATTCAATTTAATCTTGTAACTCATTTCACATACATCTTCTGTGTTTCAACTAGTAGGTTAGTCATATTTCTTTCAATATCTATAGCATTTCTCTATTTTGATATATTCACAACTTTAAAAAACAATATAGGATCACTATTTACAAGCAATGCTTTATTGTATAACACCATCTTCAAGTTTATCTTTCCTCAACTAGATAGTCTCTCAACCATATTGGTGGTCTTCTAACCCTTAAAGCCTTTCCTTATGTTGACTTTTAGTTTATCATCACTTTCATTCCAATCAGACGTGACACTACTTTCTTTACAGAACCAATATTATATAATTCAAAATTCCAAATTTTCAAACTTCACATTAAGTCACTAATACTTCCAACTCCTTAATTCATTTAAATTGATAGGATTAAATGGTTACATTAGTCTCTCCCTATAAGCTCTTATAACATTAACATTATGTGTGTATTAATAATTATTTTCAAAATAAAATATATGGAAGTTATATAATTTTTGTCAATTAAATTTTATTTTATATTTGATATTTTTCAAAAAAAATTCAATTAATATTTAAGAATTATAAATAATTATTACATCTCAAAATAAAATTATATGAGTGTTCTTGAACAAAGAATTTAGATCTGCGTTGCCTTCTTAGGCTTCGTTGAAGGTTCTTCAAATGTTTTAATTGTAGGCACTCATATTTATATCATTTGAGTAATTAATATTTATTTTTTTATTCTATAACTCTTGAGATGAGATTCTAAGAGTTTGAAAATACCAACTATGTTTTAATGGTAGGCAGTCATATGTTTTTGTTAAATAATTGAGATGATTAATTATATTAGAAAAATAATTATATTAGAAAAATGATCTAATTATACTAGAAATAATTATAATGTTGAGTTGGATATTTGATTACACTTTATTAACCTTGCATAATGTCGAAGAGATCGAAAAAGTCAACAAACAGTTGGCCATATACTGGATGAAAATGAAGTGGCTACTGATTATACTAAACTAGAAACAGTGAACACGTGGACAGTTTCAAAATCAACTAAGAAATTTAAAGAGTTCCTAGGTCTGACCGAATATTATAGAAGATTTATCAAAGGCTACAATTCCATAGCCCAACCCTTCATTTCCTTGCTGAAAAAGGTCAATTTGTATGGAATGAAGAAGGTGATGAGGCATTCCTGATGTTGAAGCAGCGTATGCTTTCCCCTCTGGTCCTGACGCTATCCAATTTCAAAGTACATTTTGTAGTAGAAACAGATGCAAGTGGAGCTGTAATTGGGGAGATATTGATGCAAGAAAGACAACTCCTCTCATTCATAAGCAAGGAAATTGAACTAGGGAAGTTACCATCATTGACATACGAGAAAGAGTTGATGGCCTTGACCTTTTTTTGTGGAGAAGTGAAGATCTTATCTTAGATACCAGCAGTTCATTGTAAAGACCGGCCATAATGTTCTCAAATACCTGCTAGAATAGAGAGTACAGACCCTGTCACAAGGGAAATGGCTTTATAAATTGGTGTGATACAATTTTGTGATTCAATATAAAAGGGAAAAGAAAACCTGATGGCAGATGCAATGTCCATGCGGGTAAAAGAGTCCAATGTGCAGGGGTCTCCGTCTATCACACTATTATCCGAAGACAAATTCATGAAACCTATGAAGTGGATCCTAATTTGGCTAAAATCATTCCTGAAATTCGTGTTAATGCTGACTCTCACCCGAAATACTCATATGATCATGGGATGCTAAGTAAAAGGTACCAACTAGAAGTGGGAAAGAACAACAAGCTCAGAACCAACCTAATTGCAGCAATTCATTTGGGAGTAGAAGAGTGACATTCGGGAACACTGGTCACCCAAAAAAATGCAGCTAGTTTACTCCTAGTTAGGGATGCTGAAAGATATTAGAGAATTCGTCCAAACCTATGAAGTGTGTCAAAAGAATCGGACTATTAAACATATACGAGTTTGCTAGATCCCTTAGCAATTCCCAATCGGTTTTAGGAATTAGTCTCCATGGATTTCATCGAGAGCTTACCAAAGTCGAAAGTAAAAAAAATGTTATTTTGTGGTAGTAGATATACTATCGAAAATGGACCATTTTATAAGCTTACATTATCCTTTCACTGCCTGAACTGTTGCTGAAACCTTTATGGCTAATGTATCAAAAATCCATAGTATGCCAACAACCATAATCATCGATCGAAACAAGGTATTTTTAAGCACCTTCTGGTGGGAATTCTTGAGGATACAAGGAGTTAAGCAAACTTTCTCCACAGCTTATCCACCCAGACGGATTGCCGAACTGAGATTGCCAATAAATTTCTGGTGACTTATCTACGCTGCATAGCAGACCAAACTATAAAAGATTGGGTACAATTGTTGCCTTTAGCTGAATAATGGTACAAAACCAATTTATATACAAATTACAGATAATCCCTTTCGAAGCATTATACGAATACCCTATCCATACACTATAGTGGAAGAGGTGTATTTGATAAACTTCAACTCCTAAAATTCTATTTAAAAAAGTTCAGAATCATATGAAGCAGTTGCAGGATACAAAGAGAAAAGAGTTCATTTTGAAAGTTAGAAGTTGGGCATTGGTGAAGTTACAGTCATATCGATAGCTTTCGGTTAATATGTTATTTCGAAAACTCTCACTAAAGTATTTTGGGCCCTTTCAAGTGTTGGAAATGATTGGGGAAGTTGCCTACAAGATGGAACTTGAGACAGACACCAAGATACACAATGTCTTCTATGTTTCGCAATTAAAGATATTTCAAGAGATCCCTGCTGCTATTAAAGTAATCCCCAGCTTAGTGCACAACCTAACAGGACCGACAATATTTTGGGTGAACAAGACATGATGGTGCATGGGAAAATAAAAAGATAATTGTTGATCAATTGGGATGGGCCTCAAATAGAAGACCATATTTGGGAAGATGCTGAATTATTAAGCATTCAATGCCCGATGATACTGGTGATGGGGAGGCAAACAAGACCAAAGTCTCTTAATCAAAGTCGACAATCTTTAAATGGGGGAGATAATGTTACGATGAACGAATAGACCCAGCATCCTCCAAGGTCCAAATGAACATTTGGGCTAGATATTATTGCAGAGTTTCTGCTTTTTTCTATTACATAACAATATTTTAATTTTGTTGTCGGTTATTCACCAAACTGATTTATGTTAAGTCCATAGTAGTTGTGGTAACCGCAAAAATTAAATATTCTAAGGAAATTCAACTGCTATATAATGCTGAACTCACTTCCCCAATGGGGTATGAATGCAATTTTTTTTTGTGAAAGTTCTCAATCTCATTTATATTTTTTGATTTGTCTCTTTGTTTTGGACTGTTAGGTTTATACCAGCACTCTTCTCATATTTTTTAATTCTTATTCTTCTATAATCTTGAAATCTTCTTCTCGTAATACTTTTGCTGCACCTTGATCACAAATTTCTCACTAGGTCTTTGAGATCAAGAACTCTTAAACCTCAGTTACATATTCATGTCCTAACATAATGAGTGCAAAGTGAAATACTTCATCTACTAAGATTGTTAAGATTGTTTGGGAGTCTTTAAATAGAAAATTTGGGGGTGAATTAAGGATCAAGATATTTTTGCTCAAACCTAATAATGCAGGCAAAAGGATGACATGTGTATTAATGAATCAAGGGTGAAGATTAACTCTTAGTAGAATATAGACTCTTAATAATAAATATTAATGTGCTAATTCTTCAACTCTAAAACATTTTGAATTCACTAGAGAAAATTATATTTATAGATTGAGAAGAAATTTTACATGTCATTCTTAATAAAACCTTCTTAAGTGGTTGTAACTTTCTACTTCACATATACTTAAAGCATAAAATTCAAGGAAATATTGATCAAGCAATCTTAAGGTAGAATAATATATATATATATATATATATATATATATATATATATATATATATATATATATATATATATATATATATATATATATGTCCACTAATGATAAAAATGAACCGTGGAATAAAGGAGGAATGAAACTTCCCGTTTACCTATCTCTATCATTGTTATACTCAATTGGGTTTAAATTAACTTTTAAATCAATTTCATAATCCCACATCAAGATTTTAGAATAAAAGAAAACTCTATATTTCAAAACATCAAGATTTATTTTATCACTGGGCTTGGTAGTGTAAGCCTGTAACCCATTGCTGGGAGTATTAAGGTGACTGAACTTGGGCTTGGTTATGTGGGCTCACTCCTACCTTTACAAATGGTTGGGTTTAAATGGTGGGGTTTTCCTTGTCCATATATATTGTGATTGATCATTTAACTGTTCTGTTCCAAAAAATGGGTTTGTTATGGGTTTCTTATAGTATATATGTTCAAGCCATGACTCGGCCAAATTGGACTTCTTCTCTTGAAAGCAAGCCTAAATCCTTGTTTAAGGACACTTACTCTTGTACGGAAGCATATTAAACTGAATTACAAAGAAAAATTGTTTAATTTTTATGAAAAATTGTTTAATTTTTATAATTTTATTTCTTATAAATTGTAAGAATTATATATATAATTTATGTAATGTTAAGAATAACAATGTTAAGAATATCTAGTTATTGAGTTGTAATAGGTCAAATCAGAAAGTTTAATATAATTTTATATATTCTTATAAAGTTAAAGGATTATGGTATAAATTAGACTTATATAAATAGGAAACACATTTCTAATAGTCTATTATTGTGAATATATTCTGAATTCTTAATTCATCTTTGGTTAATATAAAAAACGGTAATAATTTTTCAATTAATCAGATTTCATGGTATTAGAGAGGGATCTTCATGAAGATCAAGAAAATATTCAAGTGGTATTTGCGTTCATGCAAACGATGTCGATTACTATGGACTTTTGGAAGAGATTATTGAATTACAATACCCAGGTCCATGTTTACGTGTTGTTCTATTCCGATGCATATGGTTTAATCCGTCAAGAGGTACTAGAGTTAATCCTACCTACAGATTGATTGACGTTAACATGAAACATAGATTGAGGAAATACGATCCATTTGTTCTTGACAGACCTTGCTTAAGTCGACATGTGTATTTTGTTTCTTCACTTGCTTTTTGTTAACATCTAAGTTTCATTATATTAAATATTTTGTCTATTCTTCATTCTACTCCTTTTTCCTATCTGAACTTACATTGTAGCCCTTCTTTCATTTGACAAAGTAATGACTAGCTAGGTTTGGCAAATTGAGAACTCAAGACTTTATTGTTCCATTGATACTAGAAAAAGTTCTTATTTCATCAAAGGTTTATTTCTTTTTCAAGATTATTATCTTTCTAGAAAATTTTACTTTCTTCGCTATTAGAATTCTTATTATACCTTTATTTACAAAAGACTTTGGTAATACCTTGTTTATATATAGAAGTCTAAAAGAAACATTTAAACCCTTGATGACTGCTTTTTATGCATATTTGCAGATGGAGAACACATGGTAAAAGATGATTTTTGTCCCACCTTCCATTAGCTAGCTAAAACTTATAGATATATATCCCTTTCAGATCTTATAGGAATAGCATGATCATATTATTTGTTGAATTCTGAAAGCTACCGTATTTCAATTTGATTAGTACCTTAAGATATTATGTTTGATTTTTCGTCTAACATTAAAGTTAATTTCTTGCAATCATTTCATCTACTTATTTGATCTGCATAGTATTATTCATTCCAATTGTCAATTGAGCTTCCTTAGCTTGTCTCTTGATGTGTATTTGTTTGTTATGATTTATTGTTTTTCTTTGAAATGGTAGAACTTTTCATCTAGGTTGAGTTCCTGGCTCATTTCTTGATGGGTATTTGTTTGATAAGGTCAATTAGTACTTTTACTTTTTGTTTCAATGTTTTTGTTTCTTTTACTTCTTAATTTTCAACTATTTAATCAAGTAAAATATTAAATAAATTTTGTGATGTATATCATTTTCAGTTACAAGTTAAGAAACACAACTTATTAAGGAACTAATAATTGAATATTTACTTCTCAATTTCTACCAGGATTTGGCTGTCGTAGTGCTATTGATACTTATATAGTTTATTTCACCCAATTCATCAAAAGGAGAGGATTCCTAGACGAAAGAGGATAGACGATGAAGACACTGATACAGAATTGGAAGTCGTAAGATTTCTAAAATCCTAGATTTCAAAGATGTTGTTACTAATATGCTAATATTATTTTCGATAATGTTGTTTGATTATTGATTTCAGGAAACAATTCGACCCAAAATTAATGCACCTGCCAAGAAGAGTGGTGCAAACTCTAAACGCCCTAGAATTGAAATATCCACAGTACCTAAAAAAACGTCTAAAGTTGTTTCAAGAAGATAATCCCCATAGAAAAAAATAGATCCCAAACGACTAGTTGTCTCTACTCCTAAATCACCAAACCCGACTCAAATCCAAAAACAAAATAAAACATCCAAACAACCAACTCCCAGCCATGATATATCTACTCTCCAACTAGTATCATCTGCTGGTTTAGAGACGCAATCAGACCGGCCAGAAACCTTCAACAATCATGCACTCGTCCTTGAAGATCCAATCCCAAGTCATCCAACCTCAAATGTTGCTGATCATGATGATATAAGGGCGGAGGACGGGATAGCTAGTGTTTGTAAATCTTCTAAGACGTACATCGAGGTTAATGGAGAAAAGTAAGTTTCAATAGGTAAATGTTATCTCTAACAATTGACAAATGTAACTAATATATTTTTGTTTCTACAGCTTCATTCCAGATATCTTGAAAGATATATATCGGATAGTAACGGGATATTGGAAAGGGCCGTATCTAAATTGGAATCAAGTGCCGGAAGACATTAAAAACACATGGTGGGAACATTTTACGGTAAGTGATAGTCAAAAACTTACATACTTTTAAATATTAAAAATTGTTTCAAATCCAAAACTAATTTCAATTACTTATTGAAGGAGATGTTTGAGTGGGATCTAGTTTGAGAGGGGGATGTAAACAAACTTTTTAAGAAGAAGGCGGGTACGAAGATAAGGAATTTCATCACTAGGGCAAAAGCAGCAATGAAGAAGCCACCACATGTCACATTGGAAGACTAGGCGCAAATGAAAATTAACTTTGAAGAACCTAAATATTCAGAGAAGTGCACTAAAGCTAAAGTACATAGACACGATTACACGTCAAATGGTGGGGCGACGTACTGCGGTTGTTCCATAACGGCGGAAGAACATTAAAGAATATTAGTAAGTAATTTAGTTACTTTTTTAGTATTCAATTCATATTTATGTTCTAAATGAAATTATTATATATTTCTTGAAAGACACGGGAACTGGGAAGACTCCCAACCATTCTTGAAACATTTGAAAAAACGTTTAAAAAAAAGATGGTACTTGGAGTGGGAGTAGGGCAGCAAAATTTGTGGTAAGTTTTATTCAATGATACATATGATTATTTATTATAAATGATGTTGAGATTATTATTTGTACTGATAATTTTTTTCTATGTGTAGGAAACTTTTAGTCAGCTCCATGAAACACAAAATTATGTTCAACTAGAAGAAAGAAAAACCGACACTGAATTGTGGATGGAGGCGGCTGGATCGAGCACTAGCGGGCGGGTGTTTGGAATCGAATATATGGGTCGAAAACATGTGTATCAAGATAATCGTTCCAGCACCAAGCTAAGTTTGGAGGTGAACACTTTGAAGAAAACAATGACTGAATTGAAGTTGGAGAATTCAGAAAAACAGAAAGAGGTTGAGAATTGTAAGTTGGAAATCAATACACTCAAAGACCAATTCGCCGAGATGATTCAATTAATGAAAAAAAATGGACAACCTACTCCCCCAACAAATACAACTCCGGAAGGCGGAGACGTATGAAAAGGTTAGTTTCTTTAACCTATTCATTCATTGAATTTGGTTTTATACATTGATTTTAATTTATACCAAATATACAGGAATGAGTGATTTTAATTTGGTGTTGTTTGGTTCTGAATTGATTAAGAAACTTTGTGTGAACTTTAGATGATTTTGTAATGTTGAATAACTTGTAAAATGTTAAAAAAAAAGAAAAATAAATTGTTCTCAATAGTATGTGATTTTAGTCAGAATTTCAGTTTTTGTAGACATCATCCTAATTAGATTCAATTCTACATCCATTTGGTCAACATTAAGTTGAATATATTATTTATAACTACTAAGATAATCATGATCTTTCTCCATAGACTTTTATTGTAAAACTGAAGTAGAAACATACATGTTGTGGATGCTATTCAAATTTTAAACATATATGTGGTTGTTATTCAAATTTTAAACATGTATGTGGTTTCTTAGTTGTTATATTGTATTGTATTAGGCAAGCATGTTCACACTAGGAAGGCAAGAGAATTAGATTTTTTAGTTGTTGTATTGTATTGAATTTAATTGAGGGAAAACTATAGTTGAAAATGTTATGTTATATATTGACATTATTGAGTGTTATTTTTTAATAATATGAAATTTTATGTGCAATTAATTAGTGGAAAATGATGATACATATTGACATTATTGAGGCATCAGAGGAAAACAAATCATATATTTTCTTTATGTATCAGCTTTATAAAACTATAGTTTCAATGTTGTGAATGCTATTTTTTTTTATAAAATTCAATGATTTCTTTTACATTATATAATATAAATATTTTCTTTATACATAAAATGTTTATACTTTTCATTTTTTTGATTCAAAGCTTTGCTTGTATTTTTCTATATGTGCACAGGTATTGCTGAAATGTGGATCTTCCATGACATTGATGATCTTTTTGGACTATATCAATGGATGATTTCATTATTTTATGGACAAGGTTTGAGAAATTATATTTTGGAAAGTTTGAATTGAATTAATTTGATATGTATGTTTGACTTGGTTATGTTTGAATTAGTTATGTTTAAGGTTTGAGAAATTATTTTTTGGGAAGTTTGAATTGAATTGAAATTGTGGTTAATTATGATGTTTGAATTGGTTATGATTTCTTTTGCCTATTATATTTCAAAATTAGTTTTTTCAATATCAAGTTCAAATAAAATAAAAAAGTTACAAATGTCTTAGAAAATTTAATGCTAAAATAAAATTAGTGCACAATATTAATGCTAAAATAAATAAAATTAAAATAATGTATAAAAGATTTGCAATATTTTGAATAAAATAGTGGAAAATAGTTAATGCAAAAATATATTACAAATATTAAAAACACTATTATTGCAAAACCAAATGTATATATATTTGCAAATGTTAATGTAAATTAATCTTATATATATAAATTATATAAGATATTGAAGAAATGATTGCATAAATTATCGCAAATTGTATTGGATCAATTTCAAATATTCCGTATTTGAATATAAATTAAATTGAGTATTGCAAAACCAAATGCGGATACATTTGCAAATATCAATGCTAATTAATCGTATATTTACAAATTATCGAAGATATTGAATAAATAATTGCATAAACTATCGCAAATTTTATTGGATCGTTTTCAAATATTCAGTATTTGAATATAAATTAAATTGAGTATTGCAAAACCGAGTGCAGATACATTTGCAAATATCAATGCTAATTAATCATATGTATATATATTATCAAATATATTGAAGAAAAGATTGCATAAATTACCGTAAATTGTATGGCATCATTTTCAAATATTCAGTATTTGAATAAAATTCGGAATGTATTGCATATACAAATGCGGAAATATTTGGAAATGTCTATTTATTTTAAAACTTTAGTCAAGAATTTTTAAACTATTTTCCGTTTTGATTTAAATTTATTTTAAAACTTTCGAAATGATTTAAATGTTAAATTTTATTTTTTTTAAATTAAAAAAATTCTTATTGGGGAAGAAGGTTTTTTAAAACGTGAAAAGAAATTATAAAAGAGAATAGATACACTGAGAGTTGACTATACAATCTCTCCGGAGAAAGAAATGTATTTGCTGAAATTAGAGCTAAAAAAACATTTTGAGAGTTTAACTCCAAATCTGTTCCTTGAAAAAGAATTTGAATTTTCTCCTTTTGAAAAAAGATTAATAATTTAAAAGTTGAATCTCTATGTTAAAAATTTTTTGCTAAAATTTGTGAATCTAATTCCAATCAATAAAAATTTTCACTTAGGCCTAGTTCGGATTTGAGTTTTCCAAATAACCCAACAAAATCAATTATCACATCACTCCCTCTCATTCATCAAATCAATTAATTCATTAATCAAAATACTAAAATACCATTTATTTTAAATTATTATTTATTTTATTTATATATATGAATATTTTTTAAGCTTTTTTATTTAATCAATTAGCGCTTTATTATTAAATAAATAATCTTTTAAATTAATTATTTCTAATTAATTTAAAATACAGACTTTCTTTTAATCAAATTATGATTTGATTATTTTAAATCTAAAAGATTATTTAAAATTAATCATGAGAATTAATTATTGTTATATATAATTTTAAAATGTCAATATATATTTTTTATTCTTTAATAATATTTTATTAAAAGATTTTCAACACGCAAATCGAGGTTAAAATTTATTGAACCTCGAGCTTTTCCGGGATAAAATATTTATGGGGGTTACAGTTTTCTAGCGACTCTACTAAGGATTAAATTGTTTAACTCAAAATCATAAAAAACATGCCCACTAAAAAAACATTTGTAAGTTAGTAGGCACAACTAAAAAGGTATATCACTTGGTAGATACATAGACTTTATCCAAACAAATGCATTAATTTATAGTGGTTGAACCTTAATTACTTTTAGAAGTAGACGCTAGTATGTCGGTACTTCTAAAAGTTAAATGCAAAGATTGTCGACGAGGAACGACAATTTGTTACAAATCGAGCAATGATGTTGCGAGAGTTTGACCTAAAATACATGGGATCGACCATTCTCTTTGGCAGCGAGTCATCCAATGTGACGTAGGCATTGTGATAAGGGAAAATTCTCGATTGAGTCAACATTTCCTAGTTTATGGAGGTGTTAACCCCCTCCAATCCAACACTTTGAAGTTAAGCTTCATTATATATATATATATATAAATAGATTAGTTAGTTACAAATTTTAACTTAAATTGTTAAGAATGTCACGCGTTAATCAAATTTGATGTTGAATTTGAAATATAAAATCTTATTAGTCTAGTTGGTTAAAGGATTGTACCATTTTTGTTAGATTGCAAGTTCGAAACATACATATAACATTTTTAATTTTATTTTGATCAGTTTTAAATTTATGGTCGGGTTAACCCACAATTCGACTTAAGTATCCATTTGCTCTCACATATATATCCAAATTAATCACAATTCTCAACTCGACAATCTGGATACTTTGAAATTAAGTATCATTAGATACGCAGCAACACATGAGAAGTTTAAATAGTAATACATGTATCTAGTTTTGTGTAAACGACCAAACTAACATTACTAGAATAGATAGTTAATAATAAATATTAACATACTAAAATTCATCAACTCAGAAACATTCTTAGATGATGAATAGA
The DNA here is from genome assembly GCF_907164915.1 of Impatiens glandulifera. Taxonomy (NCBI): domain Eukaryota; kingdom Viridiplantae; phylum Streptophyta; class Magnoliopsida; order Ericales; family Balsaminaceae; genus Impatiens; species Impatiens glandulifera. The sequence continues at coordinate 18,436,641 of NC_061867.1, read as the reverse complement.
ACCGAGAAATAAAGTAGCAGTGGAGTTGTATCTTTATCATTGTTATACACAAATGGATTTAAAGCTGAAATCTATCCATTGATCCCATATCGAGTTCTAGCTCATGCCACTACTAAACTCATCTTGCTCCAATCCTTGCTACGTGAACATTGCATCTCCCCACTTCAACCTCTCACTCTATGGTGTGACAACATTGATGTTTAATTTCTGTCGGCTAATCCAGTTTTTCATGCTCGTACGAAACATATAAAGATTGATTTTCACTTCTTTCGCGAACGTGTTGCTTAGAACTCTAGTTTCATCCGATACATACCTATTGATGATCAAATTGCCGACATCCCCACCAAAGGACTTGCGTCAAACTGATTTGCTTTATTATGTAACAAAATCACGATGTGTGTCTCCCCGTTTCGTTTGAGGGAATGTATTAAAGAATCTACAATTAAAGAACAACACACTTGAGTCTCTTGGTTTTTATATTTCAGCTATTAAATTTATTTAAAATCTTTACATATTCTAACATTTTAGTTTCCCTTATTTTTTTTTTATAAATTCATACTCTTGTAATTGTAATAACACACTAAAATACATTCTTAATCTACAAAAAAATTCTTGCTTACTTATCTCTTTCACTATTGCAATATCATACAAATTATTCAAATCAGATAATCAAATTGATAAAAAAAAATACTTTTTAATCATCTTACACATAAAAATTCAGTATTATCTTAGTCTCTTACCTTTATGACAATTTTTTATTCTTTTTATCTAACTTGAGTCTTCAAAAAAATAAACATACTCAATTTTATTCGTATACTGTTTTTTTGTTAAATGAATATTTCTATATTGTCTATAAAAATTAGACAAGTCAATATAAATATATTTCAAATCTTACATTATCAACTTTTTATTTAAATAATCTGAACAATTTAGAATGACATTATTTTCTGTAATAAAAAAGAATGTTGATAAAATATACACTTAAAATATATCTTCTCTAATCTATGATTATTTGAATATCAAAATAAAATTCAAAAGTTATAATTTTTTTTTGGTCGGAATTACAAATTGGGGCTACTTATTAGGGGTCAATCCCAATTTGGGATCTCTTATTTGGAACTTCAAAATTTGGGGCTTCGCATTTTAGGTTTGTACAAAATTAGATTTTCTCTAACGGACATAAACGTCTATCAAAGAGTAATCTTAACCTGTTTTCATAAGTACAAGATCGGTTTCATTGATTAAAATTTAGGGCATCATATATTAGCAACATCGAGTTGACGGACTCTTCTTGCTCACATACACTCTCTTTTCCACTTCCAGCATCCGTAAAGGTAAAGCAAATTTTTTTCAACGCACCTAAAGAGAGAAACTTTCTCTGGAGATTTTTTTTCTCACTTTGGCAACGACCGACACATCAACACCGCCGGAGCTTCCGACGTCGAAATGATCTTAAATTTCTCCAACAGGTGCGTCTCTTTCCCCCCCTACAGACCGGATATTCATGAATTGAAAGTTGAGGACAATGGAAAGATGATATCGAAGAAAATATGGGAGGCAACCCGGGAAAAAGCGCAGAAAGTAGAATGAGCTCCTCTTGTATGGTCAAGGAAGATTATCCCTAGATACTAGTTCATCCTATGGCTCGCCTTCTAGGAAAGACTCAGCGCTCATAATCATATCAGCAAGTATATGAGCATCCCGGACACGAGCTGTCTTCTATGTAGAGGAAATGAAGAAACCATAGATCACCTATTCGGGTGCTGCTGTATTGCTTCAGAGCTTTGGACAGATTCTATATAAGCCTGGAGCTGATCAGTTTCCTGAGCGAATGGAATGAAATTAAAGATGCAACACTACTCAAAGCCAAGGGAAATAGATTTGCAACAAGAGTATTCAAGTGCGGCTTTGGAGCAGTGGTGTATAACATTTGGCAAGAACGGAATGCAATGGTATATGACAGAACCCGCAGAAACGTTGAAGAGTTATGGAAATATATTGTATCGGATTGCAGCGCCCTCGCGGGAACGTTGACAAGAATTCCAAGCACGGAGCAGAACTGAAATATCTGTAGGAACTGGAATTTACCGTTTTTTAAACTCGCTAGAATTGAAAACATTGTAATCAGATAATTCATTTATGTTCTTAGCTTTTTAGCTTTTATTCAGAATATTACGACTTCAAAATCATTCTAGACCTGTCTAGAATGATCTCTTAAACTCGTGGTTTTTCCCAATTTTAGGAATTTTTAATGAAATGACGCAAAGTTTTTCCCCAAATAAAGGTAAAGTAATGTTAACATGTTTTCATATGTCCAAGATTTGTTTCATTGATTAACATTTAGGGCTTCATATAGCACCAAGAAACTCTTCTTCCTCACATACACTATCTTCTCCACTTCCAGCATCCGCAAAGGTAAAGTAATCTTAAAAAATTTCATATATCCAAGATTTGTTTCATTGATTAACATTTAGGGCTTCATATTTTTTTAATTAAATAAGAACTAGCATGGCACACTACAGTCATGGCCCCCCATTTAAACTCAAAGCGTTTCTAGGTGGAATCGAACTCGTGACCTTTTGGTGGAGTAGTTCTTCATATTGTAGACACTCATTTTGTTTCCCAAAATTATATTTTTAAATAAATCTGGAGCCTACCAAATTACTTTTTTAATTACTTTTGTGAATAATATATCCCTTCTTTACTGTCTGGAGCTGAAGACAAAGCTGCATTAGACTAGCTTGAGATTCAGAGGAGAATGTGCATTCTAAAGTAGAGCAAATGGCTTTAGATGTGGTGCAGGATTCACCAACCACTTAGGCTATGATGAATTATGAACGGGTGGAGAGAAGACATGAAAGGATCCTTTGATCTTGTTCCTCCCAGATGGTAAAATCAAAATTTGGAGTAAAGACACTAGATCCGTCAGTAACATCGGATTAAAGAAAGGCTTCAGGGGCAGAATTAGTTCCAGTAACATATGGATAAAGGCCATAACCTTTTATGATAGGTAAAATTTGAGTTTTACAAAGAATAAAGTTTTTGTGATCAATTTATTATATGTGAGATTGTGAAAGAGATGAGTGGTTGAATAATGACTTTAATACCAAGTGAGAGAGATAAGTAAACAAGTTTAGAATTAGTTGTAGATTAATAATATATTTCAGTGTGTTATTACAATTACAAGAGTATGAATTTATATAAAAATAAAGGAAACTAAAAGGTTATAGTACATAAACATTTTAAATATACTTAATAGCTGGAATATGAAAACAAGAGACTCAAGTGTGTTGCTCTTTAATTGTAGAGTTTTTAATATAACCTAGGGCTACAAATGAGTCAAGCCGCTCATAAGCTACTCGCGAGCCGATCGAACAAAGCTCGGCTTGATCTTGACTTTGATCGTGTTCAAGCCGAGCTCGAGCAAACTCATTTAATATTAAAGCCAAACTCGAGCTCATATAATGATTGTTCGATGGCTTGTCGAGTTTTTTCGAGCCTAATAATATAGTATATATATTTTTATTTATTTAATATTAAAATTTAAAACAATATTTTTTTTCTTCTCTCCCTTTTCAAAGCCCATATAACCATATAATAGGCCCAATCCATGTTATTATATTATCTAAAACAAAACACTAATTTGTAGTCTCTTTTTCTTCTCTCTCTTCCGTCTTCACAATTTATTCTTCTTCATCGTCATTTCAACTTTCTCTTCACAATTTCATCTTCTTCTTATCATCTTATTCTTCTTCACCATTTTGTCTTCTTCTTATCTTCTTATTCTTCTTCACCATTTCATCTTCTTCTTCACTATTTCATCTTCTTCTTATTCTTCTTCACCATTTCATCTTATTCTTTTTTCGTCTTCAATATTTCTTTTACTCATTGATAATAGGTTGATTCAATTTTTCATATTATCTTTCATCTACAATATTTTTCTCATTCATTCATAAGGCTTATAGGTAAAATTCATTCACAAAGCTTACATGTAAATTAAAATCTATCTATTTTCATATTTTTACTTCTGACTATAGATAACTTTTCACTTCTGACTATAGATAACTTTGATTTCCTTTTGTATTACGAGAAACTTATGCTTATAGGATTAATATAAAAAATACTATTATATATTATATATATGAAATATAGAAACATTATTATATATAATGATTTTTAATTTATATTAGGGTTGATATATAATGATTTTCAATTTATACTAGGGTTGGATTATTTATTGAAAAAAAAGCTTAAATAAAGATATAATAATTAGTATATTATATATAATATTATATAATATTGAAGGAGATAAAAAAAAGGTTAATATATTATGTATTATATTGAAAAGAATAAAAAAATGTTAATATATTATATAAAATAAAAAGTAAAAAAATGTTAGTATATATTTTATATATATTATGAAGGGATAAAAAAATGATAGTATATGTATTATATAAAATATGTTGAGAGAAAAATGAATTTATAAAATTAATAATAAATAAAAAAAATCAATAGATTATAACTATAAATATGTTAATAATTTCTTGTTATACTTGCACTCAAATAGTTTAAATATATATAATAATATTTAAAACATGTTTAATATTTTGTTGACAATATCTATTATGATATTTCATAATGTATAAGTTAAATTTTAGATATTTTTTTAACATATATTTTTATATTAATTATTTTTAAGCTTAAATATTTTATATTATTGACGGTAAGTTCGTGTGTTATGCTTGAAGAACTTAAAAAAGATTAATATATTGAATGTTCAAACAATTTATATTATTTTGTACTTTAAGTTTGAAATTTTATGTTTTATAATTTTGATTAATAATGGTGGTTTGATGTTTTTGGAGTTTGAACTATTATTTTTGAAATTTTGAATATTTATGATTGTTTCATATTTTTATTTTAAAATACGTTTTAAATGTTAAATATATATGAAAGTTTGATATTTTTTTTTGAAAATAATGATTTGAGTTTGAGTTCAAGCTCGATTTCGATTTCGAGTTCGAGCTTGAGTTTGAAAATTTAATTTTAGTTAAAACTTTTCGAGTCGAGCCAAGCTTGTAGTTTAATAGTCGAGCTCGAGTTCGAGCTCAAATTTATAAACTCGTTCAAGCTCGAGTTTGAGTCAAGCTAATAAATACTAAATCGAGTCGAGCTCGAGCTCAAGCTGGTTCGAGCTCGACTCGACTCATTTGCAGCCCTAATATAACCTAGCATGAATCCCGTGCATTTGCACGGATAAGAATATATTTAAAATATTATTTATCTATAAATATTTTAGATAAAATTAATATTATTCAAATCTAAGTAATTTAAAATTAGTTTTAGTTTGTATAAATTAAGTTTAAATTTAAACTTAATATTAACATATATTTAATCTACTCGGCACCCCACTTAATCCCTCAATGTACCCTACTTAACCCCTCAATTGACCATCATTTTCTGACTCACACTTTTTTATATATATTTTCATCCCTCGGAGAACCACCCACCAATATTAGTCGACCTATATCGATGACAAATCTCTTATCTCTCGTCAAACTCAACCACCAATCTTAATTCTGACCTCAGACTCGACAAATCACCTACCACCCACCTGATCTCCATCACGAGATGGAGGTTGGAATTAGTTGTTGGTTTGAGGAATATTTGTTTAAAAGCTGGGTCACCATATATTATAGTCAATAATTTATTTTTATGAATCTAAATTTGCATGTTTTGAAATTTGAACCCTTTAACCGCTAGACCACTTGAGATTGTTGAAATAATTTTATTATTTTTTGTATTTATATATATTTTGTATTTAATATTTATTATTAATTAGTTAATTTTTATATTCATCAAAAAATTATTTATGTTAATAAAGAAAATATTATATATATATATATATATATATATATATAATGAGAAAAAAATGTATAAGAAAAGATAAAATATATTTATATAAAACTAATGATGAAAAAGTAATATATATATATATAAGGTTTTAATATATATATATATATATTATAAATTATTAATAAAAAATATATTTTATGATTAATGTGAATATGTATATATAATTAATGAGGAAGAAAATAATTAGAAAAGAAAAAAATATAAGATAAAATATATTTATAATCTTTAAAATCAAAAATTTAATTAAGAAAAAGAGGGTAGGGAAGAAGAGAGAGAAAATACCTGATTACGTGGATTATACACTCCCCAAGGCAGCCCATTTGATAAAATTATTAAGGTATTTAAAAACATTTATTCTAATTTGAAACATATAATCTTGTAGCTTACTGGTTTAAGATACAAACTTAAAACTTTTATATGGTTATAGGTTCAAATATCATTAAAAACAATTTCTTTTTCTCAAAATTTTAAACTAAATCTAAAGCAACAAAAATATATCTTTCTTCCGGGGCTGGGGCTGGGGCAGCCCAAAACTCAGCCCCAAAACTCGTGGCCGGCTCTGAGTTTTGTTAACTTTAAGCATCATTATATATAATAGATTGGTAGGGTATAAACATTTGTTATGAATTCACTATAATAAATTAGATGTCAATACTTGTCTATAAGAGAGTAAAGGTTATGAGTTCGATTCTCAATGAAAATGTCTCAAATGATATATCATAAAAAAAATCATGTTAGTTTTCTAAATTTAAAAGACTTCAAATTATTATTATATATATTTTTTTATAATAATTATTTATTATACTAATATTATTTAAATTAATTTGTTTGTAAGGAAAATTGAACAAAAAAATCTCATACAATAGTTTGCTAGTGTTTACTAGTTTCTTGTACTTATTTGTATTAGTATTTATTTGTATTAGAATTTAAGAACCTCTTTTTATTAATATTATTATGAGTTAGAAAAATGTTTGATTACTATTTTTAAAATCGGTATTCCAGCCGCACCAACTATCACCAAAGAGAGATATATCATATTGAGGGTTTAATTTAGAATCGAAAGAGGAAGTAAGACGAATTTGATTCACATGGATGGACGATAAGAATGATAGGGCTACCCACTTTCACAAGTCAATATTATGACCACTAAAATGAGTTGATGGAAAATTTGCTAAGGAAAAGGGATGTGGCGGCGAGCCGAGATAAGAATGACAGGGCTACCCACTTTCACTAGTCAATACTATGACCACTACAATGAGTTGATGGAAAATTTGCTAAGGAAAATGGATGTGGCATGTAATCGAGAAAATGTGGAAGAACACGGCGAGCCGAGATGGATGACCGGATCGGCAGCGACTGTGGGCTGGCAACACAGCACTCAAATAAAAGAACTAAAGACCAATTATTGCAAAGTGAAATACTTCATCTACTCAGATTGGTTGGAGTCTTTAAAGAGAAAATTTGCTCAACTATCTAATAATGAAGGCAAAAGGATAACTATCTAATAATGCAGGCAAATGGATGACATGTGTATTAATAGTAATAACTTGCCTAAAGCTGCTCCTCAGTCCAACGACATCAATCAGTGGAGGCATTCGACATCTAAAACTAAAAATAGTTTTTAGACAAAAATAAGATAGACGAATTAAGAGTGAAGCTTCAACTCTTAGTAGAATATAGACGGTTAATAATAAATATTAATATGCTAAGTTCATCAACTCTAAAACATTTTAAATTCACCAGAGAAAATTATATTTACAGATTGTGAAGAAATTTTGCATGTCATACTTAATAAAACCTTCTTAAGAGGTTGTAACTTTCTGCTTCACATAGACTTAAAGGATAAAAGTCAAGAAAATATCGATCAAGCAATCTTAAGGTAAAATTAAAAGAAAAAAAATATATGTCCACTAATGATAGAATTTAGAGTTCGATAACTTTGATCAAGAATCTCTCTAAAATCATATGTGTGTATTTTTTTTGCCCAATAAAAATATCATCTTGCCTATGCAATACTTCAATTCCAAGAAAGAATTACATATTTTCCAAATTAGTCATTTCAAATTAATAAACATATATTCTTGTTTATAGTTAATATAAGAACATTCACTTAAAGACATACTCATTTTAGGCTATACAATGAAAACAATATATTTTTCAATAATATTATACTAAGCTTATGTGCTTGTTTTAGGCTATACAATGCTTTCTTTAACTTGAAACTTTATGAACTTCATATTTTCTTTTCTCATAACTATGTGACTATTGAATATATAGTTCTTCATTTAATTCTTCTCACAAAAATGTTGATTTTACACTAAGTTGATAAATTGTCCATTTATGTAGAGTAGTCATTGCAATTATAAGTCTATTTATATCCAATCAAACAAGAAATTCAAATATTTCATTATAGTCTACTGCATGTTCTTGATTAATTTTTTTTTTTAATAAATCGGACTTTGTACTTATCATCTTTTCATTTCTCATTCAATTTAATCTTGTAACTCATTTCACATACATCTTGTGTGTTTCAACTAGTAGGTTAGTCCAATTTCTTTCAATATTTATAGCATTTCTCTATTTTGATATATTCACAACTTTAAAAAACAATATAGGATCACTATTTACAAGCAATGCTTTATTGTGTAACACCATCTTTAAGTTTATCTTTCCTCAACTAGATAGTCTCTCAACCATATTGGTGGTCTTCTAACCCTTAAAGCCTTTTCTTATGTTGACTTTTACTTTATCATCACTTTCATTCCAATCAGACGTGACACTACTTTTCTTTACAGAACCAATATTATATAATTCCAAATTCCAAATTTTCAAACTTCACATTAAGTCACTAATTGATACTTCCAACTCCTTAATTCATTTAAATTGATAGGATTAAATGGTTACATTAGTCTCTCCCTATAAGCTCTTATAACATTAACATTATGTGTGTATTAATAATTATTTTCAAAATAAAATATATGGAAGTTATATAATTTTTGTCAATTAAATTTTATTTTATATTTGATATTTTTCAAAAAAAATTCAATTAATATTTAAGAATTATAAATAATTATTACATCTCAAAATAAAATTATATTTTGATGATAAAGATACAACTTCATTGCTCCTTAAACTGTTACATTCTAATACAGTTAACATGAAACATAGATGGATGAAATACGATCCATTTGTTTTTGTACAACAATCCATACAAGTTAATTATTCGAATTATTCAACCCCAATGAATGATCATAATTTTGAATGGTTGATGATAGGATCGGTGTAATCGATAAAGACGGGGTCTGGCTATTGATGACGACTTCGGATAAACGATTTGATAAAAATCATGTTAGGGATTTAAATCACTTTCTATTCTTCACAAACCCTTGCAAACTCTTGAACGATTTAAGTGCGAAAACGTTTGTTCAGGTTTGAAGCTAAGAACCAAAGAAGGAGAAGATGACAGAATGTAAAAAACACAATAGTTTGTTTATGAATGTTCGGAGCAAACTCTCCTACGTCACTCTTCTTCCAACCATCGGAAGGATTCACTATACTTTCGAATCAAATACAGCTTGCTGGCTAGCTAACACTCTGTTGAACAGAACAACCTTTGTTCAACTTACAACACACTGTTAATGACTATCAAATAGTCTAGTAATTTATCTCTCAACTTCACGTAGTGATTTACAAAATACACTTGAGAATAAAATATCTAGAGAGAGAGTAAGTTGATTCAAGAAATTAAACTTTTGGAAATATGTTGATTCAATGAGAGAGAGAGCTTCAGCTTCTGTCTTGTAATTTCTGCTTCTTGCCATCCGTTGTCTTTAGGCAGCAATATTTTCTTGAAAAGCTTCAACGGTCGATTCCTTCTTTTGGACACGTGGAAAGCGTCCATTGGTAGGTCGCCCATAGTACACAAGTATATCATGCACTGTGCACATGGAACGTGGTCGTACCAATCTGGTAGTGGCCAAATATTCTTCTGTAATTGTCCTGCACAGAACAAGTAGTGGGAAGAATATTTACTTACGTGCATTCATTCATTGGATACAATTAGTTGGCTGTCAGACTACACAGGAGAGAGTAACAGACAGCAGACACTAATCTGAAGTAGTTAGACTTGCACGTCTAAATTTACATCCCATTAGACCACCAAGTCTAATTGAGTTAGACTGTCAAGTCTAAATTTACATCCCACTAGACCACCAAGTCTAATGGAGTTAGACTTTCAAGTCTAAATTTACATCTCACTAGACCACCAAGTCTAATGGAGTTAGACTACACGTCTAACTTCGTGCCTGGTAGACGGCACGTCTAACTGCGTGTTGACTTTGAGTTGTGCCTGCAAATTAACATTGAACTCAGGTCACCTGTATGATAGGCGGACATTCTTACCACTACACCACTTAAGATGTTGATATCTAAATATATATTTATATATTTGATATAACTAACAATTATTGAACTTAGTTTTATCCATTTATTATCAAAAAAATATTTCATCAATCATCAAATCAAAATTGTTAAGTTATTTTAAATTAATTAAAAATATTAACCCAACAATCCATACAAGTTAATTTTTCGAATTATCCAACCCCAATGAATGATCCTAATTTTGAATGATTGACCGTTTGTAAAATATAAGCAAGGGAAAATTGAGGAAATATGGAAAATTGAAATGGAGGTGTAGTATCAACAGGAGTATCCAACCATTGAATTGTATATTCCCCTCGATACACCGTTGTCAATGTCAATGATTTGAGTAACCCAAATATTTTGAATGTTGAGTTAGCTAGTAAAAAGATTTATATTATGGTATATTTTAATTAATATTATGGTAAATTTTATGGTATATTTTAATGAATATTATGGTATGTTTTAATGAATATTATGGTCAATTTTATGGTATATTTTAATGAATATTATGGCATGTTTTAATGAATATTATAGCATGTTTTAATAAATATTATGGTACGTGTTAATGAATATTATGGTATGTTTTAATGAATATTATGGTGAATTAGTCTAAATATTATAGTTATTTTTAGTTCAAAATAGATCACGCACTACCTTCGGCACTAACATTGTAAAGCGAGTATTGCAAGGCTTAAAGCATATAAGAATTTACTTATGGTTAAAGAAAAGTATTGCAAGGGTTAGAGCAGGGGGTTAAAGAAAAATATTGCAAGGGTTAGCGCAGAAAGTTAAAAGAAAGTCTTCTTACAGCTAAGTTTAATGCAAGGCCAAATAACAAAAATCTACTCGAGAGTTGAATTTTTTTTACTTAAAATCCATTAGAATTGCATTAAAATCCACACATATAGTTAAAAAAAAGTAGTGCAAAACTTAGCCAAGATTGGCGCTGAAGTCTTCTTAAAGATATGTTTAATGCAAGACCAATTACCCTAAATGATTTTACCTGCATGTTTATTTCGTTTTTCCGCCTAATTCCCCAAAATGTTTCTTTTCCCAAAATGATTCACTCCTTCCATCTCTGTCTCCAACCACCTCCAGCCGCGACTCCGTCATTCTTCGTCTTTAGCACTATCTTCAGCCTGACTCTCTATCTCTCTCTTTACTTTCTCCCAAAACTGGAAAACCCTAAAACTAGAATTCCTTTTCATGGGTTTTCCATTTTCTTCGTATTAGCTTAAGAAGATTAAAGATTCACTGAAATAGGTGAATAGCTCATCCCATTATGTTTATAACCTTTCTCCCACTTTATTTACATTTTCGTTCGACCGGGGGCGATGGAGAACGGGTGGAAGATGGGGAACATAGACAGTACATTCAATTTATGATATTCTTACATTAATTGTAAGTTCCTCTCTTATATTAGATTCTACTTTATGGAACTTTTCTTCTACCAGTAAATTTTTTTATCTTTGTAATGTTCTAAATCTACTATAGTTTCTACTAAGTTTTGTGTTTCCTAACTGAATTACAAAAATTTGGGTGAAATGTGACACCCTGATTTGTCATTAATTGAATATTTTACAATTTGTTTAGCGATAAACAACATTCTACCTTTATTATTTGCGACCTTACAATAATGAAACGCTTTTCACGCGTGGCTAAATTTTCAATTACTTATGCGATTTGTTTAGAATAATTTTTTGTAACTCGAGTTTTAGAAATTGTTTCTCCGACTTTTTCTTCAGAGTATTGTTCTGTGTTTGTGACCATTAATTTTACTACTAATTATTTTTTTTAACATACTGACCTAATAAAATGTTTGGTTAGCTATAGCCATTACTTTAGCTATAGTTTCATTAATTAATTTTTCTATTGAAGTTAAGTTGCCATTAGTTTACTTATAATTTTAATATTTCATTTTGCCATTATTTTAGTTAAAATTTTCATATTTCAAGTTTTAAACGAAGATAAATAGCTATTATTGTAGCTATATGTTTAATATTTATTGTAGCCATGGTAGGAAAGTAGCCACTACTTTAGTTAAAGGATTATTATTTTGTAGTTACAAGTTTATTATTTTATTTTGCTATTGAAGAACGATAGCCATTAATTTAGTTATATGATTCACATTTTCTTTTGCTAAAAAAGAAAAGTAGTCATTACTTTAGTTAATAGTTTAGTATTTTATTTTGTCATATAATATAAGTAACCATTACTTTAGTTAAAAATTTAATATTTTCCTTAAAAAATAAAGATGATTAGCTATTAATTTAGTTACACGTTTAATAATTATTTTTGTCACTCAAGATAAGTAGCCATTACTTTAGTTAAACTTTTAGAAATTTCTTTTCCATTCAGTAAATTATGTATTCCTTCAATTTTTCCGTTTAAATTTGAAATAGTGCGACGGATATTGGAATATAGTTGAATAGCCACTCATTTTACGACTTTCTTTATTCTGTTTAAAAATTATTTTTTTGGTTATATATTCTTATTTTAATCGCAATATGTATATTAATTCGCAAGAAAAAAATATGAAATTGTCTTCCCTACTTTTCAAAACCATTTAGCAAAAACAATTATAATAACTAAATCAATTAAATATGAACACAACAAAATCATTCGTGTACATATTTTAAATTCCAAAACCAAAATATGTTTTAACATAAAAGACATATATAGAAACACATGAAAGTGTATTAATCCAAAAAGATAGATTACCCTACTAATCCAAAACGCATCTACTCCTTATATTTGAAGAAGGTTCCTTACTTGGTTGTTTCAACTGTGTTTTTTTTTGGTACTGGTGTATCCACATCCTTATTTGTGCCCGGGGCTACCTTCTAACAAGTTGTGTACTTTAAATTTGGATCAGTGTCCTTTGGTGTTTTAGTTTTTTATGTGTTTGTCGAATCTACAAGTCAGATTCAGTTCCTGTTGATTCTGATATGGAAATTGATGCATTAAAATCATCATCTTTTACTTCCTCTTTTGCAATCAAATGTCTTTTTTTGTTTGATAACTGTTTCATATCGCTTGCACAGGAACACTATGCATTTAAAGCATAAGAACATAATCATATAAGACAATGAAACATTAATTCAACTTATTCTCTTGTTAATGCTTAGTTTTCAGAAACTAACTTATATATGACAAGAACACTCTGCATTGATGCGCATTTTTATTTTACATAATATTTATTTGAGCATTGAGGGAGCTCATTTAATAAAATACATAGTTTATAAGTCAATTTTCATCCATCATACTCCAGGCATAACATATAAGTAAAATGTAAAATGTTCAGTTTAGTATATCATTGATAAATGTATATGTAAAATGCTAAGTTTTCAGGAACTCACTCATATATAATATCCCTAAACACTAATAATTTAAATAGAATAATCAAATCAAATTATATCCTTCACTCAAATATTTGTCTAAATTATTTTTGGATCGACCTTCATCCTGGTTCATAAATCCTTTTTTATAAGACTGATTATTTTCATTTTAGTAAAATATACTAAAGTAGTAGTAATACCTGGGATGGGAAGAAAAAGCAGCAACAGATTTGAACCAAAGTTGTGAAGTCTTCACTTGCAAGAATAAATTCCTTTCCATCGACCATTTTTTATGTAAGTTTCAGGCAATCAACAATTTGAGAGAAGTAAAGAAAATTATAGAAAAGCATAACATTAGGCAAAAGGGATTGTCCATATTAGAATTAAAATGAAAATAAAATGTCTCAATGTGTACTTTTTTGAGAGGAGGATTGATGTAGTATCCGAGTAATTAAATTTACCAATTCAGACCCATTAATAGGGTATAACAATAAAATGAACTTGTAGTCAGGAACAATATAAGCATAACTAAGAGTGTATATTAATATTTGAGCGTCATTTACACTATTTAGAGTATAGTAGTAATGTTTACCATATAGAAGAGGAAAACCCATCCAAACCTCAGGGCACTTTCATTCCTGTAGATAATAAGATATGATACTAAAAATCGAGAACATAACTCATTTCTATTTAAAAATTATCATTAAAGAAATGTTACTTTCTATTAACCAACTATAAAGTTTAACAATATTAGCTTTTTAATTACCTAAAAGCCTTGTAGAGTGGTCGATACCACATAACTTACGCTAATGGAACTCCTGGTATGAAGTATATAATAGCAACAAACCAGATCCTTACATCTGCATCTTCATCAATACAAACGAACAAAAATTAAAAATCCAGCCAAAAAAAGGAGTTAAGAATATAAAGAAAAGACATGGTATAAAGGAAAATTTATTTAAATTTACAAGTAATTAAATTACCATGATGCTATTTTAACTAACCTTCAACCTTTTTAATCCAGGTCACACTCACAATTATTACATTCCAGAAGAGACATAAAACAAGTCATATAAAGTCAATAATGGTATGAACCATTATTAATTAGGGAATCATTAATAACTTTCAAATATTCAAAATAAAAATCAATCCATTTAGTGAAGAATAGAGAATAATAATTCAGGGGAAAAAGTCTATCCCATTTTCACCGCTCTGATTCTACTTTAAGGTGGCCTTTCCTAAGGTTTTTTCCAATTTCTTTTTCTTTCTTTTTTGAGAAAAGAGACAAATTACCTTCTTTTGGTTACACTGATATAGATAAAGTATCTAAAACAGAAAAACCACAACTGTCTTATTGTGTCATATAAGGCAAAAACACCAAGCCTTTTAAACGAAAAATCACAAAACTTGGGGTAAAATAGAATTATAATTAACCAAAAACCATCTAAGACAAGCCATAGTGGAAAAAACAAAATTAATCACTTTTATTTATCAAAATTAACCTGACAACAAGTTTGGACCATCCAATTTGCAAGCTATCAAAACATTTCAGAGTAGATAAAACAAAATTAACCCAACAACTGTTCAAGTGAGCTTTAACATAGAAGAGCGCCATGAGAATTTACTTCTGAAAACAGTAATGGAAAAATAATGGGATGAAAATAAGAAGAGAGAGTCCATAAATAAAATAGGGGATGAAAATTCCTGCCTCAAGGCCATTGACAAAATGCAATGGATGAAGAATTGAAAGCATGTAAAAATAATCTAACTTAGGATTTAGTTGCATTTCCGAAAGAAATCAATTGGTTGTAGGTGGATCTTTAAAATAAAATTCAATCTGAATGACACAATGAATAAGTATAAGGCGAGATTGGTTGCTAAAGGCTACAATCAAAAGGCCGAAATAAATTTTCATGATAGCTTCTCATCGGCTACAAAATTTGTAACGGTAAGACTTTTGCTTGCGTTAATTGCTGCTAATAACTGATTTCTAGAACATGTAGACATAAATAATGCATTTATTCTCGGGGAACTAAAGGAAGACGTTTGTATGACCATTCCTGAAGGATATACTAAAAAAATAGAAACTGCTAATAAGATTTGTCGTTTAAATAAAATCTTATTTGGTTTAAAACAATCATCTCGACCATGGAATATTGAATTTAGAAAAAAACTTGTTCAATTTGATTTTGTACAGTAATATAATTGTCTCTTTATATACAAAATTGATTCCACTTTTACAACTTTGATTGTTTATAATGATGATGTGTTATTACCTGGAAACAATATGTAAACACTTGAATTAGTTCAAAAAAAATCTCTATATTATTTTTTCAATTAAATATTTAGGCAAAGAAAATTATTTTTTGGAACTAGAAATTTACCGAACTAGAGCAGGTTTATTTGTTAACCAGCGCAAATATGTGCTGAATATTTTAAACGATATAGGGTTGACTGGTGGTAAACAAGTTGATGTTCTTATGATTAACCGAACAAAATTGAGTAACTCTAATAGTTCAATATTCACCGAACCAAAAAAAATCAGAAGATTAATTGGACGATTAATATATACTTGAACTTTTCTCGTTCTGATATAAATTTCAGCGTTATAATTAAGTCAGTTTATGCATAATCCGTTAAATGGAGTTTTAACTAAACTATTGGAGTTTAAAGCTTTTTGCAATCATAATAATTATATATATAACTTATGTAATGCTAAAAATTCTTAGATATTGAGTTGTAATATGTCAAATTAAAAATTTAATATAATTTTATATATTCTTATACAGTTAAAAGGATCTGATCATGGTATAAATCCTGATCATGGTATAAATTAGACTTAGGTATACAATTCTAATTGTCTATCATCTTTGGTTAATATCAGAAAATCTAACCGTTTTGAATTGATTAGATTTCATAAATTAATTTTATATTTATTGAAACTAACAAATTAATTTAAGAATTTTTTTATAACATTGATAAATTTTATTTTATAAATAATTATTAATACACACTATAAGATACATTATTAAACATTTTAAGAACTCGCCATTTTATTTCTAATAAAAAAAATATAAAGTATTAAATTCTACCTGATTGAAAATATCAAATTATGATAATAAAATTTTTTAAGCATTAAGTTCTACTTGATTGAAAATATCAAATTAAAATGAAAAATTAATGATAATAAAAAAATTATAACTTTGATGAATTTTATTTTGAGATATAATAATTATTAATACACACTTGATGTTGTAGAATATTAGTATGAGATCCAAGTACTAATAAGGACTCATCTTATTATTAATTAAAGTGAAAATCATATCATTTTTGTTTAGAGAGGAATTATTAATACTTAGATTATCATCATATGATATCAGAATAATAAGGACACTCACCTTCTTTTTATTAAAGTGAATTTTGTAAGTCCATTTAGAAACTAACTCATTGATATTTATAGCTGAAGAACTTTAACATATTAATAATTATTATTAACTATCTATATTCTACTAAGAGCTAAAGCTTCTTGCTTAATTCTTTTGATCTTATTTTTGTCTTAAAACTCTAATTTTAGTTATAGATATTGAGAACCTCTGCTCATAGATGTCGTCGGACCGAAAAACAGTTTTATACAAATTATTAATATTATTAGAGTGGATACACCGAATATTTTTATCCATACCTTTATCGAAATTTTTGGTATAAATATACCAACAAAATTTTATATATTATCGTTAAATGTAACTTTATAAGAGAAAGAGTGAGTGTATAGGTATGATTCTTATGAAGGGTGTTCTTTCTATTCGCCTTCAATGGCCAATATAGTTAAAATAAAATTGCATTAAAAGATGAGTCATAATTAATCCGTCTCCCTCAATATTTTTGTAATGGGATAACGGATTCTGCAAAGCCCACATTTTATCTTATGAATGGTTATAAAATTTTCGGTATAGGTATACTAAAAAAATTGATATATTATCGTTAAATGTAACTTTATAAGAGAAACAGTGAGAGTTATGATTCTTATGAATGGTGTTCTTTCTGTTTGCATTCAATGAAAATAAAATTGCATTAAAAGATGAGTGTTCTTAAACCAAGATACATAGATAGGCTTGCCACTTTCGCCTCCTTCTTTGAAGTAGGCGCACTTTATAACAACCACGTTTTCAATAACGGGTATGTTAAATGATCTTCTAACCCATTACCGTGTACCAGAAATGGACCAGAATAATTAATCCGTCACCCTCAATATTTTTGTAATGGGGATAACGGACTCTCTGCAAAGCCCACAATTTTATCTTTTCAGTTTAAGCACAAGTTCAGTCATCTTAATACTCCCCACAATTTTATCTTTTCAGTTTAAGCACAAGTTCAGTCATCTTAATACTCCCAGCAATGGGTTACAGGCTTACGCTACAAAGCCCAGTGACATCATTTATCACCGTGTTTAATCATATAGAGCTTTCTTTTACTTTAATATCTCGATGTGGGATCAGTGGATGGATTTATGCTTTCAACCCACTTGTGTATAACAATGATAAAGATACAACTTCATTGCTCCTTAAACTGTTACATTCTAATACAGTTAACATGAAACATAGATTGATGAAATACGATCCATTTGTTTTTGTACAACAATCCATACAAGTTAATTATTCGAATTATTCAACCCCAATGAATGATCATAATTTTGAATGGTTGATGATAGGATCGGCGTAATCGATAAAGACGGAGGTCTGGCTATTGATGACGACTTCGGATAAACGATTTGATAAAAATCATGTTAGGGATTTAAATCACTTTCTATTCTTCACAAACCCTTGCAAACTCTTGAACGATTTAAATGCGAAAACGTTTGCTCAGGTTTGAAGCTAAGAACCAAAGAAGGAGAAGATGACAGAATGTAAAAAACACAATAGTTTGTTTATGAATGTTCGGAGCAAACTCTCCTACGTCACCCTTCTTTCAACCATCAGAAGGATTCACTATACTTTCGAATCAAATACAGCTTGCTGGCTAGCTAACACTCTGTTGAACAGAACAACCTTTGTTCAACTTACAACACACTGTTAATGACTATCAAATAGTCTAGTAACTTATCTCTCAACTTCACATAGTGATTTACAAAATACACTTGAAAATAAAATATCTAGAGAGAGAGTAAGTTGATTCAAGAAATTAAACTTTTGGAAATCTGTTGATTCAATGAGGGAGAGCTTCAGCTTCTGTCTTGTAATTTCTGCTTCTTGCCATCCGTTGTCTTTAGGCAGCAATATTTTCTTGAAAAGCTTCAACGGTCGAATCCTTCTTTTGGACACGTGGCAAGCGTGCATTGGTAGGTCGCCTATAGTACACAAGTATATCATGCACTGTGCACATGGAACGTGGTCGTACCAATCTGGTGTGGCCAAATATTCTTCTGTAATTGTCCTGCACAGAACAAGTAGTGGGAAGAATATTTACTTACGTGCATTGATTCATTGGATTCAACTAGTTGGCTGTCAAACTACACAGGAGAGAGAGTAGCAGACAGCTAGTTGATTGTGGGCAGACGGATGCTAACTTCAAACAACTGCTGAAACAAGGCATTAAACATTTTTCAATTAGACTGACAAGTCTAATGAAGAAATGTTTCAAAAATTCATCCGGGACATGAACAAAGTACCCAAAGAGCTAGCCACCCCGTATCACCTATGGGTCAAGTTGTGCTGTGAAACAAAATTATCAGACATGATCCCCGACTTCAGCGGCAATGAGTATTAGGAGAAACTCGTAGCTCTAGAAGAAGAAGCTCTCAAGGTAACCGGTACCGATGTAATCCAGGCTGCATATGCTAAAACTATTGTGATGCAAGAGTATGCAAAGCTACAAGCGGTAACGGATGCCATGAAGAAGGCAGAAGGAGTAGAACTAACTCCGATGGAGTTAAGAATGATTAAGCGGTTTATGACAATACAAAATGATCTTGCTCGAAATGTTGACCGGCTAGAGGCAAAATGGAAAGAAGTGTGCAAACATGTTTTGACGCATGCCGATCAATTTCAAAGAAAACCTATTTTTCATACCGGAGAGTCTTCTAAGACAGTAGAAAACCGGAGCAGAGTTCCACCGCAGCCTGATCAGACTCCGGGACTTGAGCAAATGAAAGGAGTTGTTGTTGACACAATCATCTCTTCACTCAATGAGTATAGCATTCTTACAGATGCCAAAATTGCAACCGTTCAAACCAATCTGATTGAAACAGTCCGGGCATCCATTCACTTTGAGATTGTCGAAACAGTTCAAACATCGATCAAGACAATGATCGACGAGTCTGTTCAAACCGCAACCGCTCCTTTACTTGAAATGATGCAGGCTATGGCAGCTCAGATTGAGGAGTTGTCTAAACTACATACTGATAGAACTCAAGAGCAGATTCGTGCAGATGCCGAAACAGCTAGGAGACTCAAAGACGAAGACGAGGCTAAGGAACGGTTAAGAAAGGAAACCGAAGAAAATGATCATGCGTTGGCCAAGAAATACAATGAGGAAGAAAAGACAGCTTAATCGGAACCCTCATCGGCACAAACCTCGCACTCTATGAAAACAAGGAACAAGAATAAGCGCAAGAAGATTGTAACCTTGCTGAATCGGGTGGAACGAAGCGGTATAGAAGATTTTCAAACGGAAGGACAACTTAAGGAACCTCTAGAGGAAGAAAAAGAGGAAGATGCTACACGACTTAACCCGCGAAAGAAGAAAGCAGTTGAAGCATCAACCGCACTCCTGAGCTCTGGTCCGATCGTTGCCCAATCATCTTGCCCACCCAGACCGGTAGGCGGCGCCTTCCGGTTCAATCAGCGAACTCCCGACATATCAAGTGTATTTACCGGATGGAAAATTGACGCGGAAAGAAGAGATAGGGAATGGAAGGAGAAAAAGGAGGAAGAAAGGAGGCAAAAAGAGAAAGAAAAGGGGGGATCATCCAATCCTTAGCTTATTTTTCTTTTTATGAACAATTTAATTATATTATTTATTGGTATTTTGTATCTGAACTAAGTTAATTTTTTCAGTATCTCAAAGTAATGATTTTACTAAACACTTTTTGAAAAATCAACTTGTTTTTGAAATTTTTCTTAGAAAAACATCAAAAGGGAGAAATCGTTAAACAAAATTTTCAAACCGGCCATAAATTATAATTTTTGAATATTTATTCTAAATAATCAAAAAGGGAGAAATTGATAAGAAAAATTAAGTAAGTTAATTTTCAAACCGGCCATACATTACAATTTTTGAATATTTATTCTAAATAATCAAAAAGGGAGAAATTGATAAAAAAAAATTAAGTAAGTTAATTTTTACCGGCCAGAAAAACTAAACTACTATAAACTCTTGTGTGCAGGAACATACCAAGTTGTATAAACCGGCTAGAGAACACATCAAAAAGCAATCCGGCTCCAGATGATCAATTCATGATCAAGAGGAACCGGTTTCAACGACCTCAACAAACCGGCTAGCAAAGACAAAACTCACACTCCAGCCGGATCACACTACGAAAGAGTCAACCGGAAACTGAGAATTACAAAGATGACGTAATGTGACGAAATAGACGTGTCTTGGGAAAATAAAAGAAGATAAGATCCGGATCAGAAGCATGCGATAAAGACAATGATGAACTGCTGATCCGAAGATCTGACTCAGACAAGCGGAAGGTGCATGCCTAACACGTGTCCAAAACTGCAAGCCGACTACGTCATCCATACCTGATCGGTATATGCATGCTTTCCAAGTGTCAGGAAGTTGAAACGTGCAAGGAACCTCTTTGAACCGACGTGACTTTGAACTGACCAACCCCACGGTGAGAGAAGAAAATGACCGTTGGGATGCTCTTCACTATAAAAGGAAGATGAAGAGACCTCATTTATTACGGTTCAGAAATACTTTAAGAGAGAGAAAGAAATCTCACGCGCGATCCAAAACTGTTGTTTCATTTACTGAAAGCTCTATTGTGTTGTATCATTGTATTACATCAAGAGTGAGCTGGTCTAACCGGCGAGTAGTGAGTTAGACTCGACCGACAGTGTAATTGTTGTAACTTTGAAAGTTAGTGGAGATCCTTCTCATAATCTGAGAAGAAGGGGTGACGTAGGAGGGTTTGCTCTGAACATCCATAAAAAATCTTGTCTCGCATCCTTTACTTATTTCCTGCTTACTTACTCTAAAACCGAAATACATTAACCGAAACATAATCTTATTCCTATAATTAAAACCGATCTATACATACTCCTTAAACCGACTCTTCATAAACCTCATCCAAGTCATGTGCGTTGCTTTAGACTGAAACAGACATTTCCGTCCTTGAACCCGGTTCAAGAGTCTGTGACAGTTTGCGTAGTGCTGAGAACAGTTGTAGTCTTTAACCGGACTATCACCAAATTGTGTGTTGTAAGCGGCTACCCTTCCAAAACCGGGACACCCCGGTCCTCCAAGGGTGTCCCCGATCCTAACAAGTTCGATAACTTTAAGATGGGTCCTGATGAGAAGATGACTGAGTTCGATGCGAGATTTAGTAAGGTTATCACTTCTCTATCCACTTTGGGCAAGACTCACAGCAACAAAGAGGTTGCGATCAAGGTCATGCATGCTATGCCCAGAGAGTGGGATATTTTAGACGATGGCGATGAAGGAATTTAAAGACCTCAACAAGATGGAGCTCTTTGATTTGCCGGCCGATCTGAAGGCCTATGAGTTCGAGTTGAACTATAGAAATGAAGAGAAGCACCCCACATCTACCATCATAACGAAGGCATTGGTGACTGTTGAGAATCCATCTACTGCCACTACTGTGAAGGCTGCTACTATACAGATTAGAAGCGATGTCATGGCTCTTTTCATGAAGAAAATCTGCAAATTCATGAAGAAGAGACATTTTAAGGAAGGAAACAGCAAGCTGAAGCTTGATGAGAAAAAAAAAGATGAGAAAAAGAACAAGAAAGAACTGAAGACTCTCATGGCGGTTGAAAACAAAGCCAAGTGGGCCGACAGCGACTCAGATGATTCATCATCCAACGTCAGTGATGATGAAGAGGTCACTTGCTTCATGGAAAAAGAAGAAGTTGACTCTGAGGTATTTTGATTTCTCCTCTGAAAAATTCTCAAGAGATGAGTTAATTATTGCACTCAATTACATGGTCATTGAGTACAAGAAACTCTCAAACTCTTTTGATGAACTAAATTTGAAATACAAATCTGACAGCTCTTCTTCATCTCGAAACAATGATTCTATAGTTTTTAAAAACAAAATGGATGAGCTCTCATCTGAGAATAAAAAGAGCTCTCATCTGAGAATGAAAAGCTCAAGGAAAATGTTCAAACTCTGTTTTCTGAAAACCAACATTTGACATATGTGGTTAGTTCCTGGACGAAGTCTAGAGATGCAGTCAGACAACAAATAAGTATGCTGAGGCCTGCCGGATGCAAATCCGGTTTAGGATTTGATGGCAATGACTTAGACAAGTCTTGTGAAAAGTTAAACCCAGAAACTGACAAGTTTAAGTCTATAAACTTTGTCAAAGGGAGCTTAACTGAGAATGGAACTGATCCAAGCTGTGATAAGTTAACCTTAAAGGATGAGATTACTTATGTTCCACCAACTGTTAGCTGGCTAAAACTTAAGATGGAAGGAGCCAGTAAGTCTAGCATATTAAAACTTGACAGGAAGTCAAGGATGTTTAGACAAAAACCATCCTCTAAGATTAACAGTTCAGTTGCTAGTAGGAAGACGTCTGCTAAGCCTATATCATACGCACCGATCACAACGCAATATGGGAAATCCATAAAAATAATCTAAGTATGGATTCCCAAGGGACTAATAAGCCATGGACCCAAAGAAAATTGGGAACCATATTTATTGTCTTTGAATGCAGGTAAAACATGAAAGTAGATTGGAAGAGCAAGACGGCATCTGGACAGTCGGTTGCTCGGACATAGCATATGACAATCAGCAGCCTGAAGTGGTTGACATCTTCTCAAAGCAACTTCTCAAGTCTAAGTTTTCTTACCTTAGAAATATTTTTAGGATTGTTAGATTATGATAATGCCTAGATTATGTTTAAATCATGAACACAACTAGTTTTGATAATTTAGTTTAAATAATCAAAAAGGGAGAAATTGTTGGGTTGAAATTTTTAATGTTTAAACTGGTTTTGATAACTTAGTTTAAATAATCAAAAAGAGAGAAATTATTGGGTTGAAATTTTTAATTGATTTAAAAATAAATTAACAATTTTGTTTTGATGATTCATGAAATAGTTTTTGGATAAAACTAAGTTCAATAATTGTTAGTCATATCAAATATATAAATATATATTTAGATATCAACATCTTAAGTGGTGTAGTGGTAAGTATTCCCGCCTGTCATATAGGTGACCCGGGTTTGAATCTCTCTAGATGCAAAATTAATAATTAGAGTTTTGTTAATTTGCAGGCACAGAAAGTCAACGCGGAGTTAGACCGATTTTATGAAAAACGTCTAATGTTAGACGTGCAATCTAACTCAACGGAATTAGACGTAAGTCTAATGTATACGGAATTAGACGTGCAGTCTAACTCATTAGAGTTACATGTGCAATCTAATATATTTGCGGAATTAGACGTAAGTCTAATGGATTGTGAATGTTAACTCTTTCAGATTAGTCTGGAGTAGAACCGGAATTAGACGTGTAGTCTAACTCAGTGGAGTTAAACGTGCAGTCTAATGGTTATTGGATAATTAGACGTGTAGTCTAATTAAGTGAAAGTTAGATATAAGTCTAACTCCTTCAGATTAGTCTAGGGTAGAACCGAAATTAGACGTGCAGTCTAACGCAATGGAGTTAGACGTGCAGTCTAAAGGTTATTGGATAATTAGACGTGTAGTCTAATTAAGTGAAAGTTAGACGTGAGTCTAACTCTTTCAGATTAGTCTGAAGTAGAACTGGAATTAGATGTGCAGTCTAACTCAGTGGAGTTAGACGTGCAGTCTAATGGTTATTGTAATTAGACGTGTAGTCTAATTCTATTAGACCAGACGGTCTAATAGACTCTGATATTAGAAGATGTTTGATTTCATTAGACTGATTTTCACAATCCGTTTAACTGAAATACGTCTAATGCTCAGCTTAAGCAGTATGCTTGAAGCTAGCATTCACCTACCCACGTGCTATAGCTGTACCCTACTCCTGCTCCACTTTCTAGTGAAGATCAGTACAACAACTATATGCATCCAACCAACGAATGCCACGTAATAGAATTTTCCTCACATTACTTGTTTTGCAGGTACATCCCTGATGGAATATTCGGTGCACTACCAGTGATGTACGGCCACGATCCTTGTGCTCAGGCCCGGCCCGGAGGGGTAGGCAGCCTAGGCCACGGCCTAGGGCCTAGGACCAAAAAGGGGCTCATTTTTTTTATATATTCTAGGTATTAGTAAGGATTTTTAGTTTCTTATTCTTTAATTTTTTTATTATGTTAGATTTTTTGGCCCATGGCTCTATAGCCCAAATAGAGAAACAAACTAACACTATCAGAACAAAAAATTGAAAACCCTACTGTCTGTCTCTCTCAGTCTCTGTATCCTACATGGATAACGAAACCGACAACGAAACTCACAACGAAACTGATAACAAAACCGACAACGAAACCGACAACAAAATAATTTCGACGGTGGCTCTATTTCGCTGGGTTGAGCCTTGAGGTAAGATTTAACCATTAAAAGTGAAAATTCAACATCAGGGTTTGATTGTTATTTATTTTTATGCTTTGTTTTGAGATTGGCTAGTTCTTGTGTTACGGCCGTTAGCTTTTTTGGAATTGTACAACGCATATTTGTATTATTTTCTAATTCTACCAAGCGATGGAAAGTTTTACTTGATAATGTTCCTAATAAGACTATAAAGTCTCTATCTAACACTCGATGGGAGGCTCGTGTTAAAAGCATTAAAGCACTCAGATTTCAAGCTCCTCGGGTAAAGAAAGCTTTGCATGAATGGTATAATATTTGTGATGATGCTAAATCAAAGAGTGAATCTGAAAGTTTGGCATCAATGATTGAAAGTTTTGAATTCATACACCATGGTTATTTGGTATGAAATCTTGTTTGCTATAAATATGGTTAGTAAGAAAATGCAGTCCTCATCTATGTGTATTGATTCTGCCATTAATTAATAGGAAAACTTAATTGCATTTTTTGAGAAGTTTCGAATAGATGGGTTTGTCTCTAGTTTAATTATTGCAAATGATATTGCATGTGAAATGGACATAGATCTTGTTTTTTCGACTAAACGTGTTAAGAAGATCCCTAGAAAATATTTTGATGATAATACTTCTAATGTTGAACAACAATCGCCAGAAGAATCTTTTAGGATCAACTATTTTTTAGTATTGGTTGATATGTCTCTTGCATCCCTAAAACATAGGTTTAAACAATTGAATGAGTTTAATGACTTATTTGGGTTCCTTATGAATTCTGGAAAGTTGAAGACATTGAATGAAAGCAAATTGAAAGAAAAGTGTAGCACATTTTGTAATGTATTTTCTCATGAAGGTACATGTGATGTTAATTTGAGTGATTTGTTTTCTGAACTAAAAATACTACAAGTTGCTTTACCTAGTTTGGATATGCCCGCTGCTGAAATTCTTGATTTTGTAATGTCAATAGATTGTTATCCTAATGTCTCTATTGTATATCGAATTTTACTAACATTGCCTGTTACAGTAGCTTTTGCTGAAAGAAATTTTTCTAAGTTAAAATTATTGAAAAATTATCTAAGATCTTTGATGTCTTAATATAGATTGAATGGACTTGCTATTTTATGTATTGAAAAAGATTTTTTGGAATATATTGATTACGATACAATTATCAATGATTTTGCATCTAAAAATGCAAGAAGAAGTCACTTTCGTTGACAATTTATGTTGCATCTTTGTAGATATTGGAAGGTTATTAAAGATCAACGGTGAAACACAAGTGAAGTTTATGCGTAGGGCCCCAATTTCTTGCTTTCGCCTAAGGCCTAAATAGTCTCAGGAACGGCACTGCATGCATTTCCATCCCATGATAATGATATAGCTTAAAACTAGTGTCTTAGACCACTTGGCCTATTTTTCATATACAACTCCTCATTTATTTTCATTTACCATATATGTTTGTCTATTAACTTATTTTAAAATAAAAAAAAAACTCTTACAAAAATTTTGTAGGATTTGAACCTAGTTTCGACGCTAAAGATGTTTGTATGTTAACTAATTTTGAAATAAAAGCAAAACCCTAAAAATGTTAGTTTTGAGATTTGAACTCACACCCTTTCTTACCAAAGTTTAAATTTAGAGCCTTAAATTGCTAAACCAATTTTTCATATAGATATACTACACCTCATGCATTTTTCATCAATCTTTAAAGATGTAGCTTTCAACTATAGACTTAGGTGAGTGCCTAAATGGGATGAACCCAATTTTGACTCTAAAGATGTTAGTGTGTTAAGCTATTTTGAAATTTAAAAAAAACCTAAAATATGATAGTTGTGAGATTTGAATCTACACCCTTTCGAATATTGTTATAACGTCTCGCGTTCATCAAATTTGGTATTGAATTTAAAATATAAAGTGTTATTAACCTAGTTGGTTTAAGAGTTGTACTTGTTTTGTTAGGTTGCAATTTCGAAACATACCTATAACATTTTTAATTTTATTTTTAACCGTTTAAGTTTATGGCGAGTCAACCCAGAATCCGACCCAAATATCCATTTACTCTCACATATATATCCAAATTAACCACAGCTCTCGACCGGACAATCGGTTTACTCTCACATATATATTCAAATTAACCACAGCTCTCGACCCGACAATCGGGACACTTTTAAAATTAAGCATCATTATATATATAGATTTAATTAAGTATTGTAAGTGATTCTCTTTTTGAGCCAACATAATTAAGTGTGAAGATTCAATTCTTAGGAGAATATATATAGACGGTTTATAATAAATATTAATATGCTAAGTTCATCAATTCTAAAACATTTTTTAATTCACCAGAGCAAATTATATTTATAGATTGTGAACAAATTATATTTATAGATTGTGAAGAAATTATGAATGTCATACTTATTAAAACCTTCTTAAGAGGTTGTAACTTTCTACTTCACATAGACATAAAGGATAAAAGTCAAGGAAATATTGATCAAGCAATCTGTTACGGTCTGCTCATCAAAAACCTCGGTCCTAAAATATTTTATGCATCCGTTTCTCGGCCCAAGTGTGCATATGGGCCAGTTTATGTTTTTTTATGGAATAATTCTGTTTTGGTTTACTTTCTCTCTTATTTCTTTTGAAACCGAATTCTGTTATTTTGGAAGTTGTTATAACAAATTTGTAACCGACTCTTGGGTACTTCAGCCTTTTTAAATGGTGATGCCCACCCCACTTTTTGGGGCTATGAATTGAATATTTTCGAACTTGGTGTTTAAGTTATCTCTCGGCCCTCCTCCCCCTTCTTGGACCGCTAGGTGTAATCTAGTGGTATTTCTCTCCTCCCCTTCGGCTCTTCTCTCCCTAACCTCGAATTCTCCTCTAATTCTATGTCCGTTGCGCTAGAGTGTTGAATTCCACCATCGGTCCCGATCATCAAGAACCCGTTTCTTGAATTAAAGAACTTGAAAGGCTCGGTCATAATTTAAAGTCTAACATCTTGATATCAGAGCTGGGCGATTCTCAACATGGTAGAAACTCGCCAGCAATCGGAAATGGATGCGCTCAAGGCCCTCATTGAAAACCTGTCCCAACAAACAGAAGCAATGCAAGCTGCCATAGATCGAAGATTTGATGCGGCTGAAGAAAGAATGACAGCCTTTGAGAGCGGGGCATCTGGATACGTGCAAGAACCCCGTCACAGACCCTATGATGATAATTCTTGCCACGGTCCTTCACCATTTAGGCCCCCGCACCCTGGCCAGAACCGCGACCAACACTATGCTCCTCCTACTCGGCTAACCAAGGTCGATTTTCCTCGGTTTGATGGGTCGGATGTCGAGGGCTAGCTAATTTCTTCCGAGCAATTTTTCAGAGTGGACAAAAATAAGGATGCCACTAAATTAGAAATCGCCCCCATTCATTTTTCCGGCGAAGCAAGAATGTGGTACGGGTCATATCTTCAAAACCGAAATCATATGGAAGCCTTATCTTGGGATGTGTTCAAGAGAGATCTTATGACACAATTCGGACCCTCTATACACGACACTCCAATGAGACAGTTGATGAATCTGAAACAGGTTGGGTCGGTTCAAGAATATAATCTGCGATACATGTCAATCTCTCAAAAGCTCTACAGCATGCCAAGAGAATATGTCATAGATTGTTACTTGTTCGGTCTAAGGGAAGAGATTGCGAACTGCATCAGGTTGCGATTTCCAGATTCTTTAAACGAAGCAATGGCCATGGCTAAAGTCCAAGAAGCAACATATCGGTCCTTAATGAGCAGTGGTAACTTGTACAGCGCTGAAGCATCATTGCTTCCCACGCCGTCCAATATCAACACAGCCGGGCCGAGCACCAATACCGACTTCAAGAATTCATCACATGGGTCTTTTTCAAATGCAAATCAGGGCCCTGTTAAGCAATTAGAATCAGCCTCAATGGATGAAAATCGAAAGAAGGGCCTATGCTATTCTTGCAATGAAAAATGGCAACCAAACCATAGGTGTAAATCAAAGTTATTCATGGTCTCGGCCAATCAAGAAGATCAAGAACCTGACCAAGAACCTGTTTTGGATAATCTACCTTCATTGCTCGGCCCAAGGGATGAACCATCCATATCTTTACATGCCTTGACCGGGTCTAAAGCTTTCCAAATGCTCCAGATTCTTGGCAAAGTTGGGAACCTGCCGGTGGTGATCTTGATCGATACAGGCAACACCCACAATTTTATCAATATCAGGATTTTGGAGAAAATAGACCACAAAAGCATAGCAACCCAGGTGCAATCGGTTAGAGTGGTTGATGGGTCTAATGTGTTATGTTCTAGTGTTTGCAAGGACTTGAAGTGGTCGATGGAAGGCAATGAATACCAAACAGAAATGAAGGTAATTTCCATGGACGGATATGATATTGTGTTGGGAATTGAATGGCTGATTACTCTAGGCCCGTCTTCTTGTGACTTTGAAAAGCTGACCCTATCCTATGATAAGCAAGACAGAACCACGGTCCTTTAAGGGATTCCTCGGTCGCAGGCCAGTTTGATGCATGGAAACCAGCTGGAAAAGACCTTAGATGAATATATTGTTGCTGCCAAAATGCAAGTAAAGAGTAAGCCCGAAGGCCAAACTGTTTCACTCGCTGCAATGACTTTGGAAGATATTCCTAATGATCTAATTAGAAGCTATGGCTCATTCGATGCTGCTGGTATGCTGGTTCGAGAAAAAGACTTGGCCTGGATTTTTGAGCCAAGTATGGAGTTTAATCAAAGTTGGAAGAAATTATTTTTGCACCAGGAGCTGGGGACATTGCAGCAACCAAGGCCAGCTCTAAGCACTGAAAAACTCGACCTTAGGTGCACAGAAATTCCTAACATGGGCGGAGTGGCAAGCGATCCGGCAGCGCAAAAGACCGCAAGTACCCGGCCAGTTCCACTACTGAAGCGATTCTACCAAAAGTTTTTTGAGAAAATACGGTCTTATGCTGTGACCATTGCTGAATGTGCCGAAGCCCGACCGAAGCAATAGTTTTGAAGTTGAAGGTGCGTATTAGAGGCTGACCAGTCCACGTTCTTTTCGTCGAGGGCGACGAACCTCGAAGGGGGAAATTATGTTACGGTCTGCTCATCAAAAACCTCGGTCCTAAAATATTTTATGCATCCGTCTCTCGGCCCAAGTGTGCATATGGGCCAGTTTATGTTTTTTTATGGAATAATTCTGTTTTGGTTTACTTTCTCTCTTATTTCTTTTGAAACTGAATTCTGTTATTTTGGAAGTTGTTATAACAAATTTGTAACCGACTCTTGGGTACTTCAGCCTCTTTAAATGGTGATGCCCACCCCACTTTTTGGGGCTATGAATTAAATATTTTGGAACTTGGTGTTTAAGTTATTTCTCGGCCCTCCTCCCCATTTTGGACCGCTAGGTGTAATCTAGTGGTATTTCTCTCCTCCCCTTCGGCTCTTCTCTCCATAACCTCGAATTCTCCTCTAATTCTATGTCCGTTGCGCTAGAGTGTTGAATTCCACCATCGGTCCCGATCATCAAGAACCCGTTTCTTGAATTAAAGAACTTGAAAGGCTCGATCATAATTTAAAGTCTAACACAATCTTAAGGTAGAATAAATAAATAAATATATGTCCACTAATAATTAAAAAAAGAACCGTGGAGTAAAGGAGGAATGAAACTTACTTTCTGTTCACCTATCTCTATCATTGTTATACTCAAGTGGGTTTAAATTAACGCTTAAATCAATTTCATAATCCCACATCAAGATTTTAGAATAGAAGAAAACTCTAAATGTCAAAACATCCAGGTCTATTTTGTCACTGGGCTTGGTAGCGTAAGCCTGTAACCCTTGCTGGGAGTATTAAGGTGACTGAACTAGGGCTTGGTTATGTGGGTTCTCTGCGCCTGCCTTTTCAAATGGTTGGGTTTAAATGGTGGTGTTGTTTGTCTTGTCCGTATATATTGTGATTGATTATGTAACAGTTCTGTTCCAAAAAATGGGTTTGTTATGGGTTTCTTATAGTATATATGGTTCAAGCCAGGACTGGGCCAAATTGGACTTCTTCTTCTCTTGAAAGTTGGCAAAGCGCAAGCCTAAATCCTTGTTTAAGGACACTTACTATTTTATGGAATGTTTAATAATGTATTTTATGCATATTAAATTGAATTACAAAGAAAATTTTTTAAATTTTTATAATTGTATTTTTTATAAATGGTAAGAATTATATATATAATTTATGTAATGTTAGGAATGTCTAGTTATTGAGTTGTAATACGTCAAATTAGAAAATTTAATATAATTTTATATATTCTTATACAGTTAAAGGATCATGGTATAAATTAGACTTTTATATAAATAGGGAACACATTTCTAATTGTCTATTATCATCGTGGGTAGATTCTGAATTCTCAATTCATCTTTGGTTAATATCAGTAACCCAAATAGTTTGGGTTAATCAGATTTCATGGTATTAGAGAAAGAACTTCTTGAAGATCAAAAAAAATATTCAAGCGGTATGTGATACATCTAGTATTTTATCCTCTTTGTCAAATTCGTCATCAACAAAATTCAATAGGTACTTTTCGCTCGATTCACCCGATAAAAAGATGGCTGGAAAGAAGAGACACGATAATGTTCTATTTGCGAATCATAACTCAGACAATAAAAGA
Source organism: Impatiens glandulifera (assembly GCF_907164915.1). Lineage (NCBI taxonomy): Eukaryota > Viridiplantae > Streptophyta > Magnoliopsida > Ericales > Balsaminaceae > Impatiens > Impatiens glandulifera. Next base: position 18,404,582 of record NC_061867.1, on the reverse strand, counting down.
GCGATTATCTACACAACAATGTTCAATGGATCAAACTACATCAGATGGAGCAGCGGTCTTCGAATCCGGATTCAAAGCTGGTCATGTCCTCCTCATTTGTTTGAAAGGAGCGGTGCGTGTGACGAATGAAGTTGTTAGCCCTTGAAGCAAAGTCGAAGCTAGGGTTTATTGACGGTTCACTTGTCGTGCCAAAATAAGAAGACAACATCGATAGATGGATAAAGGTTAATTGCTTGGTATGATCGTGGATGAATAGGGTTTCAAAAGAAATCAAAACAAATTATTCTTTCACAACCACAACAAGAGATTTATGGATTGATATCAAAGAAAGGTATCAAGAAAGTAATGGCCCACAAGCTTTCTATATCCAGAAAGTTATAAGAAATCTTCGACAATGTACACTTTCTATTGAGAAGTACTATTCGAAAATCAAAAAATTATGGGATGAACTTTTATTATAGAACCTTTACCATGTTGTGATTGCGATCCAAGAACACTATGTTGTTGTAGAATGACGAAATTGGTAATCCATTTAGATTCTACTAATAAGTTAACACAATTTTTAATAGGATTGAATGAATACTATGATAATGTAAGACAACAAATCCTTTTAATGGATCTTAAACCTAGTCTAAACATGACTTATGCAATGATACAAAGTATTGAAAGACAGAAAGAGGTTCAATCATCATTGATGAATGATCAAACATATAGTTTTGCCATGTCAGTAAGAGATTATTCTAAATGACAAATATGACAAAAGAATGATTGAAATACTAAAGGAAAGGGAGGATACAACAAAGAGAAAATAATCAAAGAAAACGGGTCATCAATACTGTATTGCACACACTGCAAAATTGAAGGCCACATTCAAGAAGGGTGTTTTAAACTCATAGGATACCCTAATTGGCGGAGAGAAAATTGTGATTCAAAAGCTAAAGTTTTTGTTAACAACTAATACTCCATTCTGTTTTGGTGAAGAACAACTAGAGAGCTTTTCTTCTAATAAATTCAGTAGCTCTGAAACTGCTACAGTTGTTAAAGAAGTCACGAAAGGACTTCTTGGAGATGAAAAAGGAAAAGACAAGGGAAAGGAAAAGACAAGGGAAAGGAGAACTACTATGAAGGTATGTATCCTACTAGTAATTTCACTAATGCATGTAGTTTAAATATACATAATATCTATAAAGAAAAACTGTTTGGATTATAGATAGTGGCACTAGTTGCCACATTTGCACATACTTAAACTCCATGATTGAAATTAGAAAAGTTACTATCATTCTTTTATTTTTACCTGATGGAACAACTAAAAATGTCAGATTTATAAGAAATGTTAGACGGTTAGATAAACTGAAATTGTATGATGTTATGTTTGTAAATTTTTTTATATATAATCTAATTTCAGTGTCTAAACTTGTAAAAATATTTAATATTAGTTACCAATTTCCTTCTACTGGTTGTCTATTGCAGGAAGTTAAAAATTCCACCATCATAGGAAAAAGAGATTTTAGACCGAACCTCTACACACTAGATAAAAATTTAGTCAATAACGTGTGTAATACATATACTGATTTCATGTTATTAAGTAGAAGACTTGGACATATTTCTGATGTTGCACTTAAACATGCTTTTAGTTTGAATAAAAAAGAAAACTTTCATTGTGATATATGTCCAATTTCAAAACAGAATCGACTATCTTTTAATTTTAGTTTATTTAAAACCGATAAATGTTTTGATTTAATTCATATGGATATTTGGGGACCTGATAAAAACGTATCACTTATTGATTGTCCATATATGCTTACTATTGTTGATGATTTTAGTAGATTTACTTGGACATACATGATTAATCAAAAGTTTTATTTATCAAATATTAATTGATTTTAATGCTATAATTAAAACTCAATTTTAGTCATCAATTAAAATGGTTAGAACTCATAATGGTAGTGAATTTTTATGTCATCAATGATAAACAATTTTTAAAAATAATGGTATTTTGCATCAAACGTCTTGCCCTTATATCCTCACAATAAAATAAGGTTGTTGAACGTAAAAACCAATATTTACTACATGTTGCATGATATTTGATGTTTCAAGCCAATGTCCCTTTAATTTTTTGTTTTTTTTTTCAATTTTTGTTGGCAACACATATAATAAATAGAACACCTTCACATAATTTAAACTGGAAAAGTTCATTTTATAAATTGTACAAAAGAAAACAGATTTAAATAATATGAGTGTTTTTGGTTATTTTTGTTTCATCAAAATTAATATTCCTCAAAATTCAAAATTTGAACCGAGAGCAAGAAAATGCATTTTAATTGGGTATTCTTTAGGACAAAAAGGCTTTAGAGTTTTTGATATCGCAAATGAAGTCATTTTTGTTTCGAGGATATAGTTTTTTATGAAAATATTTTTCCATAACAAAAGAAAACAGGGCTGAAAAATGAAACAAAAGATTTTGTAAAAGAAGATTTTATTTTTTCTAATTCAGATGAAGAATCAAAAATATTGGAGTCTAATGATATATCAATGACAAACAATCATGATGATCATATGATTAGCCCTATTGATGATTCAAATATTTTTCATGATGAACTAGATTAAAACAATTAAAAAATCATTTGTAAATAGAGCAAAGAAAAAGTAACAGAGAAAAAAGAAAACCTACCTAGTTTGACAAGTATATGGTTAACTCTAACATTGATTCAAATAATGGTAAGGGATACACACCCAATACATTCCCTTACTTTAAAATTTTAAGGACAATGAACATCTTGAATTTTTGGGTAATATTTCTATCATTAAAAAACCTCAAACATACAAAGAAGCTTCTCAAATCAAACATTGGCAAAATACAATGGATGAAGAATTGAAAGAACTTAAAAATAATCTAACTTGGAATTTAGTTGCACTTCCGAAAGAAAAGAAATCAATTGGTTGCAGGTGGATCTTTAAAACAAAACTCAATCTGAATGGAACAGTGGCTAAGTATAAGGCGAGATTGGTTGCTAAAGGCTACAATCAAAGGGACAAAATAAATTTTCATGATAGCTTCTCACATGTTGCAAAACCTGTAACGGTAAGATTTTTTTTGCGTTAACTGATGTTAATAACTGGTTTCTAGAACACGTGGACGTAAATAATGCATTTCTTCACGGGAAACTAGAGGAAGACGTTTATATGACCATTCCTGAAGGATATGCTGAAAAACAAGAACTGCTAATAAGGTTTGTCGCTTAAATAAAATCTTATATGGTTTAAAACAATCATCCCGACAATGCAATATTGAATTTATAAAAAACTTGTTCAATTTAGTTTTGTACTGTCTATGTATGATAATTCACTCTTTATATACAAAACTAATTCCACTTTTATAGCTTTGATTGTTCATGATGATGATGTGTTATTACCTGGAAACAATATGTAAACAATTGAATCAGTTAAAACAATATCTCAATATTAGTTTTTCAATTAAAGATTTAGGCAAAACAAATTATTTTTTGGGACTAGAATTTACAGAACTAGAGCAGGTTTATTTGTTAACCCGCGCAAATATGTGCTGAATATTTTATACGACACAGGGTTGATTGGCTGTAAAAAAGATTAATCACTGAACCAAAAACATTTAGAAGATTAATCAGACGATTAATATATACCTGAACTTTTCTCGTCCTCATATAAGTTTTAGCGTTCAATAATTGAGTCAGTTTATGCATAAACCGTTAAATGTACATTGGGAGGTAGTTTTACAGATGGTTCGATATCTTAAAAGCTCATCATCATTAGGGTTATTTTATTCTAGTAATTCTAATTTTTTACTTGAAATTTTTTTAGATGCAGATTGGGCTACGTGTAGTGATACACGCAGGATACTGTATTAAACTTTGTGAAGCCTTGATATCCCGGAAAATAAAAAATCAAGTTATTTTTTTTAGTTCATCTGCAGAAGCTGAGTACCGTAATATGACAACAACAATATGCGAATTAAAATGGATATCATTTATGCTCAAAGACTTCCACACACTACAAATTGCCTATACCTCTAAAATGTGATAACAATGCTTCTATTCACATTACAAAGAATCCAGTCTTCCATGAAAAAACAAAACATCTCGATATTGATTGTCATCTTGTTCGGGACAATTTTAAGCAAGAATTCATCTGACTAGAGCATGTTTATGTTGGAATTAAGCTAATTCCATTAATGAATGGAAATAAGATTGTAAATAAATAAAATCAAATAAAATTCACACAAATTCAAGCGTTAATTAATGGTGAATTTAATCCAAATTATAATTAAATATTAATTGTTTAATTAATATTTAATGCCTAATTAAAAAATTAAATCATAATGTTAGGATAAACATTTAGCTTTAATTGGCCTATTGGCTAACGTATGCACTCTTCAATTAGCTAGCATTGAATGTCTAACATTACATTGCATTTCTGCAAATCAACGTATAAGCTGATGTTAATTAGTTGTGGGTTAATTAACAAATGAATGAGAAATATTTATTGCTAATAAACTTTTGGATGGTTTTATTTGAAGGTTTAATTCTCAGCAATATATACCCATTCATTATTCATTTTACAACACACTTCATCCTTAATTTTTCTCACTCTAGAATTCCAAAAGTCCTCTTCTTATTTTATGAGTGTTCTTCGAGCTTTTCCCTCGATATTTTCCGTTGAAACCTGGTGATAGTTCAGGTACGCTAATTAAGTTCGACGAGTAGTGATTTCAGTGTAGAATCACTACTGGATTCGTTGTACCCTAGGAGACAACCATCTACGATAAGCTCCAGCACAAACGGAAGACGATGGAACTGTTTTAAGGGAAATGTGTCTAACACATGCCTTGAATCAACATCTCAATCGGTGATTTCGTTCTTTGTAATATTGAATTTATTTAATTTATTTGTAACATCATTTTATATATATTTTCTGTTATTTCAAGACAATATTTCTAACAATCTTAAAACAATTTCGTGTGCTAAGTTATTTAGTAGCTTTTGCCGTCAAAAATCTTTGTCTTTGATGTTTCAGAAATACGAGATGTGATGTTACAAAAGAGATGATGAACGCTTCTTGAAGGATGAAGCCGAATCTAAATCCTTTAAAAGAGTTGACAATGGTTATTGTTTAATAACGCTAAACTTAAAAAGGGCAGTATCTTCTCTTTTATTATATATATATATATAATGCTAAGATAATATTATATATATTGGAAAAGAAAATGGACAATAAAAAAGAAGTTTTAATTAATAAAAATAATTAATGGTGTTATTTAAAATTAATTATAATTGAAACATATGGTTTCAGTTGTAAAATAATTAATTATAAATATATACATTTTTAAATTAATTAAACGTGATAATTAATAAGTATATGACAACTAAGAAGAGATAATATATTTATTTATATTAGTATATATATTGTCTTATATATTACATTTTGATTATGATGTGAAGTTATCATTTTAAATGTGTATATTCTAGTCAAATATGAAGTATAAGTTGTCTCCAGAAAGAAGACAAAAGGTCATAAAAGCGGTACAACGATGAAAGGGTGCATCGGCGAAGTGGGTCAAAGTTGAGACGCAATGGTGCATGGTGGAAGAGAGGTCTCGTGTTCGAATCCAGTTGATGAAATGATTTTTTTTTAGAAATCAGATTTGCTAACATGACTGTGGTCATTGATGGTAAAAATCATTCCAATTTCTTGTGTAGAAATTATGAGTTAAATGTGGGGTAGTCAATGATTTCTTTATAGAAATCGGACTAGCTAAAATGACTTTAGTCGTAATTGATATTGAAACCATTCAAATTTCTTGTGTAGAAATTATGAGATGAATGGGATAGTCAATGGTTTCTTTGTAGAAATCAGACTTGTTAAAGTCATTGATGTTAAAACTATTCCAATTTCTTGTGTAGAAGAAATTATGAGATGAATGGGTAGTCAATAATTTATTGATAGAAATCAGACTCGTTAAAATGACTCTATCCATTGATGTTGAAGATGAATGGTGTAGTTAATGAATTTTTTTTTATAGAAATCAGACCTGGGTCTTGATGTGAAAAATCATTATAATTTTCTTGTGTAAAAATTATGAGATTAATGGGTTGATAATAATTTTTATAATATAAATATATATATAAAAATATATAATATGATTTGTCTAAATGACATTAATCATGAATGTTGAAATCATTATAATTTCTTATGTAGAAATTATGAAATGAAATGGGACATTATAGAAATCATGTGATTCATAATGATAGAAAATGAATGTCATATGTATAATGAGATTAAATAAGTTATTTGTGTTAGAACTTATTCTAATTATGCATTTAAAGAGACACAACTATATTAGTCGAAATTGTCTTCGCAAAAATTGTCTCGGTGAGCACAATCTACTCAGATTTATTTTGAGCATGCATAGTCGTTTCACGTCGATTATTGTTCAAAACATGGAAATGTAAGTGCTTTGATTAAGATATGAAATATATTTGTAGTTATATATAATTTGATTATGTGCTAATTGATTATTAATATAAATCATGCATATTATTAGCTAATAATAGGATGATTCAAGTTATTCATAATAAGTATGATTATCTAGAAATTTATATACATATATAAATTAAGATTTATTTTCTATCTATTTTTATTTTAATAGATAATTTTGAAATTTGTCACAAATCATGTGTTCTTTAATTGACAAAGATTTGTTATAGAATGTTAAAGGTCATATAATTAATTAAGAAACGAATAATTGATGACATGAATATTTATTTATATGATTAGTTAGTTTTATATTTGATTAAAGATAAATGATCAACATTCTAATTAAGTGTAATAATTAATATTCCAATTAATTATCATGTATTCTTTAAACAATATTTTTAATGATAAATGAAGTTGTATATATATTTGTTTAATAATATATATGACATATTATTTATCTGATTACATTTCTATGTTATTGAATATATATATATATTATAGTTGTTGTGTCATCATGGTGACTAAAATGAAAGAAGCAATAATATATAATATCATATATACGGATATATTAATTTTGGTTTAATATAATATATTTGATATACATTGTTCAATTGCATCATTAAGACTTACTTAATTTGATAATTTTGAAATCAAATAATTACAATCAAAGTCTTGTTTGATTTGAAAAAAAATGTGGCAAACGTGCCGATATTACGAGATGCAAACGTGCAACCAAAAATAAATGTTTAAGCGAATTCGGTCAAAAATGCTTGAAACATTATGATTTCTTTTGTAGATATCATGTGATATGGTGAATATTTATTTAATTAAATATTCTAATTTCTTTTATAGAAATTAAGTGTTGAAATAAATATTTTAATTGATTAAATATTTTTAATTTCTTATGTAGAGATTATGTGAAGAATGATTTATATATGAATAAACATTATAATCTCTTGTATAGAAATTATATTTTATTCAATTAAATATTTATGATATAGTTATTTTATTCATTATATGATAAGTATAACAAAAGAAATTTGTAAAAGAATTGTGTGACAATTTCTTGATTAAAAAATCATTGATTTAAATCATATAAGTGTGTCATTTAAAAAAGGGTACCAACACGAATTTGGGGGCAAATATTTTATTGATAATAACACAAAAATAATTATTTATATTATGATAAATAAAAGATAATTTATTGTTAGAGAAATATGTTCTCTATAAAAGATAAAGTTGCGCAACTTTACAAAAAGAAATAAAATAACAAAAAAAATTCTTGTTTGTATTTGTTGAGTTGGTGCTCAAATTGATATTATAAATTTGAGGATTTTGAAATCAATAAACGTGTCATATTTTGATATTATTTTCATAAATATTTGAAGAACCAATGTCTTCAAAAAGATTTTATGAAATAAATGAAAAGAAAAGTTTATAAAGTCTTGATATGACTTATAATAAATTTTTTTAATAATGATATAAAAATTTGATCATACTTTTATTAAAAAGTGGATGTGACAATTATATCATGAAGACAATGAAAATTATTTCATTACGTGTATTTTGTACGATATTTTTATCGTTGAAAATTACGATAAAAATGATTAAATCTATTAAGGATGTGAGTTGCACCACACAAAATATCATGATGTTATCAAATGATATATTGTTATTATTAAATGAAAGACTTTACGTCTAAGAGTGAATATGTTTATACTTAGAAGTGCAATCTACGTATGGAAATCTTCTAAGAAAATTATGATGAATAAATTAAATGTTATAATCTATATTTTTGACTTTTGTCGGAAAATAAAATACTTTTATGCAAAATATATAATCGTTTACACGAAGACAGAATAGTTCAAAGACATTTTGTCTACTAGTTAGCCAAGTAAACAATATTTTCATAAAACAAATGTTAAAATGGTAAGCATGTACGAATGACTATGCTTCTAATTAGAAGATATTCTAAGATTATCAGAAATTTCTAATTATTGTAATAATAATTTGAAATTAGATAAGCTTAGAGTCAATGACAAGTCTAGACATATACACGTCTTAGACATAATGTCATTAGACTACACTCTCTAATGAAGTTATCAAATTTGACTATGTGAGTCAAAGATAACATTGTGGATCCACTAATAAAATTATTCAATGAAAAGTTTGTTTGAAAATCTTTTAAGACATCAGCCTACTATAAGTTAGTATGAAGGAAAACCCAACCTATGCAGACTAGAGATCCCAATAACTAGGTTAAATGGGACAACCTAATTGTACTGACTTGGAAATTATTGTTGAGGATTAATCCTATAACGAAACAATATATATTTTGACAAGGATAAGCATTTCGCTTTTAATGATTCTTTGTGAGCAAAGAGATCACCTATGTGAGGGAGAAGTGGAGCCGCTTCGAAAGAATTGCTCGGCTCAATTCTAGACCCTCTCATAGAACCAGGCGCGTGTTCCATGGCCAAAATGGACACAACCATGAGAGTTTGACATGTATTAGGGAGAATTCTATGTGAAAGTGTGTAATCGTTTACACAAAAGGCAGAATAGTTCAAGGACATCGAGTCTACTAATAATCTAGTAAAGTTATAAGCTTTCACAAGGGAAGGTTAAAAGGGTTACATCTACCTATCCTATGTAGAATTCAACTGTTGAACCTTTCACCGGGTTAATCTTTCAATTTCCATTAATGTGGGGATTGTTGGAATTAAGCTAATTCCATTAATGAATGGAAATAAGATTGTAAATAAATAAAATCAAATAAAATTCACACAAATTCAAACGTGAATTAACGGTGAATTTAATCCAAATTATAAATAAATATTAATTGTTTAATTAATATTTAATGCCTAATTAGAAAATTAAAACATAATGTTAGGATAAACATTTAGCTTTAATTGGCCTATTGGTTAACGTATGCACTCTTCAATTAGCTAGCATTGAATGTCTAACATTACATTACATTTCTGCAAATCAACGTACTGATGTTAATTAGTTGTGGGTTAATCAACAAATGAATGAGCAATATTTATTGCTAATAAATGCTTGGATGGTTTTATTTGAAGGTTTAATTCTCAACATTATATACCCATTCATTATTCATTTTACAGCACACTTCATCCTTAATTTTTCTCACTCTAGAATTCCCAAAGTCCTCTTCTTATTTTTTTAGTGTTCTTCGAGCTCTTCCCTCGATATTTTCCGTTGAAACCCGGTGATAGTTTAGGTACGCTGATTAACACTAGTAGAAAAAAGGGTATTAGTAAGGGCTAAAACCGTTATTGAAAGCATCGAACGCCGTTACTGAAACTTATTTGTAACGGCACATAAAACCGTTACCAATCGTTACAAAAAATTACGTTACAGAAACTTCACAGGTATCAGTAACGGCGTTCGAAAACCGTTACTGATAGTCATTGAATAATAATAACGGTTCTAGTCGTGTAAAAACCGTCACAGAAACAACAAGAGAATCTGTAACGGTTTTAGAAAACCGTTACAGATAGTAATGGAACAACAGTAACGGTTTTAGCCGGCTAAAAACCGTTACTAAAAGACTGCTTTTATCTGTAACGGTTTTCGAAAACCGTTACAGATTCTCTTGTTGTTTCTGTGACGGTTTTTTATTTCTTAAACCGTTACAGTTAGATTTTTATTAACGGTTTTTGTAATTATTTAACCGTTACTAAACCCTAATATTTTTTTTTTTTACAAATTTTTACCTATTTAAAACCTCAATCATTAACCAAAAACTACAATCATCAATAACTAAAAACCAAAAATACAATCATTAATTCAAAACAATAATCATCCACAAACTACAATCCATCCAAAAACTATAATCCATCCAAAAACTACAATCATATCACAAATTCACAAAAACCATTAATTAACGTATTTCAAATTACATTTCAACTGACCAGAATTGAAGTGGGAAAGCGACGATCACGAGGAAGGGGATCATCTCGAGTGGGAGGGGCAGGTGGAAGTTGATCACGGGGAATCCTGGATAATAAGAAGTTCATTGTCGCTCTCATCTCAAGCATCTCATCCCGCATTCTCTCACGCTCTCTTCGAGCTTCTTCACGTTCATCTTCACGCTGCATCAATAACTCTGCGCGCTCCATTTCACGCTGCCTTTGTGCTTCCTCACGCTCCATTTGACGCTCGACTAAGGCTTCTTCGCGCTCTCTCCGTGACTGAAGCTTCTCAGCTTCACGCTCCTCTCGCATCCTATGTATCTCCTCAAGTAAAAGTGCGTTTTGCGTGTCACCGCGTTGTGTGCTAGTACCACCACGAGCATCAGGTCTAAAAGATCTAGGTGTGACACCGGAGCCCAAACCCACAACTCGCCCATGTCCCTGAGACCCGAATGCGCACTCAGCCAACTGCAATTCATTTCTATTCGGGTCTTCTTCTATAGCAGTTCGCAAGGCAGTCTACAAACACAAATTACATTCGATTACATACATACATAAAAGAAATAAAAGAAATATAATTAATAAACACGACTTACCACTTTTTCTTGAATAATAGGGGGAACCTCCGGATTTGGATCTTGTAGAGTCGGTTTCTTTGTATGAGTGTGCAGAAATAATTCTGCAAAATTAGGCGACGTACCGGTAGTCTTCTCCTGTACAAATTTAATTATTAATAAAAACGTAATAACATTATAAACTTTGTTATTCAATGATAAAACGAACCATTTGCTTCTCCATTTGCGAAAATGAGATGCTGCCCGCATGATTCTTGTAAACAACATGCGACCTATTTTGCGCATTCACAGCACTTGTTTTCTGCAAATAAGAAAACATTTGTGTTTAATGAATGATTAATGTAAGAGCTATTTATAAACACATTAATTTACCTTGAATTCCGGCGTGAGAAAGCGACAATCAAGTAGATAATTCCAATCACTAATTTCGATCTCGGGAGGGGGATTTGCCCTAATCGCTTGCTCGTCACCTTCACGGGATTTAATGTACATGGTGTTCCAATGACATCTCCATCTATCCCATAATTTGTTGGCTTGAAATAAACTTTGTCTTCGATATTTGTTGATGTCATCCCCCACAGCCACGAAAGGATCCTAAATAGTTAACATTAAAATACGATTATAGATTGTGTTGAATACATAATGGACTTAATAATATAAAAAGTTATATACCGTGATAGCCATCCATATGTGATCTAGCTGTGTGGAGCTCAGGTTCGACCAACGCAAAGTCCTATGAGGTAGTGCATTGGAGTCTCGAATGACACTCCCAATATGCCTCGACCAAGCTGTCCTATTCTCGCACATTGGTTTACCATCAACAGGGTTAAATTGAAGAGTCATCTTTTGCCCCGCTTGCAATCTACCAACAGCTTTATTCTTGTTCTTGCCCCGTCTCCTTCTCGAAATAGATCCTAAAATTAAACAAAAAATTATATAGGATCACAACAACTAACTTAAGCAAAAACACAAGTACCTCCATCTTTCTGCTCAGACGGGGGCTGTGTCTCATCATCATCATCATCATCACCGGGGATAGTGTTTGGTACACTATCAACATTCATGACATCATCAAGGTCCAAATCGATTTCCCCGATAGAGGTACACAATTGCACGGGATCTTCTGAATGCTCCTCGGTCCTTTGTATAAGGTCGTGTAGCGCGCTGTTTAAACTCTTACCTTACATTCTTTTAGGTGCCATGATAGCTGCAAATATTGAATGTAATGTTTATAAGACAAATTTACAAGTAACCCTTAATAGAAAATAATTCAACCTTAATTAGAATAACGGGGATTTATTGGTGTCACAATTTTCCATTCAAGCCTTGATGCCATATCTGTAGAGTAAAAGACTTGTTGTGCTTGGCTTGCCATTATGAATGGTTCATTTAATTGAGTCTGTAGAATCCTGTTGATATTTATACTAACATAACCATACTTATCAACTTTAATGCCCCGATCTTTGTGATAAACATCAAACCATTTGCATTTGAAGAGAATCACTCGTCTTCCACAAAAGAATATCACTTCTATGATTTCATTGATCACTCCATAGTAGTTAATAGTCTCGGTCCCATTATTACCAACAACCAAAACCCCGCTATTTTGGATAGTCAAGCTCTCGTCATGTTTTTCAGTGTTAAACTTGTACCCATTTATTTTGCACGAGTTATATTTCTTTGCATACAATGTAGGCCCACGTCCTAAAATCTTAAGATTCGTTGTCCTATCGGATTGATCGGTTAGTTGCTCCACCTATATATTCATTAGAAATTATTGTTAAACTAATTGTCATATACTAAAAAAGAAAATTGTTGAGACGATTACTTACTCTTTCTTGGAAATATCTAACGTATTGTTTATCCCGAGCCTCATTGGAAATATTAGGAGGGCATGATTGAACGAAATCGCTGCGCAAATGACAGATTAAATTATTACTTTCTTAAATCATACCTCATATGAAATTAATGAACTTACTTATAATATTCTTCAGCTTCGCGACAATTTTTTAAAATGTACCAATGAGCACGCTCACGATCACCCGGTTCATATGTGTAGGATGTGCCATTAGATAAGTCTTCCATAGTGATGAAAATGGAGAATGTTGTACTTGTATTTATGGATTCATCATTTGACTCTTGATCGTCCAAATATCGGGCACACATGCTCATACTCTCATTCAAAAGGTAACTCTCGCTGATTGAACCTTCTAGAAAGTTCCTGTTCCTAAGGTATTTCTTGAGTGTGCTCATATATTATTCAACTGGATACATCCATCGATACTGAACGGGCCCTCCAAGACAAGCTTCAAAAGCTAAATGAACTGGCAAATGCACCATTATATCAAAAAAATAAGGTGGAAAGATCTTCTCCAATTTGCAAAGTGTCAAGACAATGTCGTCATGTAATGTTTCCAATTGCCCGCGTTGTAAACTTTTTTGACAAAGCAACCGAAAGAACCTTGCTAAATTCACCACGGCATCGTACACATCATCGGGAAGTAGGCCACGGGTAGCTAGTGGAAGGAGATATTGTAATAGAATGTGACAATCGTGACTCTTCAATCCTGATATTTTTTTCTCCTCCATGTTTACACACGCCCCAATATTTGAACAAAAACCGTCGGGCATTTTAATATCTTTCAAAAATTGACATAAACGTTTCTTATGTTCTGAGGACAATGCATAGGGGGCCGGCGGACACCGAAGAACACCATCAACTTCAACCGGATGTAAGGAATGTTTTATGTTCATTATGACCAAATCTTTCCTTGCTTTAATTCCATCCTTGGTCTTTTCTTTGAAATTCATTAAAGTTCCCAACAAACTATCACATATATTCTTCTCAATATGCATTACATCCAAATTATGTCTCAACATCAAAGATTTCTAGTAAGGCAATTGAAAGAATATACTGAATTTGTTCCAATTATCACCTCGGGATTCATGTATAACTTTCGTTTTCTTAGGCAGGTACTTTGTCAAACAAATTTCCTTTAGATCTCGCGATTGAAATTGAATTTCGGAACCCGATAATAGTACAGGAGGATCTCTATGCTCCGTATGCCCGTCAAATGTATCCGTCTCTTTGCGCCATCGATGATTAGACGGGAGGAATCGTCGATGATTCATGTAACACTCCTTCTAGCAATTTGTTAACCTCAAAGACGCGGTGTTCTGATTACAAGACGGACATGCCAATTTACCCTTTGTACTCCATCCAGACAAATTTGCATAAGCCGGAAAATCATTAATAGTCCACATAAGAGCTGCCCGTAAATTAAAATATTGTTTTCTGCTTGCATCGTATGTCTTCACACCGGTATTCCACAATTCCGTCAACTCTTCTATAAGTGGCTCTAGAAATACGTCAATACAATCACCGGGACTTTTTGGTCCTGGAATGAGCATTGAAAGAAGAAAATTGTTTTTATCCATACATGTGGTAGGAGAGACGTTGTAAGGGATTAGAATAACTGGCCAAATGTTGTACGATGTTTTTCCGCTAGCAAAAGGTTGAAAACCATCACTAGCCAAACCAAGTCGCACATTTCGAGGTTCTGTTGAGAAATTTGGGTACAAGTTATCAAAGGTCTTCCATGTCATTGAATTAGCAGGATGCCTCAACACATCATCTTCAGGATTGTTATCTTTATGCCAAGTCATGTGTGGAGCAGTTTTGGAACACATGTATAATCTTTGCAACCTCGGTTTTAATGGAAAATAGCGCAGCGACTTGTTGGGTATATACTTACCATTCACCTTCGTTCGAATTGCACCATTAGATTTATTGACATTCCACCTAGAAAGCCCACAAACTTTACATTGCTGCAAATCCTTATCCTCTTTACGAAAAAGCATGCAATCATTCTTACACGCGTCAATTGTTTCGTACGATAGACCCATGTCTTTAATGAATTTCTTGCACTCATAATACGAATTCAGTAGTTGATTATGAATTGGCAGTATTTCCTCCTTCAATAAACTCAACAATAAATCAAATGACGTGTTTGTCCACTGACCTACATTTTTGATGTGAAGAAGTTTAAGAAGAGTTGAGGCTTTGGAAATGCGAGAACCTTCATACAAATGTAGTTTCGAATCGTCCAACAATTTGTAAAACGTATTAACATCATCAACGGGAGGCTCATTTTCACTCGACCGTTCATTATCAATGTTGACATTAGGGTACAAATCACCAATAATATCTTCCATTAGATGATCCTCTACAATAATATCTTCCATTAGATGATCCTCACAAACTTCAACAGGTTCGTCTTCCATGATATTAGTCTCGTTATTTGGTGGTTCATTGATCGGTTCGTCTTCAATTTCATCATCTGATTCATCTTCCTCCACATTCTCGGTAACAGCATTTACAAGTTGACGTCCAATTGATCTCTTTTCACCGTGAAAATACCAAAAACCATAATTTTGTCTTATGCCGTATACAATTAGATGGGATCTAACCACACTCTTATTCTCATATACTCGATTTGCACACTTTACACAAGGACATGCAATCGATGATCTACCCGTAGATCTTTCAGCAAATTCTATGAATTTGTCTACCCCCTCACTATATTTAGGATCGGTACGAAGTGTAGTCATCCATGTTTTGTCCGGGATTTCCATCTAACCTAACATACAAATTAATCTAACTTAATCTACCAATCCAATAATCTAACATACAATTAATCTAATAATCCAAACATGCAATAATCTAACATGCAAATTAATCTAACTTAATCTACCAATCCAATAATCTAACATACAATTAATCTAATAATCCAAACATGCAATAATCTAGCTAACATACAAATTAATCTAACTTAATCTACCAATCCAATAATCTAACATACAATTAATCTAATAATCCAAACATGCAATAATCTAGCTAACATACAAATTAATCTAACTTAATCTACCTAAATCCAATAATATAACATTCAAATAATTTACCTAAATCTAACATCAAATAATCTAACTTAGCATTCATTATTATATAACCTAACATACAAATTATCCACTAACCTAACATCAATAATCTACTAACAAGCTAACATTGATTGTAAATAAGAACTAACCTGAATTTTGAAGTGCAAACTACAATCCGCGGCAGCAAAGACAATGGCAAATTCAAACTAGAATTGAAATGGATGCAACCTGATTCAACAGTTCAAACGCAAAAAATGATAATGAAAACCTGATTCAATAGTTCAACATATATAAGAAGTTAACATTATTGAATACCTGATTATACCGTTCAAACGGTAGTGAAGAACGAATTCAACAGTTCAAACGGGAAATTCAGAATTTCTGCAAACCAAAAATTGGATTATGTTGACAGGAGGATTGGATATACAGCTAGATTTTGTATACCCCAAATCAAAAATCTTAGCAACAAACAATTAACTTTTAATCTCAAGATTCTCAACTATAAAACAAGTGTTAGTGTAACTAGGATTTATCAATGTATTATTCAGGATTCCTTCAATTGAACTGTATTATTAATTTCACATAATATTAGAATATGTAACTAGGATTTATCAACATCCACTATATATATTTCCTTGTAATAATCTAGATCCAAAGAAAGTAGAGCAGAAATACCATGACACTCTAAATATTTCTTCAAACTCTCCATAACAAACAATATCAGAATCAGTATCTAAATAAACTATGAGAAATCAATCTCAACCTATCAACCTATCATATGTATTCAACAAAATCCTATTTGATTCCATCCTAAATTTGTAAAACATCCTAATATCAAACTGTAAATCCTATCTAGAACCATATATATACAAACTGTAAATCCATAAATAACAAAAATCCATAAATAACAAACAATCCAGGTTGTTCAATGTCAAACAAACGATATATATACAAACTGTAAAGTCATTACAAAGAACAAAAATTGACCTAATATAGTCTAACGATCAAGGAATGCAGTATGCTTACCTGGCGTGATTGATGAATGCAGGATGATTAATGGAATCTTCTATCGGCGGGGCAAGCGGCGGTGGCTTCCGATGATTGGATGAATGTGGGCGGCCGGCGGATTGGGGGTAGAGAAGAGGGAAGAAGAATAGGGAATAGGGAAGAGAGAACTTACCTGCAGATCGATTGCATCTTGGATGATCGGAAGAAAACGACGGATTAAAGGAGTCTTCTATCGTCGGCAGCGGCAGCGGATGATCGGAAAACGAGAGCGCGGAAGAAAACGGAAGAAGAAAGAAAAGAAGAAGGAAAAAAGAACTCGGCGCGGGAGTTATTATAGGATATCTGTAACGGTTTTTACAAAACCGTTACAGATATTAGTAAAGAAGTTAAAAAGTCGGCTCAGTATCTGTAACGGTTTACTGATTAACCGTTACAGATACTCTATTTGTAACGGCTTATATAAACACCGTTACTGATATTCTTTTTTGAACCGTTAAAAGGGAAGCAGTATCTGTAACGGTTAATCGTAAACCGTTACAGATACCAGCGAAGTAAATTAAAAGACGGTTCAACATTTGTAACTGTTGATTTAAACCATTACAAATACTATAGTAGTAACGGTTTTGATAGAAAACCGTTACAGATATCCTCACTGAAAACGATAAAGAGACACCATATCTGTAACGGTTTATATGACCGTTACAGATTCACTTATAATAGTAACGGTTTAATATAACCGTTACTGATACCAAATATTAGTAAGGGCTTTCGAGCGCCGTTACTGGGAATCGTTACAGATAACCTCTTTTCTACTAGTGTAAGTTCGACGAGTAGTGATTTAAGTGCAGAATCACTACTGGATCCGTTGTACCCTAGGAGACAGCCATCTACGATAAGCTCCAGCACAAACGGAAGACGATGAAACTGTTTTAAGGGAAATGTGTCTAACACATGCCTCGAATCAACATCTCAATCGGTGATTTCGTTCTTTGTAATATTGAATTTATTTAATTTATTTGTAACATCATTTTATATATATTTTCTATTATTTCAAAACAATATTTCTAACAGTTTATTTAAAACTGCAAGAGACTGATATTTTCACTAAACTATTGGATATTAAAGCCTTTTACAATCTTAGAAGCAAGATTAATCTTAAAGATATTCATCTTAAGGAGAGAAGGTAAGAATTATATGTATAACTTATGTAATGCTAAGAATGCTTAGATATTGAATTGTAATATGTCAAATTAGAAAGTTTAATATAATTTTATATATTCTTATATAGTTAAAGGATCATTATATAAATTAGACTTATATAAGTAGATAGACCAATTGTCTCTCATCTTTGATTAATATCATAAACCTAACCGTTTTCAATAACATTCATCAATTTTATTTTGTAAATAATTATTAATACACTTATAAGATACATTATTAAACATTTAAGGACTCACCATTTTATTTCTAATAAAAAAAATAAGTATTAAGTTCTTGTTGATTGAAAATATCAAATTATGATAATAAAATTTTTTAAGCATTAAGTTCTACTTGATTGAAAATATCAAATTAAAATGAAAAATTATTGTTAATAAAAAAAATTATAAGTTTCATGAATTTTATTTTGAGACATAATAATTATTAATACACATTTGATGTTATAGAATAATTATTGATACAACTAATCAGGACTCATCTTATGGAAAGTATAGAATTGAAGAAAACAATATATTTTAAACAACATGATTTATATTCAACTAAGAGCTAAAGCTTCTTGCTTAATTCTTTTGATCTTTTGATAAGTGTAATTAATAATTATTTACAAAATAAAATTGATAAAACTCTAATTTTAGTTTTAGATATTGAGAACGTCAGCTCATAGATGTCGGACCAAAAAACAGTTTTATATAAATTATTAATATTATTAGGGTGGATCGACGATCTGTACGATATACCGAATATTTTTATCCATACCGTGTCGAAATTTTCGGTATAGGTATACCAAAAAAATTGATAAGTCAAAATATAGTCAGTGAGAGTTATGAATGGTGTTCTTTCTGTTCGCCTTCAATGGCCAATATAGTCAAAATAAAATTGCATTAAAAGATGAGTGTTCTTGAACCAAGATATAGATAGGCTTGCATTTTTTGGACTTATACCGAATATTTTTATCCATACCGTGTCGAAATTTTCGGTATTGGTATACCAAAAAAATTGATAAGTCAAAATATAGTTAGTGAGAGTTATGAATGGTGTTCTTTCTGTTCGCCTTCAATGGCCAATATAGTCAAAATAAAATTGCATTAAAAGATGAGTGTTCTTGAACCAAGATATAGATAGGCTTGCATTTTTTGGACACCAATAATTAATCCTTTTTTTGTAATGGGATAACGGATTCTGCAAAGCCCACATTTTATCTTCTCAGTTTAAGCACAAGTTCAGTAATCTTAATACTCCCAGCAATGGGTTACAGGCTTACGCTACAAAGCCCAGTGATTTCATTTATCACCGTGTTTAATCATATAGAGCTTTCTTTTATTATAATATCTCGATGTGGGATCAGTGGATGGATTTATGCTTTCAACCCACTTGTGTATAACAATGATAGAGATACAACTTCATTGCTCCTTAAACTGTTACATTCTAATACAGGTGCTCTCTATTGCGATCTTGTTGGTGATTTTAACGAATGGCCTCTAACTGAGAATTCTGCTAGAGAGATGGTGATTTTAACAATATAATTATGTAACACTTGGAAAGTAAAATAAATTGCAAAAAATAAAATATAACTAATACTAATACTAAAACATAAGATAAGAATAAGGGGTTATACATCTTCATGTCCAACAATAAACTAATAATAAAACACATAACCTATTTTTCTTAAAATCTTCACTTAAATTAGTTACACTTGTATCAATTTACACATTAATCAACACAAACACCTAACGACTGCAATTTCTCAAAATCTTAAGTTGTTTAATCATCAAGTATGTCTGCAATTTGTTCTTGAGTATTGCAATACTTTAAATTCAATGTTATTCTTTTGCAAGTTCACAGAACATCTATACACCAATATTCGCATGTTTCTTAAAACAATTGGTGTTTGCATCAAATGAATTTTTTTTGATAACGTGATTGTTGAGCTATTGTCACGGATTACAGTGGTAGCACCAATATTAGCATGTTTACTTTCTCAAATATCCTTCTTAACTATATTGCTAGTACATAATGCAACCGTAATGAATTCAACTTAAGTTGAAGACAAAGAAACTATCAGTTATTTTTTGGAAAACCAATATACTACTCCAAAACAACATAAAAACATATCCAAGGATACATTCCTATAATTTAGGTCTATCAGTATATGTAATTAAATTTTGTTATCCTCCTGACTTATAAAAAATCCCAAAGTCCATTGTACAATTAAATTTTTAGTATTCTCTTTGTTCCAGCAAAATATGATTTAGTAGTCCAGTCAATAAATGAATATAGTAAAAAAACATTCACAAGATGATATCTAGTCTAATATGTGTTAGATACACCAGACTCCCCTATATGTTTACTCCCCTATATGTTTATAAAGAGTAATATCAAAAAATAATTCCCGATTTTACAAGTTTACAACCTAGAATAATAGAATTTAGAACTAGATTACTTTGATCAATCTTGAATCTCTCTAAAATCTTTTGTGTATTTTTCTTCCCAATAAAAATGTCATCTTGCTTATGTAATACCTCAATTCCAAAAATATATCTCATATTTTTTAAATCAGTCATTTCAATTTAATAAACATATATTCTTGTTTTTTCTAGTGAATATACGATCATCCACGTATAGACATAATTATATACATACATTTTTCTTCAACTTTCATGAAAAAAAAACTATGTTCATACTAACATCTTTTAAAACTTTATTTACTGAAATAAACTTTATAATCTTTACATTTTTTCTCATAATTAGGTGACTATCGAATATACACTTCTTTATTTAATCTTCATACAAAATGCTAATTTTACATCAAGTTGATAAATTGTTCATTTCTTTTGAGTAGTCATTACAATTACAAATCTAATGGTCTACCATCTAACAAGTGCAAATATTTCATTATTGTCTACTCCATGTTCTTGATTATAACTTTTTTTAATAAATCGTATTGAGGTATAATATCATCTTCAAGTTGATATTTCCTCTACTAGTTAGTCTCTCAACCATAACCCTTAAACCCCTTCCTTCAGTTGACTTTAACATTATCATCCTTTTCTTTCAAAACAGATGCAACACTACCTTTGTTTATAAAACCTATATTATAATTCCAAATTTCAATTTTTTAAACTTCCTGCTTATAACTACCTTCAATTTTTCACTTACTCCAATCCATACACATTTTAGACTTTTTTTTTCATTTAGTTTGGTTCTTTTAACATCGCGAACATTTTCAAATATATATAATCAAACACATTAAAGTTTTTAAATGTAGCTTTGTAACCCCTCTAAGCTTCTTCTAGAGTTATAGTTGTTATTTGTTCAATTGATAGCTTAAAATATAATCTATCCTCAATCAGGGACGGACCCAGGATTTCGATTTGGGGTGGGCTTGAAAAACAATTTAGGGTGGGCTTAAAATAATAACGAGAAAATTTTGAAAAAAACAAATATATAAAAGTAAGTTTTACCATTTTTTTAATAATTAGATAAAAAAAATAAATTATATTAAATTTTTTAAGAAAGTAAGGGTAATATCATATTTCTACTGTAAAAAATATATATATATTTTTTCGGGGTGGGATTCAGTCCACCCGTACATAAATTCGTCCCTGTCCTCAATCATCATAATATATATATATATATATATATATATATATATATATATATATATTAATTTATCATTTATAAATATTTATAATATACATAATAATAATAATAAAATAACAATCCCCAAATTCTCTCATATAATCATTACTACTTTATCTCTTCATTTATAATTATTAATTTCTTTTTCCTAATTAATATTTTTATTATATTTCTTTTATTAATTTATCTATCCTTCTAAAATTATTAATTTCTTTTACCTAATTAATATTTTTATTATTTTATATCTCATATTTATATTTTTTTCTTCAATAATTATATATAAACTTATTAATAACTTTTATATCTATATATTTAATATTAAATATTTATTTATTTTTATATATAAATATTTATAATCTCAAATATAATTTAATTTCAAAATTGGATATTTTTCCTTAAGCTCTAACTATTGGATTATAATTTGAAAATATTCCTAGCTACTTCTAAACAATGTAATACATGGTTTTAAATATTTTCCAATTGGTTTTAAGCATGTTTGCTTAAAAATCAAAATTTTTAAAAATTTGGAAAAACCCAGTTCTCAGTTCTGTTAAAACATAAACACAATTTTCTTGTTTTAGTTCTACGTATAATGAAGCTTTTGGTAAACTCCTTATACTGTATTAAACTAAATTATAAATTATCTTTGGGAATAGACGAAGCCATTCATACCCTTGGATTAAAGAATACAGACCCCAATTAAAATCATCAAAAATGTAGTTTGATGTTCTTGATGACCGACCGAGAGATCTCGGTCCGATTGAGGATCCTCTGTATCCGACCGAGATATCCTGGCGTCCGAACAAAAAATTTCGCACCCGACCGAGGAATTTCCCACCTCACCGACAAATTCTTGCATTCGACAAAGAATTCCGCACCCGATTGAGGGATCATCACGAACGACCGATAACTCCCCTACACCTGACTGAGGAATCCCAGCCTAGACCGGGGATCCCTCACACCCAACCAAGGGTCCTGCGAATGCGACCGAGAAGTTTAGCCCACAACCGAGGGATCAACACCTTCGATTGAGAGGACCATTCTTAGGGCATGTTTGTTTGGAATTTTAATTTAAAATGTTGTTTTTTTAAATTAAAAATCCCAAATTATTTTTTAAAAATTTGAAAAAATAGAAAACTATTTGAAACTATTTTTTTGAGTATTTTCCTAACAAAATATTTTGATAAGGGCATCTTTGGATTTATTTTTTAAATTATATTGCTTTAAACTAATATTATTAGGTACCCTTCTGAATAATCATCAACATCAATCACAAGTACTAGCATTTAAATATTATTATTTAATTTTAAATATAAGATAACATGTACATGTCGAGGATTTGAAAAATAATTGGTTAAATGAAACATATAGTAAAACAAAATTTTCAAAAGCCTAGATTTTATAAAGTAGAGACCGTTATTTAACAAGTACGGAGGATATAGTGCGAAAGTCAATTCTCGAGTATCACCAAATATCGAACTCAAAAGAATTTCTGATCAAATATGTGTTTGTATACGTATACAAAATATTTTTTGATTTTAAATTTAAAATCAATTTTGCGCTCTTTTATCAAATAAATAATTTTTTAAATTAATTTAAAATACAAACTTTCTTTTAATCAAATTGTGATTTGATTATTTTAAATGTAAAAGATTATTTAAAATTAATCATGAGAATTAATTATTGTTATAATTAATGTTAAAAAGTCAAAATATATTTTTAATTTTTTAATAATATTTTATTAAAAGATTTTCAACACGCAAATCGAGGTTAAAATTTATTGAACCTTAAGCTTTTCCGGGATAAAAAATTTATGGGGTTACAGTTTTCTAGTGACTCTACTAAGGATTAAATTGTTTAACTCAAAAACATAAAAAACTTGTCTACTAAAAAAAATAATTTTAAGTTAGTAGGCACAACTAAAAAGGTATATCACTTGGTAGATATATAGGCTTTATCCAAACAAATACATTGATTTATAGTGGTTGTACAACCATAATTACTTTTAGAAGTACACGATAGGTTGTCGGTAATTCTAAAAGTTAAATGCAAAGATTGTCGATGAGCAACAACAATTTGTTACAAATTGAGCAATGATGTTGTGAGAGTTTGACCTAAAATACATGGGATCGACCATTCTCTTTGGCAGCGAGTTGTCCAATATGACGTAGGCATTGTGGAGATAAGGGAAAATTCTCAATTGAGTTAATACTTCCTAGTTTATGGAGGTGTTAACCCCCTCCAATCTAGCACATTGAAATTAAGTTTCATTATATATATAGATTAGTTAGTTAAAAAGTTTAACTTAAATTATTAAGAATGTCACGCGTTAATCAAATTTGATGTTGAATTTGAAATATAAAGTCTTATTAGCCTAGTTGGTTAAATAATTGTACTTGTTTTATTAGGTTACAAATTTGAAACATACATATAACATTTTTAATTTTATTTTGATCAGTTTTAAATTTATGCTCGGGTCAACCCACAATTTGACTCAAGTATCCATTTACTCTCACATATATATCCAAATTAATCACAGTTCTCGACTCGACAATATTGATACTTTGAAATTAAGCATCATTATATATATAGATAAGCAGCAACACATGAGAAGTTTAAATAGTAGTACATGTATCTAGTTTACATAGTTTTGTGTAAACGACCATACTAACCTTACTAGAATAGAGAGTTAATAATAAATATTAACATGCTAAAATTCATCAACTCAGAAACATTCATAGATGATGAAAAGAACCGAGAAATAAAGTAGCAGTGGAGTTGTATCTTTATCATTGTTATACACAAATGGATTTAAAGCTGAAATCTATCCATTGATCCCATATGGAGATTTCAAAATAGAAGAAAGCACTATATCATTAAACACGATGATGAATTGGGTCGCTGGTCTAGTTGTTGATTTAGTGCTTAACCATGAAAAAAACACATGTTTCTAATTGCGGCTTATTCAAGAAAGGAGGAAAAGGGGGAAAAGTAAGCCCAAATGGTTGGTTCAACAAAAATACTAATCTTCTTATGGATTAAAAAGAAAAATGGCAATAATAAAAAATTGGGGTTCTTTATTGTCAAAAAAGTGTATGAGCGACACCCTACTTCCCTCGTCGCCTGACTACGAACTTTTTGAACTTCAAGTTCTTTGCCGCGTCACGATTCGCCGATCATCTACTCTAATAGTACTACGTAAATATTTGACAATTTTATCAGGAAACAAAATCTTCTAATCCACTGATCTATACGTGAACAGGTTACCAAGAGATCTTGATTTGTCTCTTTATTAATCGAATGCAGCTTCATTGACATTTATTTTAGTCTTGTACTCCGATTCTCCTCTAACTTCAAATGTATGGTATGTTTAAATTCCTATATTTGAATTTAGGTTTTTAATGGATTATGTCAAGTATTTTAAGTTTTTTTAATAGAAGCAAGTGTTTGAGTTTTGTTTCCTAGTTATTGCTTTTATTGTTTGTTAGTCGTAGTGTTAGACTAAGTGAGTTTCTATCATAAATTTGTTCATGAAGAGTGGAATATTCTAAAAAAAGTAAAACTGGTAGTAAAAACTTTTATTCGATATCTGAATCTGGAGAGGTGTCTTGTTGATACTAAAGTCGTCTTTCTTCTTCCTCTAGTTTCGTTAGAATTTATATCAACATTTTTTGCCGCATCAAAATAAAACAAGATTGACTTTCCCTTTGTTTTGTATACCCCTCTTCGGATGGTACAAATAATTTATGCATACTCTCTTTAACTTGGTCAATTAGTTAGTCTTTTTTTTTTTGTCAATCAAACATTTTTTAACGTAGCATTTTGATCTTGACATTTCTATCATTGATTCTTTTCACGTTGCTTATTGGTGACTACTAATGTATTAAACAATCTTGTTTCTCTTCATGAACCTTCTACTACTCAAACATTACCATCAAATCCAATGCCAAATCTTGGTTCCCCCGGTTCCTCCACTTACTCGGGCATCACTATCAAATCGAGGTCGACGTATTCTTCATCTCTCTCAAACAACTCCTCCTCCTCGAACATCACCATCAAATCTAGGTCCCCTTGTTCCTCCTCCTTCTCGGGAAGCAACATCAAATCGTTGACATGTTCCTCATCCACAAAAACACTAAGAAATCTCATCCCCATGTTCCTCCATCTCCCTTTGAACCAAAAATCAATATCAATAACACGTAACGTAGCATGCTCAACCTCTTCTTCAGACATGTTGAGGATTGATGCCACTCAACTAGGTCCCAACATCAAGCCACCTGTGTTAATGTACAATGGAAAAGCAACTATAACGAGTGACAAACTACAAGAGATGACTACATAGAAGAAATTGAACATTTCTAGAAAGAAGTCTAAAATTTCTTCTCAAGAGAGTAAGGCTAATAAAAAATAAAATCCGTTTGATTGTGGTTTATTTATTTCTTGATCAAACTTCTATATGTCTTTCACGTGCTTCACTTATTGATGCTTCACATAAGAGCGCAATCACACTTCACATGTCTCTACTTTACTCTTTGAGGTGAAGCTCACTTCACATGTTGCTCTTTGGAGGGATCGAAGGTGAAGCTCACTTCACATGTTGCTCTTTGGAGGGATCGAACCCTATACCTCTCGCCTACAAAGCGAGTGCTCTACAATTTGAGCTACTTTCTCTTTTATTATATAATTATAATAACAAATATATATAAGTTAATAATACATACAAAACTAGAACTTTTTACTTGAATTATGGCGATCATGAGTTTTATATGAATATAACAAGAACACATATGTATAAACCAACTATTATTTCACTGATGGTTCTCTCATTGTTCACTAACAGTTATAATAAATGACAATTTTGATATAAACAAGAATATTTCCATTAACATCATAAAATCATCTTCAATACCTAGGTGTATATGTGACGTCGCACAACACACACCGTATACTACCTGAACATAAATAAGCTTCTGGAGCTAATGCACGTCTAAGAAGACAAAAATCTGGGTCTTTAATACCCGTGTAAATGTAAAATATATTTTCTTAAAATGGATGGCTAAAAAAATATTTTCAAGATAAGAATTAAACGTACTCAATAGAGTCGCTAGAAAACTGTACGCTTGTAAAACGTCCACCCAAAAAAAGTGATTTTTTCGAATTTTTAAAAATAAAATATAAATATCTTTTCAAAGTTTTTGAAATAAAATAAAATTAAATCGGGAAATTATTTAAAAACTAGTATGTGACTAAAGAGTCGCCACCTAAACTTTTCTACAAAATTAGAAAAAATAAATTCTTGGGATGTAGTAGTAGAACAATGACGCCTTTAGAAAAAAATTCTTTAGGGGTTCGGTGCTTAGGTTACATGTGAAAAAGAGTTTTGACATTATGTCTCACATGCACGTTAAAAACAGTCTCTAGTTCTAATATTTTTGTCTTTTTAAAAAATATTTTACACTTATTTTATCCGTTTATTTGTTAATTTCTATTCGATTTAAAATATTTATCATATATACCTTAATACTAAATCTAAAGTAATACTTATTAAATATAATAATGATTTTAAGTACAATAATAATAATTAACAAATAAATAAACGTGAGGAATGAAATGAGAAAATCAAAGAAATTAAAATTTATTATATTCATAAATTAATTTTATGATTATAAATAATCAACTCACGATTGTTTTGGAGTTTTTATATTGGAAACACAAAAAATTAAATTAAATATTTAAAAATTAATGCAATTTTATTTTATTAAAAATATTGTGTTTATTTATCTTTTTAGAATTTATAACACTAGCAAAAGAACAGTCAATAGCCACTATATTTTAATTACTGTCGCTATTAAACAAAATAATAAATATTCACACTTTAACATGATACTATCTATTAGTATCCACAGTCATTTCATCCCGTGGCCAAATGCCCATATTTTTAATTTTAAAACCTAAATATAAAATAAAACTGATATAAAATGAAACCTTTTAATTTAAATATATATATAAGACTTTTAAATTGGTATTCTAATTATTAAATGTGGGAGTTAGAGAGGGAGGCTCATCAAGCCTAACACTCATTCATCCGCTCGACATGCCTCGTTTGTTTCCATCGACGAACCCTCGACGACAAAGAAGATAGAGATATGAGATGTATAGTTAGAGCTGGTCATGCTGTTTTCTTTAATATGGTTTCGTTTGGACCAATCTCGCTAGGTCTTTGACGTGTTGCCACCGGCTATACATTTGATGAGGAATCGCTGCGAATCTCTTCTATTTATGTATGTTACTTCGATATGCTTGATCATATTCATCATATTCTTTTTTGTTTGTTTTTATTGTTGATTTATCACTCACTTCAAGTTTTTGCCTACAAAGTGTTCGACAGAATGTCTGCAAAAAGATTTTGCAGCTAATACCATTAGAGATTAGTGACCACATCACTTATTCTTTGTTAACAATACCATACATAAGTTCTCATTCCTTTCACACATTGTAGGTCTTATATTTGCATCTTTTATTATTATTTCTCATTACAAATAACTCCAAACAATATCAATTCAATAATCTGAATCGGATAGAGAAATCAAGTTGTTTATGAAGTTATTTAAGGATTTATATTCTTGTTTATTAACTTTCTTAATCCCCATGAACAATTGACATGTATCAATAATAAAAAACCTTGAAACTTTTCAAATGTTTAGACTAATAATTATTACTTTCCCAGTCATGGTTGGGGATGACAATGTATACTTATATGACTTGGATTATTCTCATAAGGCCGAGACAGAAATTATGATTACTGAACCTAAAATGTGACCTTTTTTTACCTATTTTTTTTTTTACCTTTTTTAAGAATTTGAATGTTTAATTAACTTTCTTAAGAATATAGATTGTGCATATAATAGGTGTGGCAAGGGGCTAGGAAAGGAAGTTGTTGTCATAATGATGGAATTTACAGTTGAGAATATGGGGATACATGTCTTTACCACTAAAATTGGGGATTTAAATTAAGCTTCTCTTCATATGTTTCAAAAATTGGTATGAAATAGTTTCAAATTATATGTCATTTAATCAGGTTAAGTTATATGACTGATTGGGTTTCTTTCAATATAGGGATTCGAAAAAGTTTCCCACAGTCATGTCTTCAAAGAGGTGAGCTCCTTTTTTTTTTTTTTATCTATTTGAGGACTAATATTACTTGAATCTAGTATTCCTATATAAATATGAATTGAATGGTGAGATAGTGTGCACCATATTTCTTAGAGGTTGTATACAAATATTAAATTTTATATTTTGTACTGTCATAGCTTCACTAACTAAAAGTAAATATTAAGTTTATTTTGTTGGTATTTTACACATTCTTTTTTAAAACTTTTTTCTACATTGATTCTAAAAAAAATATTATTATGTTTTTTCATTACTTCAAATTTTCCAGTTCAATGATTAGTATATAAATTGTAAATATACTATTAAATTATGTTGTTTGTAATACATCTTTTGATTTATTTCAAAATAAAATCAAAGTATTACATCTACAATAGATTGTGTTATTTTAATTTCTAATAGAATGTGATAACATTCAGCAATGACGCTTTCAACTGAATGTCTCTAACATTCAACAAGGAAAGTAGGTTGGACCATGTCTCAAAATATACAATATCATCAAAGAATGTAAGTTGGATCATGTCTCAAACTATTGTTAGTTCATTATTCATAATTACATGTATATTTCCTAATTTTGAACGAATAATTTTGAATGATGTCTTGGAAGCCTAAGAACTGATGTATTCATGAATGTTAAAATGGAGGTTGAAGCCTCAAGCTCACTTAGTATAGGAAGAAGATGAGAATCTAGATTGTAAGCTTTGTCTAAATAATACAACTTATCTATTAATCTTTTTGTAATTTGTGCAGACAAGAAGATCGTTTTAGTTTTACATATATATAATAGAAAGATATCAATTCCTGTTTCAGTATCTATTAAAATATGTTTTGTAGGAATCTCTGCTGCCATCAAATCACATTATGTCGACAAAAGGATTGTTGAATGCCTTGGTGATGAAGATGGTGAGTTTAGTTGTTTTGTTATCCAAATTAGACTGTAGAAAAAATAAACTTGGTTTAGTAATGATAACATTTTTGCTGCAAACAAAGACGAGCATGAATGTTGTTTGGTTTTGGCTAGAGAAAGAAAAGGCACACAAATGTCATGTTTTCTCACAATATTTTGAGGTGAGTCTTTTATTATTCTCCAAATCATTATTTACTGTAAAAAGTAATGACCATGGTGATGAATATGATGGGGTTATCTTTTCCCAAATCTTAGGCATTGTTTCACTATTTTAATATTAAAATTAATTTTGTTTTAATATCTTTTCCCTAATTGCAGTAATACATTTGGGAGTAGAAGAGTGACATTCGGGAACACTGGTCACCAAAAAAAATGCAGCTAGTTTACTCCTGGTTAGGGATGCTGAAAGATGTTAGAGAAATCGTCCGAACCTATGAAGTGTTCCAAAAGAATCAGATTATTAAACATATACGGGTTTGCTAGATCCCTTAGCAATTCCCAATCGGTTTTGGGAATCAATCTCCATGGATTTCATTGAGAGTTTACCAAAGTCAAAAGTAAAAAAATGTTATTTTATGGTAGTAGATATACTATTGAAAATGGCCCATTTTATAAGCTTACATTATCCTTTCACTGCCTGAACTGTTGCTGAAACATTTGTGGCTCATGTTTCAAAACTCCATAGTATGCCAACAACCATAATCAGCGATCGAAACAAGGTATTTTTAAGCACCTTCTGGCGGGAATTCTTGAGGATACAAGAAGTTAAGCAAACTTTGTCCACAGTTTATCCACCCAGACGGATTGTCGGACTAAGATTGTCAACAAATTCCTGGTGACTTATCTATGATGCATGGCAGACCAATCTCGAAAAGATTGGGTACAATTGTTGCCTTTAGCTTAATAGTGATACAACACCAATTTCTATACAAAATACAAATAACTCCTTTCGAAGCATTATACGAATACCCCTATCCATACACCATATGTTGTAGGAGATACTAGAGTGGAAGAGGTGTATTTGAAAAACTTCAACTCCTAAAATTCAATTTGAAGTTCAGAATCATATGAAGTAGTTGCAGCACAAAAAGAGAAAAGAGTTCACTTTGAAAGTTGGAAGTTGGGCATTGGTGAAGTTACAGTGATATAGATAGCGTTCGGTTCATAAGTTATTTCACAAGCTCTCACCAAAGTATTTTGGGCCCTTTCAAGTGCTGGAAATGATTGGGGAAGTTGCCTACAAGCTGGAACTTGAGACTGACACCAAGATACACAATGTCTTCTATGTTTCACAATTAATGATATTTCAAGGGATCCCTGCTGCTATTAAAATAATACCCAGCTTAGTGTACAACCTAACAGGACCGATAATATTTTGGGTGAACAAAACATGATGGTGCATGGGAAAATGAAAAGATAATTGTTGATCAATTGGGATGGGCCTCAAACAGAAGACCATATATGGGAAGATGCTGAATTATTAAGCATTCAATGCCCGATGATGTTGGCGATGGGAGGCAAACAAGACCAAAGTCTCTTGATCAAAGTCGACAATCTTTAAATTGGGAGATAATGTGACGATCAACGAATAGACCTAGCATCCTCCAAGGTCCAAATGAACATTTGGGCTAGATATTATTGCAGAGTTTCTATTTTTTTCTGTTCCATAACAATATTTTAATTTTGTTGCATGTTATTCATCCAACTAATTTATGTTAAGTCAATAGTAGCTGTTGTAACTGCATAAACTGAATATTCTAAGGAAATTCAACTGCTATATAATGCTGAACTCACTTCCCCAATGGGCCATGAATGCAATTTTTTTTTTTGTGAAAGTTATCAATCTCATTTATATTTTTTGATTTGTCTCTTTGTTTTGGACGGTTAGGTTTATACTTGCAATATTCTCTTCTCATATTTGTTTATTCTTATTCTTCTATAATCTTGAAATCTTCTTCTCATAATACTTCCGCTGCACCTTGATCACAAATTTCTCACTAGGTCTTTGAGATCAAGAACTCTTTAACCTCAGTTACATATTCATGTCGTAACCTAATGAGTGCAAAGTGAAATACTTCATCTACTAAGATTGTTAAGATTGTTTGGTATTCTTTAAATAGAAAAGTTGGGGGTGAATTAAGGATCAAGATATTTTTGCTCAACACTCTAATAATGCATGCAAAAGGATGACATGTGTATTAATGAATCAAGGGTGAAGATTCAACTCTTAGTAGAATATAGACTCTTAATAATAAATATTAATGTGCTAAGTTCATCAACTCTAAAACATTTTGAATTCACTAGAGCAAATTATATTTATAGATTGAGAAGAAATTTTACATGTCATTCTTAATAAAACCTTCTTAAGTGGTTGTAACTTTCTACTTCACATAGACTTAAAGGATAAAAGTCAAGGAAATATTGATCAAGAAATCTTAAGGTAGAATAAAATATATATATATATATATATATATATATATCCACTAATCATAAAAATAAACCGTGGAATAAAGGAGGAATGAAACTTTCCGTTCACCTATCTCTATCATTGTTATCCTCAAGTGGGTTTAAATTAACTTTTAAATAAATTTCATAATCCCACATCAAGATTTTAGAACAAAAGAAAACTCTATATTTCAAAACATCAAGATTTATTTTATCACTGGGCTTGGTAGCGTAAGCCTGTAACCCATTGCTGGGAGTATTAAGGTGACTGAACTTGGGCTTGGATATGTGTTATGTGGGCTCACTCCTACCTTTACAAACGGTTGGGTTTAAATGGTGGGGTTTGCCTTGTCCATGTATATTGTGATTGAACAATTCTTATAATATATATGTTCGAGCCATTACTCGGCCAAATTGGACTTCTTCTCTTGAAAGTTGGCAAAGTGCAAGCCTAAATCCTTGTTTAGGACACTTACTCTTTTATGGAAGGTTTAATCATGTATTTTATGCATATTAAACTGAATTACAAAGAAAAATTATTTAATTTTTATAATTTTATTTCTTATAAATTGTAAGAATTATATATATAATTTATGTAATGCTAAGAATATCTAGTTATTGAGTTGTAATAGGTCAAATTAGAAAATTAGAAAGTTTAATATAATTTTATATATTCTTATACAGTTAAAGGATCATGGTATAAATTAGACTTATATAAATAGGAAACACATTTCTAATAGTCTATTATTGTGAATACATTCTGAATTCTCAATTCATCTTTGGTTAATATCAGAAACGATAATAGTTTTTCAATTAATCAGATTTCATGGTATTAGAGAGGGATCTTCATAAAGATGAAGAAAATATTCAAGCGGTAAGTGATACATCTAGTATTTTATCCTCATCGTCGGATTCGTCATCAAAAAAATCTAATAAGTACTTTTCGCTTGATTCATCAGATAGAAAGATGACTGGAAAGAAGAGACGCGGTAATGATCTATTTGTGATTCTTAACTTGAACAATACAAGAGCGATTATCTGCACAACAGTGTTCAACGGATCGAACTACATTGGATGGAGTAGTGGTCTTCGGTTAGCCCTTGAAGCCAAATCGAAGCTAGACTTTATTGACAGTTCACTTGTCGTGCCAAAAGAAGTAGACGACTACGATAGATGGAGAAAGGTTGATTACTTGGTAAGATCGTGGATCTTGAATACAGTTTCAGAAGAAATCAAAACAAATTATTCTTTCACAACAACATCAAAAGATTTATGGATTGATATCAAAAGATAGGTATCAAGAAAGTAATGGCCCATAAGCTTTCCATATTCAGAAAGTTATAAGAAATCTTCGACAAGGTACATTTTCTATTGAGATGTATTATTCGAAAATCAAAAAATTATGAGATGAACATTTAGTACTAGAACCTTTACCATGCCGTGATTTCAAACTAAGAACACTATGTTTTTGTAGGATGACGAAATTAGTTATTAAATAGATTCTACTAACAAGTTAACACAATTTTTAATGGGATTAAATGAATATAATGATAACGTAAGACAACAAATCATTATAATGGATCATAAACCTAGTCTAAACAGGCTTATACAATGGTACAAAGTATTGAAAGACAGATTGAGGTTCAGCCATTGATGATGGATCAAACATATAGTTTTGCTATGTCAGTAAGAGATTATTTTGAACGACAAAAATGGAAAAAGAATGATTGAAATAAAAAAGGAAAGGGAGGATACAACAAAAAAAAATTTCAAAGAAAATGGGTCATCAATACTGTATTGCACACATTGAAAAACTGAAGGCCACATTCAAGAAGGGTGTTTTAAACTCATAGGATACCCTGATCGGTGGAGAAGAAATCGTGATTCAAAAGCTAAAGTTTTTGTTAACGCAGTTAATACTTCATTCTATTTTGGTGAAGAATAACAAGAGAGCTCTATTCTATTTTGATAAAATCAGCAGCTCTGAAATTACTGTCGTTAAAAAAGTCACAAAGAACTTCTTAGAGATAGAAAAGGAAAAGATAACTACTATGAATGTATGTATCCTACTAGTAATTTCACTAATGCATGCAGTTTAAATGTATATAATATCTATAAAGATAAACCTATTTTGATTATAGATAGTGGCCCTACTTGCCACATTTACACAAACATAAACTGCATGACTGAAATTAAAAAAGTTACTAGCATTCTTTTATTTTTACCTGATGGAACAACTATAAATGTCAGATTTATAAGAAATGTTAGACTGTCAGATAAACTGAAATTGTATGATGTTATGTTTGTAAAAGATCTTATATATAATCTAATTTTAGTGTCTAAACTTGCAAAAATAAATAATATTAGTTGGCAATTTTTTCTACTGGTTAGTTGGCAATTTTTTCTACTGGTTGTCTATTGCCGGAAGTTAAAAATTCCACCATCATAGGCAAAAGAGATTTTAGACAGAACCTCTACATACTAGATAAAAATTTAGTCAATAACGTGTGTAATAAATCTAATTATTTCATGTTATTAAATAGAAGACTTGTACATATTTCTGATGTTGCACTTAAACATGCTTTTTGTTTGAATAAAGAAGAAAACTTTTATTGTGATATATGTCCAATTTTAAAACAAAAACAACTACCTTTTAATTTTAGTTTATATAAAACTGATAAATGTTTTGATTTAATTCATATGGATATTTTGGGACATGATAAAGAAGTATCACTTATTGATTGTCAATATATGTTTAGTATTGTTGATGATTTTAGTAGATATACTTGGATACACATGATTAAATCAAAAAGTTCTATTTATCAAATATTCATTGATTTTCATGCTATGGTTAAAAGACAATTTCAGTTATCAATTAAAATGGTTAGAACTCATAATGGTTTTAAAGTCATCAATGATAAATAGTTTTTAAAAACAATGGTATTTTGCATCAAAGGTCTTTCCCTTATATCCTCACAATAAAATGAGGTTGTTGAACGTAAACACCAACATTTACTACACGTTGTACGATCTTTGATATTTCAAGCCAAAGTTCCTTTATTTTTTTTGTGTTTTTCAATTTTTATGGTAACACATATAATAAATAGAACACCTTCACATAATTTAAACTAAAAAAGTCCATTTTACAAATTGTACAAAAGAAAACCAGATTTAAATAATATGAGAGTTTTAGGTTGTTTATGTTTCGTCAAAAATAATATTTCTCAAAAAGCAAAGTTTGATCTGAGAGCAAGAAAATACATTGTAATTGGGTATTCTTTAAGACAAAGAGGCTTTAGAGTTTTTGATATCGCAAATGAAGTCTTTTTTGTTTCTAGGATATAGTTTTTTATGAAAATATTTTTACATATCAAAAGAAAAAAGGGCTGAAAATGAAAAAAAGGTTTTTAGAAAAGAAGATTTTATTTTTTCTATTTCATATGAAGAATCAGAAATATTGGAGTCTAATGATACATCAATGACAAACAATCATGATGATCATATTATTAGCCTATTGATGATTCAAATATTTTTCATGTTAAACTATATGAAAACAATTAAAAAAAATCATTTGTAAACATGGCAAATAAAAAGTAATAGAGAAAAAAAGAAAACCTACTTGGTTTGACAACTGTATTGTTAACTCTAACGTTGATTCAAATAATGATAAGGGATACACACTCACTACATTCCCTTACTTCACAATTTGTAAGGACAATGAACATCTTGAATTTTGGGTTAATATTTCTACCATTAAAGAACCTATAACATACAAAGAAGCTTCTCAAATCAAACATTGGAAAAATACAATGGATGAAAAATTGAAAGCACTTAAAAATAATCTAACTTGGGATTTAGTTGCACTTCCGAAAGGAAAGAAATCAATTGATTGCAGATGGATCTTTAAAACAAAACTCAATCAGAATGGTAAAGTGGCTAAGTATAAGGCGAGATTGATTGCTAAATGTTACAATCAAAGGGACATAATAAATTTTTATGATAGCTTCTCACCGGTTTCAAAACCTGTAACGGTAAGACTTTTGCTTGCGTTAACTACTACTAATAACTGGTTTCTAGAACATGTGGACGTAAATAATACATTTCTTCATGGAAAATTAGAGGAAGATGTTTATATGACCATCCCTGAAGGATATGCTGAAAAAATAAAAACTTCCAATAGGGTTTGTCGTTTAAATAAAATCTTATATGGTTTAAAACAATCATCCCGACAATGGGATATTGAATTTAGAAAAAAAACTTGTTCAATTTGGTTTTGTACCGTCTATGCATGATAATTGTCTCTTTGTATACAAAATTGGTTCCAGTTTTACTTCTTTGATTGTTTATGATGATGATGTGTTATTACATAGAAACAATATGTAAACAATTGAATCAGTTAAAAAACATATCAATATTAGTTTTTCAATTAAAGATTTAGACAAAGTCAATTATTTTTTGAGATTAGAAATTTACAGAACTAGAGTAGGTTTATTTGTTAACCAGCGCAAATATGTGCTGAATATTTTAAATGACAAAGGTTTGACTTATAAAAACAAAACATAAAAACATATCCAAAGATACATTCCTATCATTTAGGTCTCTGCATAATTACTATCAGTATATGAAATTAAATTTTGTTATCCTCATGACTTATAAAAAATTCCAAAATCAATTTTACATTTAAATTTTTAGTATTCTCTTTGTTCCAGAAAAATGTGATTTAGTAGTACAGTCCATAAATATAAATATAGTAAAAAAACATTCACAAGATGATATCTAGTCTAATATGTGTTAGATACACCAGACTACCCTATATGTTAAAAAAGGGTAATATTCAAAAAAATTCCTGATTTTACAAATTTACAAACTAGAATAAATGAATTTAGAGCTCAATTACTTTGATCAATCTCGAATCCCTCTAAAATCTTGTGTGAAAATATCATATTGCCTATGAAATACCTTAATTCCAAGAAAGAATCTCATATTTTCTAAATCAGTCATTCCAAATTAATAAACATATCTTCTTGTTTTTCTAGTACGATCATCCACGTATAGACATATAGTTATATACATACATTTGTCTTCAACTTTGATGAAAAAAGTGTGTTCATAGTGACATATTTTAAAACTTTATTTACTAAAATACACTTTATGATCTTCACATTTTTTCTCATAACTAGGTGACTATCCAATATACACTTCTTTATTTAGTTCTTCATACAAAATGCTGATTTTACATCAAGTTGATAAATTGTTCATTTATTTAGAATAGTCATTACAATTACAACTCTAATTGTATACAATCTAACAAGAAATGAAAATATCTCATTATAGTCTACTCCATGTTCTTGATTATAATTACTTTTTTAATTAATCGATCTTTATACTTATCAACTTCTAATTTAACATTCTATAATAATATAGGATCACTATTTACAAGAAGTACTTGATGTACAATATCATCTTCAAGTTGATATTTCCTCAACTAGGTAGTCTCTCAACCATATTGATGGTCTTCTAACCCTTAAAGCCCTTCCTTATGTTAACTTTTATATTATCATCCTTTTCTTTTAAAACATATGTGACAATACTTTTCTTTATAAAACTTATATTATAATTTTAAATTTCAAATTTGTAAACTTCACGTCCTGATTATAACTATCTTTTTAGTGATTGGATTATATAGTTTATAAGCCTTCAATTTTTCACTTACTCCGATCAATACATTTTAGACTTTTTTTTATTCAGTTTGGTTCTCTTAACATCACGAACATTTACAAATATATACAATCAAACACTCTAAAGTTTTCAAATGCAGCTTTGTAACCACTCAAGCTTCTTCTAGATTTATATTTGCTATTTGTTCCAATGATACTTTAAAATATAATCTATCCTCAATCATCCACGTTAATTTTCTCTCCTAATATATATATTTTTTCTCCTAATATATATTAATTTATCTTTTATAAATATTTATAATATAATAATAATAATCCCCAAATTCTCTCATATAATAATTATTAATTTATCTCTTCATCTATAATTATTAATTTCTTTTTTCTAATTAATATTTTTATTATTTTATCTCTTATTATAATTACTAATTTATCTATGTTTCTATAATTATAAATTTATTTTACCTAATTAATATTTTTTTTATTTTATCTCTCATATTATATATTTTTTTCTTCATTAATTATATATAAATTTATTAATACTTTTTATATCTATATATTAAATATTTATTTATTTTTATATATAAATATTTATATTCTCAAGTACCTGAATTTAATTTCAAAATCGGATTTTTTTCTTAAGCTTATAGTTTGAAAATATCTTTAGCATCTTCTAAATGATGTTACAAATGGTTTTAAATCATTTCCAATCGATTTTAAGCATGTTTGCTTAAGAATAAAAAATTTAAAAAAATTTGAAAAACCCAGTTCTCAATCTGTTAAAACATATACAAAATTTTCTTGTTTTAGGTCTGCTCCATCCTATAAAGTATATTGAAGGTTTTGGTAAACTCCTTATACTTCTATTAAACTATATTATAAATTATCTTTGGGACTAGACGAAGATCCCCATACCCTTGGATTGATGAATAGAGGCCCCAATCAAAATCATCAAACCTGTAGTTTGATGTTCTTGACGACCGACCGAGAGATCTCGGTCTAATTGAGGATCCTCTAAATTCGACCGAGGAATCCCGGCGTCCGAACGAGAAATTTCGTACCCGACCGATGAATTCCCCACCTGACCGACAAATTCTTTTATTTGATAGAGCATTCTTCACCCAATTGAAGGATCATCGAAAACGACCGAGAACTCCCCTGCACCCAACCGAGGAATTACAACCTAGACCGAGGATTCCTCACATCCGACCAAGGGTCCTACGCATGCGACTGAGGAGTTTTAGCCCATGACCAAGGGATCAACACCTTCGACGGAGAGGACCATTCCTAGGGCATGTTTGTTTGGAATTTTAATTTAAAATATTGTTTTTTAAAATTTAAAACCCCAAATTATTTTCTAAAAATTTGTAAAAAAATCAAAATATTTTTTGAATATTTTCATAACAAAAAATTTTTATAAGAGCATCTTTGGATTTATTTTTTAAATTCTATTGCTTTAAACTAATATTATTAGGTACCCTTTTGAATAATCATCAACATCAATATCAATTACAAGTACTAGAATTTAAATATTATTCTATAATTTTAAATGCAAGAAAAAACATGTGCATGTTTATGATTTGAAAAATAATTGGTTAAATGAAACATAATAAAACAAAATTTTTAAAAAGCCGAGATTTTATAATGTAGAGACCGTTATTTAATAGGTGCGAATGATATAGTGCGAAAGTCAATTCCTAATTATCACCAAACATCAAACTCAAAAGAAGTTTTGATCAAATATGTGTTTGTATATGCATACAAAATGTTTTATTTATTTTAAATTTAAAATCAATTAGCGCTCTTTCATCAAATAAATATTCTTTTAAATTTATTATTTCTTTTAATCAAATTGTGATTTGATTATTTAAAATTTAAAAGATATTTAAAATCAATCATGAGAATTAATTATTGTTATAATTAATTTTAAAATGTCAAAATATATTTTTTCAATTTTTTTAATAATATTTTATTAAAAGATTTTAAACACTCAAACCAAGATTAAAATTTATTGAACCTCGAGCTTATCCGGGATAGAGAATTTATGGGGTTACAGTTTTCCAGTGACTCTTCTAGGTATTACATTGTTTAACTCAGACACATAAAAAAACTTGCCTACTAAAAAAACATTTTTAAGTTAGTAAACACATTTAAAATGGTATATCACTTGGTAGATACATAGGCTTTATCCTAACAAATGCATTGATTTATAGAGGGTATATAACCATAATTACTTTTAGAAGTACACGATAGGATGTCGGTACTTCTGAAAGTTACATGCAAAGATTTTCGATGAGGAATGATAATTTGTTACAAGATGAGTGATGTTGCGACATTTTGTCCTAAAATACATGGGATCGACCATTCTCTTTGGTAGTGAGTCGTCCAAATGACGTAGGAATTGTGGAGATAATGGAAAATTCCTGATTGAGTTAATCCCGATTTATGGAGGTGTTAAGCCCCTCGTCATAATCTCTTATGATTCACTATAACACAAAAATCTAAGACACTTTATCCAAGTTGGTTATTTAACGTTCCCAAACAACTTAACATCGTCACTAAACCATTACATGACTACTATATATGTATAATTTGTATAAATAAATGAACATGTGTGAGTATGCCTCCTTTTCAAAACAATTTTTTTTTTGTAAATTATTTTATACGTTAAATCGTAGACATATCTATGTTGGACAATGCTACTTTAATCCCTTGGATCAACAACTTTCATGAAAATGAATGGAATAATAGATTTACGCTCTATCATGAGGTCCATCAATTTTAAAATAAAGAAGAACTTCATGATGAAAAATCACAGAAGATGGAGCTTTGTCTCCATATCTTTCTTCATGGGAGACAGACAGATGTGCCCAACCATATATGAATTCAAGGCTATCTTAATGATTGACAATAAGAATATTCCAATTCTCAAACCTTTTATAGAATCAATGTGAATAAGTAAACTACTACAACAAGAATTTAGATGTACTAAAACAACATCCAAAAGTATCCCAAGGAAAGCTACCATTGACTTCCATAAATGGACCAAAATGAAAGTCAAGAACGGAAAAATTTCTCTAACCATAGGCTCTTCCATGATGACATTAACCATACTAATGGCTCATTTTTTCTTGGCCCCGTCATGTAGCAAACTATCCTCTAAACTCTTAAAGGTAACTTATCATCTACGTAAAAGAAACAAAGACACTTCAGGTCTCATCTTAATCATTGCATTGCATTGCATTGCATTGCATTGCATTGAATTGTACTTACAATAAAAATTCAAACTCTCGCCTCTGCTTTAATTGTAGTCTATGACTATGAACAGCCGTTACGGTCCCAAGAAGAAGAGATCTGATAACTAGACGTTTCATATGTTGTGAAACAACTAGAGAAACTACAATACCTAAAATGGTCTTGATGATAGAGTTCAAAGAAATAAAGGCAACTCTTTAGTATGTGATAGAACAACTCACATAGATCACAAGTTTTTTTTGGTTAATCAACCTATTCCATCCACATACCAAAATATACCTTCTTCTTGTTTTCCTACCTAACCTGTACTAGTTATATTCACTCCAATCAACCCTAATCCTCCTAGTTCCCAAACTCAATAAGATGTCTCATACTCTGAAGACTCCGAAGAAGATTTTAACAAAAACATAGAGACTATACATGAGACTCGTGAAGAAAAAATTGATCAAATGGGACTATAGGGAGGATAATTCAAAATGGTTAATCAACCATTCTCTATCGAATATGAACGCCAAATGACCCAAGTCCTAGCTATGCAAGATGAGATGAAAGCTCAACTCAATAAAATAGAAAAAGGTAAAGGCATTGACGAGCATTATGATTAGAAGGACACCATGAAAATGGATTAAAGAGTTGTAATTCCATATGTGTCAAATTAACGGCCATATCCAAGTATGTTGTAAAAGTGAAACATCCATCATTTTCAAGATGTATACATCTGCAATGACCCCTTTACGTCTTAGAGAACCAATAATACTCGTTTAATTTCCTCAATATCTCAATGATGTTGGTCTACGCTGGTATCATAAATAGAAGGTATCATATTTATAGACCATTGAGGAATTAGTTTTTTTTTGCAAAAAGAGCTTAGTACCATTTCATTAAAAAAACTTAAAAGAGGGAAAAATATAAAAGTTTAAGATCAGATAGAGACAATTTCTAGATTTGACAATAAAACAAGAATTGAATTACAGACAACAACAATAATTAATTATCGCCTATAACGTTTTTACTTTGATTCTACTTGTGACTTTCTCAAACGAAATATCTCATATCTAGCAGATCTTTCTATTCTCTTCTTTCTTTTCGATTCCTCTCCAAGATTAAATAAGTGCATTTTCATCTGGAGTTATATCTCCCCAAATTTCTTCAGCAGTTCTACTTCT
This sequence comes from Impatiens glandulifera, assembly GCF_907164915.1. Lineage (NCBI taxonomy): Eukaryota > Viridiplantae > Streptophyta > Magnoliopsida > Ericales > Balsaminaceae > Impatiens > Impatiens glandulifera. The sequence goes on along the minus strand of NC_061867.1, from coordinate 18,362,144 downwards.
TCCGCTGTGAATTCTTGAATTTCTTTCTTTCCAGATATTGTAGATTACTGCTACAAAGTAATATTTCAGCATACTTACATAGAAGGTTCTTCCTTTTTTGCTTTATTCTTCATCCACTCTTGGGTTTCTTCTCATGTTTCTAGAAAGTTGATGATGTTCATATTTGCAACATACCTTCTATATATTTGTATTACAAAAGAGTATTCCTCAAATAAATGGTTTATGCTTTCCTTAACTCCCGAAAATAGGACACATTTGATATCAGGATTGTTTATGTATTTTCGAATTATGTCTTTTGTTGTCAACCTTTTCCTATATATACATACCATCCAGAGAATAAATTGGTGACGAGTAATAATCTTTGGAGACCATACCACATTATGCCAATATACCTCATGTCCTCTTGTTCTAACAATTTCCCAAGTCTTTTCTGTAATAAATATTTCGTTGCTTTCTATTTTCCAATATATTTCATCGTTTCTTTCATTGAATTGTTTCTGCCTTATTAGGTTTAGGATTCTATCACCTTCTGTATTACGCTTCAGAAGTGAATCACATTTACCTTCACATCCTCTTTTAACTCTACATCCTTGCATTTCTTCTTTGAATATAATAGGAATATTATTCAGCCAAGGATCATGCTAGAATAGTACCCCTCTTCTATTTCTAATTGTGGTTTATACCATTTGAAAGATATTTTTAAAATGATGACTTCTCAAAAGTATTTTAAAAATGCTGTCACGAATTTCCATTATTAAGACGAATAAGTAAGGAGATATAGGATCTCCTTGCCTTACTCCTCTTTCACCCTTGAAAAAGCCTCCATGAATACCATTCACGCCCACAATAAAGTGAGTAGTGGAAACACATTGCAAAATACAATCAATGAAAATGATTGGAAAACCTACACCAAGGAGGCCGTGGATTGATCCCCGTATGATCGAGTAAAAAACTTTTCTAATGTCAATTTTGAAATCCACATATGGGGATATGTTTTTCTTGCCATATCCATTCAATAAGCTCTGTATGAGTAGGATGTTATAGGAAATAGAACGTTTAGGAATAAATGTTGACTGCGTTAATCCTACAAGCTTATCAATAATTGTTTTCAAACGCTACAAATAAATTTTTAAAATAATTTTGTAAATAACATTGCAGCATGAAATTGGACGAAAGTCCTGAATTTTTTCCGGTATTAAATTCTTAGGAATCAAATTTAACATTGTGACGTTCCATTGCTTCAACATTTTCCTGTTTTGGAAGAATTCCAAAACCCTTTTGCTTGCATCTTTACCCACTATTTCCTAGTTTTCTTTGAAAAAGTTCGCGTTAAAACCATTTAGCCCTGGGCTTTTATCCACTTTCATCGAAAACACTACTTTTCTGACTTCTTTCCATACTGACTCTTATAATCAATTGGTTACCACTTTCTTCACTAATTTTCCTTTGCACAATTTGTTGAACTAATCTTTGATTGTTCTCTATTATTGTGCTCATTTCTGTTCCAATCACCTCTTTGTAGAAATTTATTGCTTCCTCGTGAACTGTCTTTTGTCCATGTAAAACATCTCCATTTGAGTTTGTGAGTCTTAGAACCTGATTTTTGAAATTCTTGATGAGCATTTTTATAGAAGAAAGAAGTATTATTGTCTCCTAATGAAAGTCATTTATCTCTATATTTTTGTTTAGCAAAATATTTCTCTTTAGAATAGAGCTCTCTAAATTGCGTAAGAGCTTCTTTTTCCTCTTCTTTGTTATAAGGTAGATTTGGGGCTGTTAGTGACTTGCTTTGTATTTCCTCCAGTTTTGTTTTGGCTTTCTCTAATCTTTTCGAAATCCCACTATATTTTTTCTAGTATAGCTATTTAGTTTTCCTTTCAGTAATCTTAGTTTCTCATAAACTCTGAACATCTTTGTTCCATTAATTCTGATGTTCTAAGTTTCATTAAGGATTTCATTAAATCCTTTATCTTTCATCCATAAGTTGAAGAACTTAAAGGATTTTTTCTATTTTTTTCTCCCTCTCCCAAAAAAATTTCAAAGGATATTGGTCATAGATACCTGGTTGCAAAACCTGGATTTGGCTTCTTGGTAAAACTCCACCAATTTTTCATTCAATAGACCTCTATCAATTCTTCTCTTTCTCATGTTGTCCGACCCTCTTGAATTTGACCATGAAAATAGATTACCCGAGACAGTTCAATGCAACTTATGTTTCGAATGCATTCATTAAAATCTTTCATGTCTTGTGTTATGTTTGTCTCAGAACCTCTTTCATTCCTTAATCTTGTAACGTTAAAATCTCACATAATAACCCACAGTCCGTCGTCCATAATTCTTCTTCTCAAATCATTTCAAAGTGTCTTCCTCTATGTCCCAGAGTTGCTTGCATAGATTACTGTAAAGAAAATTTTTACCTTTGTCACCAAATTGATAACCTCTATCAAAATATCTTGCTTACTTTCAAAAAAATTCTTGACTATAACCCTTCTTGTATCTCGTCATACCCAGATCCTGTTTTTAACCCCATCAGAGTTATGAATAAATTTTCATTCTTCTTTGAAGCAATCTTGGACAACGTTCTCTTTGACATTATCTGACTTATGTTTCAATAATTACAAATACTATGATTTTATTCCTTTTTCCTATTCTTCTAACCTCTCTTCTCTTTATAGGGTAATTTAACCCTTTAATATTCTATGTAATTAAGTTCATTAATGAAAATAAGATGTTCCATCTTTACTTCCTCTTTCTTTACCTTTTCTTCCTTTCAATTTTTCCCATATAGAAGGGCTACAAGGAAATGTATTTCCTTAATTTGCTTACCTTGCTATTTTGGGATTTTCGTGTTTATTTGGTTAACCTTCTTCTGAATTTGAGATTGCACAGTTTCACCCAATTCAACTGCCTCTACTTTATCTTTCCCATTTCCTTCACCCACTTCCCCTTTCTTGCTCTCTTCCACACTTTCCCTTTCCACTGCCTCTTTAGTATTGATTTTTTCTTCCAGGTCAAGTTTCTTTGTTACCTCTTCATTCTCATCCTTTAATTCTGAATCTCTAACCACTATATCTTCTTTACCATGTTTTCTTCAAAACTCTGTTCTGAATTTCCTTCCTTATCTTGATCATTCTACTTACTCAATATTGATTCTTTAGTAACTTCTTTTCTGCCTTTCATTCTCAACCTTTTTCTTTTCGAACATTTCCTGTTCTTCTTTCTATTTCTTTTTTGTCTCTTGCTCGATCTTCTTCTTCCTTTCTTCTTCAATCTCCTTCGGGCACTTGTAACAAACATGTTCGAATGTGTTATAATCAAAGAATCTACTCGGCCTATACTCATACGAGGTTCTCATAATTGTGGGTTCACCTTTTCTGTCTGCTACCGTCATTTGTTATGGAAGATTTGATCTCGTGTGTATCTCAATGCAGATCCTAGTATAAGTCATATGCTCACCTTTTTCTGTAGTTGGGTCCATGTACATTGGACTCCCTAAGAGACTCGCAAAGTGACTTAATGCTTCAGGGTTATACAAGTGGGTAGGGATGTTGCGCAATTAGAACTAGATTTGCGCAGTTTCTTTGGGCTTGCTGAAGAGGTTCATACCTTCTGTCCATTTTCGAGTTTCATGCAGTTCTTCCCAACAAATGTGTGCCCATATATCAAAATACTTTCAAGATCTGATCCTTCTTTGAATTTGAGAAAGTAAAAGTCATAAATGTTTAATGTTACCTTTTCTAGACCATTTTCCCCCCATTGTTCCATTAGGATTTTTTGGTGACTAGAAATGGCACCTTTTTCTTCCGATAAAGTTGCCCACTATGACATTATTCCATGACTTTACACAGTTTTCCTCAACTTCTTGGGGTAGTTTTAATTCAAACGGGGAACCAGTAATTTCAACCTTTGGCTTAAATGTTCCAAGAAAATCTTTCCCCTTTTTAAAATTAGGTTGTCATCTTTTGTCTCCACTTTGTTCTTCTGCCCTACATTCTGTTTTTGTTGTTCATTTTGCTCGTTACTCTAGTTTTTCCATGTTTTATGATCTTTCCTCTTATTTTGTTCTGTTTTTTAATCCTTCCCTTGAGTTTTATCTTGACAATAAAAGGTGGATATTTACCTTAAGATCCTAGGTTCGAACCTGTCAGACAGTAAATTCTACGCCTGGTTAAATGATTAAGTGTGTTTGTGAGATACATTCTTAATCCATTGTCTCATTGAGGAACTAGTTGTAACATTCATAAAATGTTTAAGCATGCATATCAACTTTGAATGACCAGAGAAGAAGCTAAAAAACATTAAACAAGGAGAAAATAAAAAATTCTCGATTTTTATAGAAAGATGGAAATTTGTAACTAAAGAAATTGACTCATTCCTTAGTGAACATTGAAAAATTGACAATATTTTGGAAAGTGTCAATGGCCAATATTCTATAGGTTTTACAGTAAAGACCTTCCCAAACATATAAAAGTTGTTAAAAATAGGTAATAACCTCGATGATGCAATCAAGAAGGAAAGAAAAGAGAAAAAAAAACAATCAAGACTTACCAATCTGTTAGTCAATTTCCAAAGAAAGAAAAGAGTGAGGTAGACCAGGTAGCAACCGCTTGGAAAGAACAAACCCTTCCAATCTTAGGCCCTAGTAAACTTCCACAACCCAAGGAAAATATACCAACAATTCCCAAACTAATTACACTAAAAGCCCCCAGACTGCCTAGAGTCTTTGATGATCTTGGTATGCATTTAAGTCAGGCATTGTTCTTTAAAAGAAAGACCTAATCTAACCCCTAACCCCAAGAATTGATAAACAATTCTTGGGAAAATACAATGGAGCATGGTGTGACTATCACCAGATGAAGGGTCATGCTACTGATAATTATTGTTCCTTTGAACTTTTCCTTCAAGACTTCATTGACAAAAAACATCTTTACAAAGCCAGAGATAGCCAAATATCCTTGAATAAATCATCAAGTCAATATGGTCACAACTGACGAGATAACACTCAGTGCTGATGTATTGTTGGATCTAATCCACAATAATAAACTAGAAGTCAATATGATCGACCCATGGCCTCAAGATGGTGGATCATGGACATGCCAAAAACAACTGCCCAAATCAATGCTCAAGCATATAAATTATAGAAACTTGTGGTGGAATCGATTTTCAATCAAGTTTCATAAAAACCACTGATATGATCGGTGCAATCAATAGAGACGAGGGTCTGACTATTGTTAGCAACTTCGAATAAACGAATTGATATAAATCTTGTTAGGGATTAATATCACTTTCTATTATTCGCAAATCTTCACAAACTCTTGAAACGATTCAAGTGCAGAACTGTTTGTTTGTGTTTGAAGCTTTGAACGAATGAGAGATGGAAGACAAATAAAGAACACAACAAGTTGTTTATGGATGTTATAAACTAACTCTCCTACGTCACCCCTTCTTCCAACAACCGGAAGAATTTCATTATATACTTCTTTGAATCAAATACAGTTTACTGATCTAGCTAAACACTCTATTGAACAAAACACCATCTGTTCAACTTACAATATTATGAACAATATTTACTATGCTAGACAGTTTTTTGATTCTTTCTCTCTTAAAGTTGGAAGATAATAGGTATCGGTGAGTGTAAGAGTACGTATCTGTTAGACTTGCACGTCTAACTACGTATCGGTTAGACTGGCACGTCTAACTACGTATATGTTAGACTTGCACGTCTAACTACGTATTTGTTAGACTTGAACGTTTAACTACGTATCTGTTAGACTTGCACGTCTAAATACGTATCTATTAGACTGGCACGTCTAACTACGTATTTGTTAGACTTGCACGTCTAACTACGTATCTGTTAGACTTGCACGTCTAACTACGTATTTGTTAGACTAACACTTCTAACTACATATCTGTTAGACGTGCACGTCTAAACTACGTATCTGTTAAAATGACACGTCTAACTACATATTTGTTAGACTGACACGTCTAACTACGTATATGTTAGACTGACACGTCTAACTACGTATCTGTTAGATTGGCACGTCTAACTGCGTATTTGTTAGACTGGCACGTCTAACTACGTATCTGCTAGACTGACACGTCTAACTACGTATCTATTAGACTGGCACGTCTAACTACGTATCTGTTAGATTGGCACGTCTAACTACGTATCGGTTGGACTAGCACGTCTAACAACGTATCTGTTAGACTTGTACGTCTAACTACGTATTTGTTAGAATTGTACGTTTAACTACGTATCTGTTAGACTTGCACGTCTAACTATATATATGTTAGACTGGAACGTCTAACTACGTATCTGTTAGACTTGCATGCCTAACTACGTATCTGTTAGACTTGCACGTCTAACTACGTATTTGTTAGACTAACACGTCTAACTACGTATCTGTTGGACTTGCACGTCTAACTACGTATCTGTTAGAATGGCACATCTAACTACGTATCTGTTAGAATGGCACGTCTAACTACGTATCTGTTAAACCGACACGTCTAACTACGTATCTGTTTGACTTGCACATCTAACTATGTATCTGTTAGACGTGCACGTCTAACTACGTATCTGTTAGACCGACACGTCTAACTACGTATTTGTTAGACTGACATTTCTAACTAGTAACAGGCCTAATTAGCCTACTTAGACCACGTCTAAGTTAGCCAAATCTGATGCACCTGCATAGAGACAATTAGACGACTTAGATTTATTCTTATTTAAACATCATCAAAACTCAGTTGATTAATATTTAATAATTTCTAAGTTAATTAATTCTTCACTTAATTCTTCCCAACAATTTCTTCTAAGTTAATTAACTTTTTACTTAATTTCTCCCAACAACCACAATGGCTAACGTGCCAACAACCTCCGAACAACCCTCAAGGAGATGAAAGGAGAGCTAGCCCAAAGCTCTTAATCCAAGAGATAGTCTTCTTAGCCAAGTCAAAATATAAATGCTAAAATTTCATATAGGAAATCCTGATGTACTATATTAAACATATGAAGGTTGTTTTAAATGAGTTGAGCAAGGTCAATGTCCCTACCAACACTACCTTAGAGGAGTTTGTATGAATAATTTCCGCTAGTTCAAAACAAAACATGATTAGCTTCGAGGATAAGGATCTCCCAACGGTTGAGACAAGTCATGTTAAGACCATTAAAATTTCTATCCAATGGAGGGAAAAACAATTCCAATGAATCTTATCGACAATGGTTCAACCCTCAACATATTTTCTTGGAGGACTCTTTGAGAAAATTGACATTCCTAGAGATAAAGTCATGTCATCTAACTTATGTAAGTATTATACAAGTAGTCGGAATACCATTCAAAGTTGACTTTTGTGTCATAAATGTACGACTCATATAACTTTTGTTTAGGATATACTTCAACATGATTCAAGAAAATCTAGGAAGTAAAATATCCAAACAATATATACCCATTCCTCCAACCCATTATGGATAATTTATTAGCGAAGGACAAAACATATTGTGTTTTGACTTCCCTGAACCCTTTACCAACTCTAATTTGTAGAGACGTTTTCTAGATCTTAAAATCTTTTCAGATTGTTCTTATATTCCCAACCATTCTATTTACATGATTATGAAAAGAATGGAATATTGGCGCGACGCTTTAGAAAATATCGCCTATGATCCCACGAAAGCTAATCGAATTTGTGAAATAAGCCCTTCAAGTATACATGGAACAAACTCGGGAACTGTTAGACCCAAGGAAAAAGTTTCGTCCCTAATGTAAAGGACCCTTTATGATCAAGAAAATACTCTCCGGAGGAGCAGTTTGCATATCTATAATAGAAGGCGTAGAATTTATTGCCCTGAGAAATCTCGATGCGCTTTAAAGATATTTTGTATAATATCAATCTATAAAAAACGGTCTTGAGCTCAACCTTAAAAAAAATTTATTTCGACATAATCTAATCCAAGTTTTGTAAAACTTGCACCACTAGTCAAATGACTTTGAAGACCTAATTCTTCTTAATAAAAGAACAAAATAAAAGAAAAGTGAAGATACGAAGGCAACCTAAATTTTTGTAGGTCTGTTCTTAAATAAATAAAAGTTCCCAGTCCTTTCAAGATAAAATTTTAAGATATGAAGAAAAATGGATCCCTTCTATGAAACGATACTAAATTTTTTAAGAAATAAGTAGGGGAAAAGTTAAGAACATCATTTCAATCCAAAAAGTGATAATCTAAAAACCAACCCGACGATTTCTTAATAACTCTGACATAAGGATATCGATCATAAGCTCTTTGTTCATTCTACATGATTATCTGAAAGAGTAAGTCTCTAAAAGATGTTTTTGAGAAAAAGAACATGAATAAATCAAATTAAAAATCAAGGCTGAGAGCCAAAAAATGAGAAAGAATACCTCATCTCTGTCAATACAAGAGAAAAGAGAAGTTAAAAACTCAATACTTTAGGGAAAAAACACAAAACAAAAATGTCAAAAAATAAAAGAATAAACAAAGAAAATTTCCACAAAATAGAGAAAATTTTAAGTGTTAGTTGAGGTATTTAAATCACCATTCGTTGTTCACTCAGGTTTTAGTCTTGATTGTTACGGCAAGTCCAAGAATGTATCAATTCTATCAGATAACCCCAGAAAACTATTAAACGACTCAAAGAGGTTGAAGTATTGAAATCACCATTCGTGGGTCACTCAGACTCTAGTCTTGATTTTTACTGCAAGAGAAAGAATGTATTGATTTTACTAGATAAACCCAAAGTCGACAAAAGAAAAAAAACATAAACATCAAAGTTTTTTACAGTTGAACTCCGTCAAAATATCAAAGTTTTGACCAACTCTTTTGAGAGTTAAGATTCTGGATAATGATTTATATACTAGATCAATGTATTGTCTAATTTTAATGATTTTTGCTTCAAGAAAACACAAACAAAAACTAATAAACAAATATTCAATTTATGCTTACACAATTATCTATTCAACATTTACAAACTATGTTGATAACCATGTTTGGAAATAAAAAAAAATAAAATATAATTACAAACTATGTTGATAACCATGTTTGGAAATAAAAAAAAATAAAATATAAATTAGTCAATAAATTGGAGAGATGTTAGACACTTGAATTATAATTAGTCTATATATTTAACCTCCATACAATTGTATAAATATTAAACCAACAAATATTAAACCAACAAACATTAACACAACACACAATATTAATCAAGATTTTGAATTACAACTTAAATAATAGAGAATAAATATAGAAATATAACAATTTTTTAATATGGCTCACAAATACCAAATTATTAAGCTAGATATTCAAATTAACCAATAATTCTTTATTTTTGAATCTAAGTAAAAACATTTGAGCATACAAGACATTATCTATATTATAAGGAATAGATTTATAACTAATGAGAGAATGAATTATTTATTCTAAGTTAGGCGATTTCCGAGTTTTAGAATGTTCCCTAAATACTTGTGTAAAAGAGAGAGGAGCTTAATCATATGCTCTCTTTCCTAAGCTATACGGAGGAAGTAGAACTTTTTTTTAAGATGGTCACGACGTTCATTGTTCTCGGTTTATCTCTAATTATTTTTCTCATATACGACCAGAAGTCAACTCTTATTAGTGAATACTGGTTTATAATTCCCTATTTTCTTTATCTTTTTTGTATCTATTATCACAAGTTGGGCTACATGTTGCTTCACTTCTTAATCTTAATCATCTTAATCGATAGTACGTCTTTAGACATGAGAGACTGCATATCTTAATCGATAGTACGTCTCTAAACATGGGAGACTGCATCAAGTTCTAGGATGTCTTACTAAAAAAAATATTACTTTCTCCATATATGTTCTTTTTTTCACATTCCTTCTAAAAATCAAACCATTTTACAATATATATCTTTCATTATCTACCTACCTACCTATTTTATCCCATGTTTAAAACACTTAATTTTCTTTGAATAAAACTATTTTAAATTTAAGTAGTATAACTCTCATTACCATAATAGATTTCTAGTCTAATTAATTTTTTATTTTTATCAATATAACCATAGTTTTTTTTTCAAACTTACAAATCAACTTATTTTAAAGTCATTATATTATTACCCCTACCCTTTTTTGGAAGCAGTGGCGGAGCCAAGTACAAGCCGGCCTGGGCTGTAGCCCCAAACAGACTCTATGTATTTAATCAATAACGATGGTACATTACCGTCGTTATTGGTTATTTCTCGTTGCTAAAAGGTATTGGTGACAAAACTAGCCCGGATAGATTTTTTTAATAAAAAATTAGCCCGAATAGGTTTCAAATCCTAACTCCGCCCCTGTTTGGATATCATCTAAGTGAGAATTATGTATCATATAACTCTCCCTATACATATTTGTTAGTGTCCTCTCTTGTGACCATATTATGAAAACTTAATATCATTGTAATCAAAAACAAAAGATAGTCAACTAAAAAATTATCAAGGATTTCAGATTTATTTCAGTGTGCAAACAACAATAATCAAACTATAAATACAAAAATCACCGTCATACCAACATTAAACCAACATGAATGATGACCTTCATGATTCCTTCGTCCTCATCATGGAAAAAGCCTAAATACCGTTCTACGTACATTCTACAAATTGCCCCCATACCTAAAACAATGACAATATCAAGTACACAAAACAAAAAGTGACTATATTTTACTTTTTTTTACAAGATTTATCAACCATTAAAATTATATAAATATATATTATTTTCTTAAGCTTAATATTATATATGTTTTTATAAATGAATGTCGTCTAAGCTCAGCAGGTAGAGCGCATGGCTTTAAACCATGTTGTTGTGGGTTCAATTCCCACAGATAGGCTAAAGATGAGACCTCTTAGTTGTAGAGGTCCGAAAATTAATGTGAAGATATATATATTTATATTGGGAAACAAAAATTTATGTGAATATTTTTTTCTATAAAATATATCAACCATTAACCATTAAAATTATATAGACATATATATATATATATATATATAATGCTTAATTTTCGTGTCCGAATTATTGGGTCGAGAGCCGTGATTAATATGGATATATATGTGACAGTAAATGGATATTTGGGTAGGATTGTGGGTTGACCCGCCCATAAATGGTTAAAATTAAAAATACTACATGTATATTTTGAATTTGTAACCTAACAAAACAAATACAATCTTTTAACCATCTATGCTAATAAAACTTTATATTTTAAATTAACACCAAATTTGATGAACGCGAGACGTTTTAACAATATAAGTTCAACTTTTTAGTTAACTAATCTCTATATATATAAAATGATGCTTAATTTTCAAAGTATTGGGTTTGCCGGGTCGAGAGTTGCGGTTAATTTGAATATATATGTGAGAGTAAATTAAAAATGATATCACATTTTAACCGTAAATTTTCTCGATTTTTATATCATTACTCGTGCAAATGCACGTGTTACATGCTAATATTTTTTAATTAGGCTAAATATGAGATTTGATTTTATTAATATAAGTTGTCTTAGCTCAATTGGTAAAACGCATGTTTTTTTTTTTGGAAAACGGTTTAACACTATTTCAATAAAAAGCTTAAAAGTGAGAGAGTCAATAATCAAAAATAGACAAACAAACTATCGTAAATTTTTGAATGATAGCAATCAAAATGTGAAATTAATGTGAAATTTTTGTCTACAAAATATATCTACCATTAAAATTATATAAACATATATTCTTTACATAGGATAAAGATGAGATATAGTTTTATTAACACTTGTAAGATGGTCTTGCGTTGAAAGAAATTTTATACAAAGTGGTTATTAAAAGTTGATTGTCAAATAACCATCATTTCATTGAATATTGATGGTGATCTTCCCATATGGAGAGATTGGACTGCTCATTTTTTTTTAAAAATTTTTAAAATTATCATAGTTATATTCAAAACTTAATGTAAACAATATATAAATGTAACCTACAACAATTATTAGATACATAAGTCGCATGAGTGTACAATGGAAAAATATTTATCTTTCCATATCGAGGAATTTTACTACAACTTCCTTCTGTATTTTTGTAGAAACAACATAACACAATATAATTTTCCAATAGTTATATTCAACACTTACATATATGACATGTGTTGTGTTCTTTTTAATAAAAAAAAATGACACTTAATTATAATTCGACAGATAGTATTAATTAAGAATAACCAGCTTTTAAGAAATCAACTCAATCTACCTTGTGGTGTTCCATAATAACAACACAAATCATACTAATGAACACCTTACATCTCCTTTATATAACTCTAGATATTAAAGATAAACCATAAATTTTAAAAAAAAAATTACAAGTACGAACTCACAAATTCAATAACATCATAACACACAATTTATTATTAGTTATATTCAACATTTTATGTACATAAGAGGATAATGTAATTTTAAACAATTATCATATTCATAAGTCACATGAGTGTACAATGGAAAAACATATATTTTCTATATGAGGAATTGTACTGCAACTTCTTTTTGTATGTTTGTGGAAACAATATAACACTATTTTCCAATAGTTATATATAACACTTACAAATATTACATTTGTTGCGTTCTTTTTAATATTGCAATTTTTCTCAATTAATCCCTCAAATTGGCACCCTTCAAAGATTCATGATTAACATCACTTTTGATTCAAACCATAATTTCCCTCAAATACCATAATATGTTATCATTCAATGATTTATTATTAACATAATCTCACAATTCACACCGCAATTTCATAGATCCCTCAAATTTGCACCCATTCAAAGATTCATTATTAACAATACTCTTGATTCAAGCCACAATTTCCCTCAAATTCGTACCCACCATAACAAACTATTTTCCAATAGTTATATACAACGCTTACAAATATTACTATTGTTGCGTTCTTTTAATAAAAATTTGACACTAAATTATAATTAGCGGATATTATTGATTGAGAATAACCAATTTAATATGAATGAATTTAACTTTTTCTAAAAACCAAGTCAATCCTACCTTATGGTTTCTCTATCTAACTCTAGATAATAAGGATAAACCAATTAAAAAAACACAAAAACACAAGTACAAACTCACAAACACCATAATTGTCTTAGTAATCTAAGTTTTATTATTAACATCACTGTCACAATAAAAACCACTATTTCATCCATCCCTACATCACTCTTGATTCAAACCATAATTTCCCTCAAATCGATCCCTCAAATTTGCACCCCTTTCAAATATTCATTATTAATATCACTCTAGATTCAAACCATAATTTCCATAAAATACCATAATATCTTATCATTCAAAGATTTATTATTAATATCATCTCACAATTCAAACTATAATTTCATAGATCCCTCAAATTTGCACCCCTTCAAAGATTTATTATTAACATCACTCTTGATTCAAACCACAATTTCACTTAAATTTGCATCCAATTCCATAAATTATCATTGTTCATCCTTCTTATTCAAACTATAGCATATACCATCATAAAGAATTCATCATCCTCAAGTTCGCATCCACGCATTAATTCACTTCATTTACACTCAAATATACCACTATCATTGTCATTTTAATTTTTATAATATCAAATCTAAAATTCATATGAATTACTTGTGATTGTTGAATTTGATTTTTAATTTTATTAATTTAAATATATTTAATTATGGTTAATTAATAACAAATAAAAGATAGAAAGAATAAAATTTTTAATTAATTATATAAATAATATATATGTAGAGGGAATGTATAAAATTATTATTTGGATATTTTAGTTAGAATGTAGTGTGAACAATTAAATTAAAATAATGGTGTATCTAATAATATGTAAAAAAAATTAACATATATAAAAAAAAATTAAAGAGTAATTTAATAAACATGGAAAGAGAAAAATATAATAATATAAAAGGGAGACAAAATAATTTTTAAATAAGTTTCATATATATATATATATAATATAATTATATAAATTGTAAAATAATCTTCTATCTTACAAATGAAATCTAGTTTCAACATCTCAATTATTAACTCTTTGATCATTTTCAAAAAATAAATAAATTATAATTCGAATATCAATGTGCAATATTTCACACTGAGGTTTTTTAGATTTAATCTATTTCTACCCAAATTGTAAGATAGCTTACAAGGTTCACATGCCTTTGCAAATCCTTGAATGAGGATATTACATGCTACATATTCAACTCACTTATATTTGATTATCTATCCTCTTAATCATAACCATTTCTTTAACCCTCTTTAACCCTTGCAATTCACATAAGATTTTGATTGTTGCAATTCACATAAGATTTTGATTGTTGCAATTCACATAAGATTTTGATTGTTGCAGTTAGCATGAAGGATTCGGACGGTAAATCTGTAATTGAAACCTTTCGAATATATTCAAAGATAGTTTAAATTGATTAGTTCTAATTAAAGCATTTAGAACAACAATGACTATTCTGGCATAAGTTTAATATTATAATCCATTTTAAGCAATCCAACACTCTTTTTTAATTATAAAAGAGAAGAAGTAAAAAGAAAAACATAATTATGAATTATTACTTTTCTTATGAGATAATAGAATCATGAGAGAGAATTTTCGAAAACAGGTGAAAAAGAAAAAAGTAATTAAGAATTATTTACTACGAATAGAATCATGAGAGAGCATGTTCTATTTTATTATATGGAGTAAATTTATATTTTATTATGAGAGAGATTGAATGTCTATATGAATTGTATGAATGAAACAAACATCATTTTTAATTAACGATCTAAATATATATTTATTCTCATATTTATATTCAAATTAACCACTTCTTGATTTTGATCAAGCAGTTTAAACACTTTAAAATTAAGCATCATTATATATATATATATATTAGATAGTTAAAAAGTTAAAGTTATATTGTTAAAAATGTTCCTTGTTTATCAAATTTAATGTTTAATTTAAAATATAAAGTTTTGTTAACCTAATTAGTTAAAAGGTTTATTTGTTTTTGTTATAAATTCAAAACATAAATATAACATTTTTTTATTTTATTTTTAATCGATTAAAATTTATGGGTGGGTCAAATTCATGATTCAACTCAATTATTAATTTACTCTTCATATATATATATTTAAATTAATTTTTATATATATAAACATTCTTAGCTTAGCTGGGAGAGCAAATGACTTTTAACCTTGTGAATATTTTTGTTTAGAAGATACATTAACCATTAAAATTAAACATATATTCTTTACTTAAGCTAAAAATGGGATATAATTTTATTAACCTAAGTTGTCTGCTCAGTTAGTTGATTTGGTTGAGCACATAACTTTTAACAATGTGGTTCGATTTCTTGACTTGACAATTTTTCAATATTAATGTGAATATTTTTGTCTCCATATACATCAACCATTAAAATTATATAAACATAAATATTCTTTACTTTTGTTAAAAATGAGATGTGATTTTTATTAACATAAGTCGTCTTACTCATCTCATCATGTAATATATATATATATATATATATATTACTGCTTAATTATTAAATTAAGCTAATGACTGGGTTGAATGTTTGATTGATTTGAATTTTTGTGTGATTAATTTGGATTTTTGTGTGAGTAATATCGATATATTTGAATATAAAATGGAACGGTTTGACTTGATCTTTTATTATTCTAAAATATATATTTATATATATATATATATATATATATATATATTAACTTATATATATTTTTTTATTAATATATTTTTTTAAATTCTTTTTATATTTATTAAGTTGTTTATTATTATTATTATTTATTTTATTTTATATTATTATTAATTATTTTATAATCTATATAATTATATATATACATATTTATTATATTTATATTAATTATTTTGTAATATATATAATAATATATTAATAAATAATTATATATATAATAATAGTAAAATTTATATTAATATTAATTATTTTATATTTTATATAATTATTTATATTGTATATATATATCCCCTGTTTAAAATAAATTGTCAAAAACTTACTTAATATATATATATATATATATTATATTAAAATCAACCATCACAATTACTCTAGCATTCAAAGAGTTGAAATTTCATATATAAGACCATGAGTTCGTTAAAATAATAATGGTGGTTGTGGTGGTATATATATGGAGATGAAGAAATTAAAGGAAAAGATATTGTGATATAAGACTAAAATGAGTATGACAATGGTGTTGGTATGTATGGGATTAAGATATGTTGGTATAATACTAAAATTACAATAATTATTGGTGATGGTATATATTTGGGGATGAAGAAATTGAAGGAGGTGATAGGATGATAATAATGGTTGTATATGTGGGTGAGAACTTGAGAAAATGTGTTGTTGCTTAAAAAAATTTAACCAAAAAATAATTTGGTCTTCTCTTCAATTTGTTTATAAAGTAGCTCGAATTAGATAAGATTATTTTTGGCTCTTGAGTCCAAAATTATACAATATAAAGATATTGTTTTTCTACAATATAAGGTGTTGCACTAAATCACAATTTGTAAGGGAGTAAGAAATATATGATGACTATGAATTTTTTTTTTTGGCAATGAACTCCTTCGATTGACATCCATAAATCTTGACTACTTACTGAAATAGTAAAATTTTAAGATCATTCATTTTTCTTTTCTATTGATTTATCATTATTATCATGTATAAAAATTACAGAACATTAATAGATTGTGAGTTTCATGTATTTTATTATATTTTAAAAAGTCACTTGATTTGACGTATTTAAAGAGATTACCATTATATTTTCTTCTATAATATAAGCTCACATTTCAATCTTTGTTACCTTAGTTACTGAATAATCATGCAAATATTTACACCTTATATATTGCTCTAATATTACTCACGGTGCTCATATTTATTTTGAGTATTTTGGTTTTAAAATTTCTATAAACATTTTTTTTGAGAAGATAAGTAAATTTGACAAGATTAAAAAGTTTACAGACCATATGGTAAAATTTTTAAATTGAATGGATGTTTGATAATTTTCACTTACTTTATATATATATATATATATATAATATTAATTTTTTTTATTAATTTAATCATAAACGGTTTCTTCTGATGATTTATCCAGATGACCCATCATTATTGACTTCTTATAAAGGACAGACTTTTGCGAAAAGAATATATATCATTGTTGCGCCTATTATAACCTTATGCATCTAAAAAATGTTGATAGTTGATAAATTTTATATTATTTTTACTCTTAAAAAAATCAAAAAAATTTCATTACTAATAACATAAAAGTCTAACTATTTTCATGTCAAAACTCCCAAAAATCGAATTAAGGGTAACAAATACATTTTTTTTCTATTATTATTTTTTAAATAATTTATACACATTCTTTAAATTTTCATTAATAGGTTAGTGAAGAACCATGCAAATATTTATACATTTATGGCTTCAGGACGAATTATTTAAGAAGTAATTGTTAGAAATCTTGTCTTGAAATAAATTACAGAAATATATATAAAATGATGTTACAAATAAATGAAATAAATAAAATATATGAAGAACAATATCACCGAATAAATTGTTGATTCGAGGCATGTGCTTAACACATTTCCCTTAAAACAGTTCCATTTTCTCCCGTTTGTGCTGGAGCTTATCGCAGATGGCTGTCTCCCAGGGTACAAGGAATCCTGTAGTGATTCTGCACTGAAATTACTACTCGTCGAACTTGATCAGCGTACCTGAACTATCACCGAGTTTCAACGGAAATATCGAGCAAAAAAACTCAAAAAACACTCACAAAAACAAGAAGAAGACTTTTAGAATTCTAGAGTGAGAAAGAATGAAATGATGAAGTGATATGGTTTTTTTTGTCCATGGGATGATGTGGGATAGAATGGTTATTTAGATTGTTGAAATAATAAACAATTAAATAAATCATCAATTGATCCAACGGTTGACATTGATTGCCTCTTCATTTGACTTAATATTTCTTCTTAATGAAAGGTAATTGTTTGCCAAAATTAATGAAGACATTTATTTTGCAATACTCACGTTACATAGTTTTTTAATATGTTAATAATAATATTAAATTATCATAACAATTAATAATAAGAGTAATGATAGGGGGAGCGAAATATTTGCAGCGAAAGACGTGGAGTGCTGACTAGACAAGTTGACTAAATATATATTTATTTTTCTCTTTATTTTCATTAATAATTTTCTCTCTCTTCTCAATACTTTATCTTTTCTCTCTATATTAATTAATCTCTCTATATTAATTAAGACTCATTCAATAAAAAAATATCAATTATTATTAGTAAAAAACATTTAATAATTATTCTCTTTAATTTTTATTATCATAAATATGTTTTTTTTTAAATTATTGTACATATGCGATTATTATACACATTTTAATTATTTCTCTCTCTCAATAATTTATATTTTTTTATTGCAAAAAATAAAATTTATTTTCTTTATATTGAAAAAAATAAAATTTATTTTCAATAATAAAAATTACTCAAATTAAAATAAATAATAATTAATTGTGTTATATTTAATTAAAAATATTTAATTGGGTTAATTTACTATTTTATATTAATAAATTACACAATCTAATTAAAGTAAAAAAAACATGATCCAAAATATAAAATAAAATTAACAAAAAAAAATATGGTCCAAAATGTATTATAACATCTACTTTTAGAAAAACAACATAATATAATCGATAAATTGTTTTTAATCATCTCATCGCAAGAGTAGTTTTCACTAGTCTTCTATCGTCAACATAGAAATCAAAATTTTCAAATCTACAAGACAAATTAGAAATAATATATAATTTAAAATAAAAATTATATAATTTAATACTAAAAATAATTGTCTAAAACATAATAAATCAAACTTTTTTTCGAGCCTTTGTAATTGATTTCTTCACAATTTGTTCAATAACATATTGTTTTTTCTTTGTGGGTGGATGACTCTCATACTTTTAGTGGAGAGTATATTGTTTTTACACTAGATATTGTCACTCCTTTAAACTTTTCAACAATTAAGAGTTTAAAAAAGAGAATTAATCCTTTAAGTAAAATGATTAATAATTTATTATTAATATTAATATATATTATTAAATTAATAGATGATATAATTAATTAATTGAATTTAAAAAAATATATGTTTATGAAAATAAAAATTAAAGAAATTAATTATTAAGTGTTTTTTAATAATAAAAATTAATTTTTTTTATTGAATGCGTCTTAATTAATATATTAATTAATATAGAGAGAGAAAAAGTAAATAGTGAGAAATGAGATAAAATTATTAATGAAAATAAAGAGAAAAGTAAATATATACTGAGTCAGCTTGTGCACTCCACGTCCGCTCCGCTGTCCATTCGCTTCAAATGTTTCGCTCCACCTATCATTACTCTAATAATAATAACAAACTCATGTAAGTCACGCTACAAATTAACAACATTTTGTTAATTGGTTATCAAGACATTTTAATTAATTAATTTAAATTAATTAATTCAAACATTTGGATCAAATTTCACCCTTTAATTCACGTTTGAATTTCATGTGAATTTGATTTAATTTTATTACCGACATTCTAATTTCATTCATTAATGGAATTTATAGAATTAGTTTAAAATTTCCAACAGTAATTGTGAAGATGGATCGTTTAAACTAATAGTTGAGTCATCTAATAAAATATTGTCATTTTAACTTATATATTAAATTATTCTTTATTTATTTTAAAATTTGTTTTATATTATGCACATATTTCTTTTTATTATATTAAATTAAAATATGTTTTGTTCAACAAATAATAATTTTAATATTTTGTATCTAAAATTAATCATTTAATACTCATTATTCCCTAATAATGATCTTATTATTTTTTTAATAATTTATGCACATTCTTTAAATCTTCCTACATCGGTTTGTGAAGAACCATGCAAATTTACACATTTTATGTTTTCACGACGAATTACCCTAAAATGTAATTGAGAAGATGAATTGTCCAAACTAAACGTTGAGTTATCTAATTAAATATTGTAATTTTAACTTATATATTAAATTATTCTTTAGTCGTTTTAAACTAAATGTTAAGTTATCTAATAAAATATTGTCATTTTAACTTTTATATTAAATTATTTTTTATTTGTTTTAAAATTTATTTGATATTATGCACTTATTTATTTTTAATATGCTAAATTATAATTTGTTTTTGGGGAAAACGACTTAGCATCATTTCATTAGAAATTCTTAAAAACGGGAAAAAAACCAAAGACCTAGAATGAATTTGAAGTCGTAACATTCTGAATAAAAGCTAAAAAGCTAAAAACGTAAATGAATTATCTGATTACAATACATTCAATTCTAGTGAGTTCAAAAAACGGTAAATTCTAGTTCTTGCAGATATTCCAATTCTGCTCCGTGCTTGGATTTCTTCTCCACGTTCCCGCGAGGGCGCTGCAATTCGATACAATATCTTTCTATAGCTCTTCAACGCTCCCGCGGGTTCTTCTATATACCCTTGCATTCCGTTCTTGCCAAATGTTATACACCATTGCTCTAAAGCCGCACTTGAACACGCTTGTTGAAAATCTATTTCGCTTGGCTTTGAGTAGTGTCACTTCTTTGATGTTGTTCCATTCGCTCGAGAAACTAATCAGCTCCAGGCTGTTGGGTCAAATTATTTTGACTAAGTGTTGAAATAATTTAATCACTGATATTTTGATGATGAAATAACTTATGAGTTTTGATATAGTTGTATTGAAACAATATGTCGTAAGACTTGGATCTAATGAGGGTCATTAGACCGATTTTGGCTTTCATTGCATAAAATTAGACTT
This sequence comes from Impatiens glandulifera, assembly GCF_907164915.1. Classification (NCBI taxonomy): domain Eukaryota; kingdom Viridiplantae; phylum Streptophyta; class Magnoliopsida; order Ericales; family Balsaminaceae; genus Impatiens; species Impatiens glandulifera. The sequence goes on along the minus strand of NC_061867.1, from coordinate 18,341,272 downwards.
ACAGTCTAATTCATCGGAGTTAAACGTATAGTCTAATAGACGTGTAATTAGACGAATGGTCTAATAGATACACGGAATTAGACGTAAGTGTAATGCATATAATTAGACGTACAGTCTAACTTAGTGGAGTTAGACGTGTAGTCTAATGAATGCACGTAATTAGACGTAAGTCTAATGCATAAAATTAGACGTACAGTCTAACTCATCGGAGTTAGACGTGTAGTCTAATGAATGCACGAAATTAGACGTAAGTCTAATATGTTTGTAATTAGACGAGTAATCTAATTGATATTCAGAATTAGACGTACAGTCTAACTCATCGGAGTTAGATGTGTAGTCTAATATATTTTTAATTAGACGGGTAGTCTAATTTATGCAGAATTAGACGTGCAGTCTAATAGAATATGAAAGTTAGACGTGCGTCTAACTCCTTCAGACAAGTCTGAGGTAGAACCGGAATTAGACGTGCAGTCTAACTTAGTGGAGTTAGACGTGCAGTCTAATGGTTATTGGATAATTAGACGTGTTGTCTAATTAGTGAAAGTTAGACGTGCGTCTTACTCCTTCAGACAAGTCTGAGGTAGAACCGGAATTAGACGTGCAGTCTAACTTAGTGGAGTTAGACGTGCAGTTTAATGGTTAATGGATAATTAGACGGGTAGTCTAATTAAGTGAAAGTTAGACGTGCGTCTAACTCCTTCAGACAAGTCTGAGGTAGAACCGGAATTAGACGTGCAGTCTAACTCAGTGGAGTTAGACGTGCAGTCTAATGGTTATTAGATAATTAGACGCGAGTCTAATTCTATTAGACCATGCGGTCTAATAGATGTTTTTCTATTAGAAGGAGATGACTTATTTCATTAGACTGATTTTCACAATTCGTCTAACTAAAATACGTCTAATGCTCAGTTTAAGCAGTACGCTTGAATCTAGCATTTCACCTACCCACGTGCTATAGTTGTACCCTACTTCTGCTCCACTTTCTAGTGAAGATTAGTACAACAGTTATATGCATCCAATCAAGGAATGCCACGTAAGAGAATTTTCCTCACATTACTTGTTATTCAGGTACATCCCTGATGGAATATTCGGCGCACTACTAGTGATGTACGGCCACGATCCTTGTGCTCAGAACCTGCTGTGTACAATGGAGGATTTCCAATGGAAGAGTGCCACATATCATTCTTGAAGATTCGACGGTTAGCTCCTGATCAGTATTTAACAAATCTCAAGGACAACGGACAATCTGTCTTAACAAGCTGAGTAACTTTTGCCTAACGAACAAGCAATCTGATTTTGTAGAGAGATAAACTACTCAATCATCTTTCTTACTGAACTGTGAAGCTTCTTTCTGATTGTACTGTGTGTGAATCGAGAGAGAGAGCTAGAATAAAAACACCTTTAGCTAAGTGATATTCTTCATCTTGTAATTGAATAGAAAGTGTTCTGTTCAATAGTGAGCTAAGTGTATGTGTATACTGTATTTGATTCGAATCATATTATAGTGAATCCTTCCGGTGGTTGGAAGAGGGGTGACTGTGACGTAGGAGAGTTTCTCCGAGCATCCATAAAAAAACTGATGTGTTCTTCATTTCTGTCATATTTTCATATTTCATCTTGTGCTTCAAACCCAAGTAAACAATTCCGCCTTGAATCCGTTTCAAGTGTTTACACAAGTTTGCGTAGAATAGAAAGCGAATTAAATTCCTAACAGGATTTCTTTCAAACCGTTTTTCATAAGCCTTCATCCATAGCCAGACCCCAGTCTCTATTGATAAAGCCGATCCTATCAATTGGTATCAGAGCCCTGTTTCTATTCTCAAGCCTTTCCTGAAATATGTCGATCATACCCAAAGATGCCAATGCTACAGTCATTCCAACCTTTTCTCGTGAAAACTACATTGTCTTTATGATTACATGTGGAGCGTTGTCACAGAAGGCCCTATCAAGATTGATAAGGAGAAGGCTGACTGGACCGCTGATGAAAAGAGGAAGAACAACCTCAACAACATGGCTCTTGATGTTCTGTACAGATCTCTCGATGACAGTATGTTCAACAACATCATCGAATGCGACACTGCCAAAGAGGTCTGGGATAGACTCGCTCAACTGTGTGAGGGCCACGAGTAAACTAAGGAAAACAAGATCATGGTTGCCACTCAATAGTTCGACAACTTCAAAATGCGTCCTGGTGAAACAATGAACGATTTTGACACCAGATTCAGCAAGATCGTCTCCTCTTTGTCCATCGTAGGCAAGACCTATAGCAACCGGGAGCTTGCTATCAAGGTCATGCGTGCTCTTCCAAGAGAATGGGACATAAAGACTATGGCGATGAGAGAATCCAAAGATCTTAACAAGATCTCTCTCTTTGATCTCTTTGCTGACCTCAAGGCCTATGAGTTCGAGCTGAACTGTAGGATGGAAGAAGATCAACCCACGTCCGTTATCATTGCCAAGGCGCTGGTGACTGCTGAACAGCCACCAACCGCTCCGGACGTGAAGATGGCAGCTCAGCAGCTGAGCAGCGATGCCATGTCTCTCTTTGTGAAGAAGTTTGGCGACTTCATTAAGAAGAGCAACTCTAACTCAAACTCTTCAAATTCTAATGATAATAGAAAATCTAAAGCTAATGTTACTTGTTTTAACTGTGGTATTAAAGGTCATTATGCATCGGAATGCCGGAAGCCAAAGCGTGAAGATGCCAAAGATGATGGAAAAGAGCTGAAGGCTCTTATGGCTGGTGACGGAAAGAACAAAGGAAGCAGCTGTGGCTCGTACTTTTCATCCAGTGAAAGTGATGAAGAAGACGTAGCTTGCTTCAAGGCCAGAGAAGATGAAGAAGGAACTCAGAAGACTGAGGTATTTGATTTCTCTTCCGAAAGGTTTTCAAGGGAACAACTAGTAGCTGCACTAGATGACATGGTCATTGAGTACAGAAAGCTAGCAGAATCTCTAAATGAAACTAAATCTTCATCAGATTTAAATAAACCAAATCTGTCTAAAGGGAAAGAGTCAAATGATTTTGAAAAGAAGATTGAAGAGATCTCATCTGAAAATGAGATGCTCAAGGAACAGATTCAAACTCTTTCATCTGAAAATAAAAGGCTTATTTATTTTGTCTGTACATGGACAAGGTCTGGTGATGTTGTCAAATATCAGATCAGCATGTTGAAACCTGCTAGATCTAGATCCGGATTGGGATATAACAGCAATGATCCTAACCTGTCATGCAAAAAGTCAAAACCAACTGACAAGTTTAAGCCTATAAACTTTGTCAAAGGGAGTGTGACTGACAGTGAATCTGATCCTATTCATGAAGAAGTTGCTTTCAAAAATAAAATAGTTTATGTTCCACCAACTGTTAGCTTGCTTAAGAATAAGCTAGAAAAAGCTACTAAGTCTGGTAATTTAAAACCTGACTCTAAGTCAAGGAGTTGTAAAAGAAAATCTTCTTCAAAAGTTAAAGGATCAGTGGCTAGCAGAAAGTCGTTTGCTAAGTCAAAAACATACGCATTAATCACGACACAAAATGGGAAATCCATCAGAATAACTCAAATATAGATTCCTAAGGGACTAATTGATCGAGGACCCAATTGAGTTTGGGTATCAAAATGTGTAAATAGTTTATTTTGTAGGTGATGCAGGAGGATCGCAGGAAGGAAGCTAGAAGAGTACTCCTCTGAGTACACGGCTTGAAAGATCAACAATGGCATTTGCCATTCTAGAAGAATAAATATTTTTTATTTGTTAAAAGTGGTTTTGGTCTTTGGACCACAAAAATTGTTTATTAAACTCTAATGTCCATATTCATAATGAGAGGAAAAATTACTTTGGAAGTAAAGATACTCTCTAGACGAATATCCTTAATCGGTCAAAATAGACAAGGGTGTCTAAAAGAAACAGTATGTACTTAGACGGATTTTGCTCATAATCTATTCATCTAAGTCTATATGTTGAGGTGTTATACCTACGCGATTATACGGACACATCTAATAGACGATTAGACGTTTTTACGTCATGAGCAAGAGGATGTTCACGTCTAATCAACACACGTCTGACACGTGGTGTTTATGCGGAATTAGACGTACACGTCTAATAAACATTAGACGGATTTTTATAAACACGGAATTAGATGTATGTGTCTAATAGACTCATCCGTCTAATAGACGTTGTGTTATATTAGATTTATGGAGTAAGAAAAACGTCTAACTACGTGCCGATTAGACTGATCAAGGACAACTGTCCCACGTTGAGAGCTATCTGCTTTTCCCACTCAAAATATCAAACAATCATCTCTTAATAACATGAAGACACGTGTCTATCAAGTTTAGAGAAAATGACTAATATACCCTCATTTTTAATGATGACTTCTTGAAAAAGGACGTCTAACATTTATTAATGGGCCATACCCCTAAAGTAGACGGTTATTATGTATTTCCCTCTTTCATCTATATAAGGACATTATTGCATGAATTTGAAAGCTTTCAATCTCTCGAAATCCTTAAGAACCCTAGCTTTTCTTGCATTTCTCTCACTAAATCTCTCTGAAATACTGTGTCGATTCATATTCTTTCGAAAATGGTGAAGAAAATCACTCTCGGTCACTGTACTTTGCAGGTGGATTTTCCATCGGTGTATACGTTTGATCAACCGGAGGTGGTGAAGATGTTCCAAACCCTAGAATATTCTGGGTTAAGGAAGTATCTAGGCAGACCGTTCATCTTCTACGAAGACGAAGTTCGCGAGTTCTTCAAAACAACAACTATGGTGGATGACTCCATCGTAGAAACCGTCAACGGAATGGAGTTTTCTTTCAACGAAGCAGTTTATGCGGAGTTCTTTGAACTTCTGACGGAGGGTCATCTATTCGACTTGGTTCTCTCTTCAGAAATCATTGAGGAGATGAAGACAACTTTCTCTGCAGATGGTTCGAAGATCCATGTGAATGGATTCAAAAAGTTATTCAAACAACACTTCATTCTTCTGAACGACGTGGTGGCGAAGGCGCTTCAAGGGAAAGTTGGTTCCTTCAATCTCTATAGTCAAGACCGTTTTGACTATATGTGTGCTATCTCAAAAGGGATCTAGGTAAACTGGGCTCATACCCTCTTCTAGAACTTGTGCTATTCTATTAGTCAGACAAACAAGGAAAGTATCACATATGCGGCTCAACTGAGTTACTTGTTGAAGCATTTGAAGGTTCCGATTGGTGAACCGGTGCAGATCAACTCTCCAAGAGTATTTACTGCTCTTACGGTGGCTAGCACGCTGACGAGGTTGAAGAGCAACCTTGAATCTGCATCTGGTGCTTCTAGTTACCAGACCGGTGGAAAACCTTCTACCCGATCAAAGCCCTATGCTTCTGTTCTGTCAACAGGGGCAAAGAGAACGAAAATTGTAAACGAATCGGAGACCAGTTCCTCCAGTCTGAAGAGTCCAAACTAGAAAGACTATGAATCTATTGATTCAAGGTTGAAGCAAGGTCCAGGCGTACTTGCTGCAACTCCAATGTCATCATTATCCACTCCCTCAACCTATTTGAGGAAACCTTCGAGGTCTTGTGCCTTAAAGGAGAAGAAGACAAGGTCGCATAAAGCGTCTAAATCTGTAAAGGTGAAGTCTTCTAAATCTTTGGCCGCTGTGCCTAAATTTGATGTTCCCATAGTGGAACAAGCTGAATCCATATTCTCTCCATTGAGAGAATTTGCTGAAGGGCCTGCTGTTGAGTCATCCGGTCTAAATGATGAAACTGTTGACAGGGCTGAGTCTCCTGTTATTCAAACTGATCTTGTAGCCGCCGGTGCTACAGAGTCATCGCAACCAGAACAAGGTGTTGTTCTTACCCTTGTGGCTGGTGAACCCATTTCTCCAGTTCCTAAAGATTCATTGGTAGCTGGGAAAGTTGTTCGTATGGATCTCCCTGCCGAGCTCTGTAAGAAACCACAATCGGCGTTCGAACTGATGCGTTCCAGAAATCGGGCTGATGGAATCATGATCGGTGAACCAAGACCTGCTCCAAGACCCATAGAGGTTATCGGAAAAGGTAAATCCTTTGCAATTCAAGTTCCTGAAAAGGTATCGGAGGCAACAGGAATTGTTGACCTCATTTTAGATCAAGTTAAAGTTCTTGTTGTTGAGAAATTGGGAATTTATGAATCCTGGTCCATGGAGAGGCTGTCCTCCAAGTACAACAATTCTCTGTCAAACGCTGCTATTACTAAAGAATGGAAGAAAATGGTGGCAAACGAGAAGAAAGTCTTGAAATGGGCAAGAACTTCAGAAGTTGGTGAGGCTCTAAAGAAAAGAGAACTGGTGGAAGCTTGAATATTTGGAAAAGTTCTTTTTCCAATTTTCGAAGCCAGGAAAGCTAACTTCAATCCTGATGTGAAAGGAGCTGATGTTGAAATGAAGGTATTGAAGAAGATGAACGATATCTTGGACAGTTATGTTTCTGTTGCTTTTAGACACATTCATGGCGCCGATTGCTCTGGCGCAGAACCTCTCAATGAAGAAGAAGAAGCTATGGATATTCCAGATGCTGATAATGATGTTGATGAGACAGATGCTGCTCTCCTGATCGAATTCGGAAATCTTTCTGCCGAAGAGAGACGCATTCTAGATCAACCTATTCAAGAACATATGAATGGAGAAGAAGAAGAAGAAGAAGAAGTGATTATCCAAGAGCCTGAACAAGCTCTTGAGATAAATGAAGAAGAAGTCATCATAGAAGACGTGACTCAGGAGGCTTTTAAAGCTCCTATTGAAGAAGACGTGTTAATAACCCCTATTGCGAGAACAGAGGTTGTTCAAGAAAAATTGGCCGAGGATACTCAGCTAGAAACTGCCAGAACTGAGGGGGAACCCTCCAAAGAGAATAATGATGAAGAAGAAAGTTCCTCATCTGAGGAGGAACAGGATCAACCAACAAAGTTTATCAAGCCCGGTTTATTTCCCAACACCATTGTGGGAAATGTTCATGAAAACATCAACATTCCTCTTCACTACACTGGAAATCTGTATGAGAGATTTCAGAGAGCTGAAGAAGAAATTGAAGAAGGAGAGCGAGATGAAGCTGCTAAGAAAGCCAAAATGAATCAACCGGAGCAATCCTTGCAGATTCATACAAACTTTGAGCCGATTCAAAGCATGGCAACAGAATCTGAAGAAGTCTCGTCTCATGAAGAGTCATCTGCCGGAGGAAACAAAGTGTTAAGATCTATGAGGTCTATGCTCTCATCAATTCAGAAGACCATGTCTCAGACTTTGAACTCAAGGGAAGAAGAAAGAGAGAGCTTTGACAATATTTTCAAGGTCCTCACTTAGTTGGATAACACTTTGAAAAAAAACACATATGAGATCCATATCGCGAATGTAAACTTTTCAAAGTTTGAAAAGCAACTCTTCAGCCGTCAAAGTGAATTATTGGACATTGAAAGGCAATTCAATGATGAACGCCACAAGGAAACCTTGGAAGAATTCAGTCTGGTGAAGAATCAGATGGTGGAAATTTAGGGGTGTTTGAGCAGGAATGATAATGAACGTCAGGAACTTGCTGACTCCATTGCTAGGAAATTTCAAGCAAAGGAGGATGCAAAGGACAATGCTGAAGGTGCTCAACCTCGTCCAGTTCAAGGAGAATCAAGCAGAAGAAATGATGGTGTGTCAACCGGCACAAGATCCAGGCGAGCTCCAATCACTGATGACAATCCTAGGCCAACCAAGAGAGGTGGAGGTCGAAGCGGTGGTGAGCGTGGAGGTAGAAGTGGTGGTGGCCGGAGTAGGCTATCAAATGTTGATCAAGGTGGACGTGCCAGTGGTGGTGAACGCGGTGGAAGATCAAGTGCAGGCGGTCGTGGTGGTCGCGGCTATCCTCCTTTCTTCAACATCCTTCCTGGTCAAGAGATGAGTCCAACTGATCCTCAAGTTAAAAGGGAAGAACAATGATTTCTCTTCTTTTACTCTATTAAACTCTATTAAACATGGTTCTATGATTGTTTTCGAATATTGGTTTTGGATGAATGATGTAAGTGAACAAGGTTTCTGTTTATTTATATGATGAACGCATGCTTTGATATATGTATGCAGGTTTGCAATTTCTTCATCAAAAAGGGGGAAATTGGTGGGTCAAATTATTTTGACTAAGTGTTGAAATAATTTAACCATTGATATTTTGATGTTGAAATAACTTATGAGTTTTGATACAGGTGTATTGAAACAATATATCATAAGACTTGGATCTAATGAGGGTCATTAGACCGATTTTGGCTTTCATTGCATAAAATTAGACTTACAGTCTAACTCATCAGAGTTAGACGTATAGTCTAATAGACGTGTAATTAGACGAATGGTCTAATAGATACACGAAATTAGACGTAAGTCTAATACATAGAATTAGACGTACAGTCTAACTTAGTAGAGTTAGACGTGTAGTCTAATGAAAGCACGGAATTAGACGTAAGTCTAATGCATAGAATTAAACGTACAGTCTAACTCATCGGAGTTAGATGTGTAGTCTAATGAATGCACGGAGTTAGACGTAAGTCTAATATGTTTGTAATTAGACGGGTAGTCTAATTGATATTCGGAATTAGACGTACAGTCTAACTCATCGGAGTTAGACGTGTAGTCTAATATATTTGTTATTAGACGGGTAGTCTAATTTATGCGGAATTAGACGTGCAGTCTAACTCAATGGATTTAGACGTGCAGTCTAATAGAATATGAAAGTTAGACGTGCGTCTAACTCCTTCAGACAAGTCTGAGGTAGAACCGGAATTAGACGTGCAGTCTAACTTAGTGGAGTTAGACGTGCAGTCTAATGGTTATTGGATAATTAGACGTGTAGTCTAATTAGTGAAAGTTAGACGTGTGTCTAACTCCTTCAGACAAGTCTGAGGTAGAACCGGAATTAGACGTGTATTCTAACTCAGTGGAGTTAGACGTGTAGTCGAATGGTTATTGGATAATTAGACGGGTAGTCTAATTAAGTGAAAGTTAGACGTGCGTCTAACTTCTCCAGACAAGTCTAAGGTAGAACCGGAATTAGACGTGCAGTCTAACTCAGTGGAGTTAGACGTGCAGTCTAATGGTTATTGGATAATTAGACGCGAGTCTAATTCTATTAGACCAGGCGGTCTAATAGACGTTTTTCTATTAGAAGAAGATATTTATTTCATTAGACTGATTTTCACAATCCTTCTAACTGAAATACGTCTAATGCTCAATTTAAGTATTACGCTTGAATCTAGCATTTCACCTACCCACGTGCTATAGCTGTACCCTACTTCTGCTCCACTTTCTAGTGAAGATTAGTACAACAGTTATATGCATCCAATCAAGGAATGCCACGTAAGAGAATTTTCCTCACATTACTTGTTTTGCAGGTACATCCCTAATGGAATATTCGGCGCACTACCAGTGATGTACGGCCACGATCTTTGTGCTCAGAACCTGCTATGTACAATGGAGGCTTTACAATGGAAGAGTGCCACGTATCATTCTTGAAGATTCGATCGTTAGCTCCTGATCAGTATTTAACAAATGTCAAGGACAACGGACAATCTGTCTTAATAAGCTGAGTAACTTTTAACTAACGAACAAGCAATCTGATTTTGCAGAGAGAGAAACTACTCAATCATCTTGCTTACTGAACTGTGAAGCTTCTTTCTGATTGTACTATGTGTGAATCGAGAGAGAGAGCTAGAATCAAAACACCTTTAGCTGAGTGATATTCTTCATCTTGTAATTGAACAGAAAGTGTTTTGTTCAATAGTGAGCTAAGTGTGTGTGTAAACTGTATTTGATTCGAATCAAATTATAGTGAATCCTTCCGGTGGTTGGAAGAACGGGTGACGTAGGAGAGTTTCTCCGAACATCCATAAACAAACTGCTGTGTTCTTCATTTATGTCATCTTTTCATATTTCATCTTGTGCTCCAAACCCAAGTAAACAATTCTGCCTTGAATTTGTGTCAAGTGTTTACACAAGTTTGCGTAGAATAGAAAGCGAATTAAATCCCTAACATGATTTCTTTCAAATCGTTTTTCATAAGCCTTCATCCTTAGCTAGACTCTAGTCTCTATTGATAAAGCCGATCCTATCACAGGCTTTATAGAATCTGTCCCAAAGCTCTGAAGCAATACAGCAGCTCCCGAATAAGTGATCTATGGTTTCTTCATTTCCTCTGTATAGAAGACAGCTCGCATCCGGGATGCTCATATACTTGCTGATATGATCACGAGTGTTGAGTCTTTCCCAGAAGGCGAGCCATAGGATGAACTGGTGTCGAGGGATAATATTCGTTGACCATACAAGAGGAGCCCATTCTACTTTCTGTGCTTTTTCTCGGGTTACCTCCCATATTTTCTTCGATACCAGCTTCCCATTGTCCTCAGCTTTCCATTTATGAATATCCGGTCTATCGTGTAGTTGTACGTTACTTATATGATCAAGTATCCTCTATCCTTCTAGATTTTTTCTTAGGAGTGAGTCCCCATTCCCGTCTTTAATGTCCTTAATTTTTGCTTCTGCACAGTCCCTTCTAATACGGGTATTTTGAAACTCCTTCTTGTGGATGATAGGTTGGTTTTCGAACCAGGGGTCGTGCCAAAATAGAGTGCTTTTATAATATCTTTTAGGTCAACAAATAATGTTTTTGATATTTTGTATCTAAAATTAATCATAATACTCATTATTCCCTAATAATATCCTAATACGATATCCCTTCTTCTAGTGTAACTGTAATAAGAGGTAAATACTAACTCTAAGTTTCTGGTTTGAATCAATTAGGTGACAAGTTATTCGTCTGGTTAATTGTCTTTGCGGGTTACATACTTAATCCATTCTTTCATTTATTTATTTATTTCTCAAAATATTCTATTACTCATTGTCCCTTCATTTTTTTTATTAACAATTATTGTTATTTATTTATTTTATTTATGAGAATGCTTATTTTAATATGTTGTTTAAAATTTATGATTATTTATTCATGATTAATTCAGTTAAACAATTTGTTCATGGTTAAAAACAAATTCAATTTTAATAAAAAAATGTTCAAAATGTTTCGTGGGAAATATTTTTATTGGGGATTAAAATATGTAAATTTGATGAGTTGGTTTGACTAAAGTGAAAGTAAGATATGAAAAGTTATTAAATTTATGAATAAATATGAAAATATATGGTTGGTGAGATAAAACAAATTAGAATTTTGAGTAATCATGTTTGAAAAATAACAATTATTATTATGTAAAAGGAACTAATATTAATAGTTTTTAAATAGAAATTAGAACAATTTATTTTTAAAAATTATTAATATTATTTTTCTATCAAATATATTTAACTTCATTTTTTATTTAATATTCATATTTTAAAATTATGAATTATTTATATATAGTTATACAAAAAATATTATCCATAAAATATAATAAATATGTAATATATATTATCAAATAATAAAAACCAAAAAACAAATATTTCGACATATTTTAAATTTTTCATACAAATTTGTTATTTTAATTTATATTGGTCTTATATATGTATAATTTTATACAAAATATTATTCTATAACATTGTTTTTATTAAATAAAAATAACAAATAATATAATTATTTAATAAACAATTAATAATTATATATATTTATATTAATATATTATTAAATAAAAAGATTGAAATAAAAAGAATAAAAAAATGTTTCATAAAAATAAATTATAAATAAAATCAAAATAACTTTAAGATTTAAAAATATATTTAACTAATTAGTTTAAGGTTTAAATGATTGAGAAATAGATTTTAGAATTATTATTATTATAAAACAATAAATTAAAAAACTATAAGAAACTTGAGAACTTTAGGGATTATTAGTACACTCTTGCATTTGCTACTAAGTACTTGAGAACTTTAGGGATTATTAGTACACTCTTGCAGTTGCTACTAAGTACTTAACTAATTAAAAACTAACCATTTATAGTTTTCTTAGTTACTTCTTAAAAAAATAATTATTAGCTATTATAATTGTATGTGTCTAAATCTTTTAAAAATAATAGTAATATAGCATTCACTGAGTTTAATTATTTCTAAAAGAAAAAATATTTTAATTAATTTGTTTGGTTCAAAATTTGAAAATCTAATTTTTAAATTCGTCAATAGTTTTATTATTATTATTTTTAAATTCATAATTCAAATTTTAATTAACTATTCTCATATCAAATAACCTTTCATATTATATTATTTAGAATTGTAAAATAAAATAACAAATAAGACCAACAAATATATAAAAATATATATGTAACGTATGACATGTAATCGCGTGTGACACGTTTTAAATAGTCAAAAAAAAAATAATATTATAATTTAAAAAATAATTTTTATACCAAATAAATGAAATTCACCGTATCCAAAACTACATTGTGCTCATTAATTCCATTTATGTTTCCATGTTTTATGGTTTTATTTATACTTTTGACTAGTTTATTACATATTTAAAACACTTTCCTTTTAGAGGGAAATGGCACGTGTTATGACTTATGAATAGTGTTCTGTTCTTCTTCATCTTCTTCTGTATATATATATATATATATATATATATATATATATATATATATATATATATATATATATATATATATATATATATATATATATATATATATATATATATAAGACGAACCCATGAACTTCATTACCAGCAGCTTGAAGTAATCAAGAGAGAGAGAGAAAGAGTTCATATTATTAATTGTTTGCTTCTTCCATGGCCAATTTACCTCACTCTTCCTCTGTGAATGCCGCATTCGGCAGTACCAGCACCATTCCCGGCGAAATGCAATTAGCTGAGAGGTTGGTATTTGATATTATCAATCCTGATCTTAGAGAAAACGCCCTTTCTGAGCTGGCCAAGGTTCTTCTTTAACTTTTGTTTTCCAATTTCTTGTGTTGTTTAGTTTGATCGAAATTGACCCATGTTATTTGTTTATCTAGTTTGTGTGTTTAGAAGAGGGAACGGTTTCAAGATTTGGGTCCATTGTTGTGGCATTCTTTCGGTATTATGGCTGTTTTCTTGCAGGTACTTCTTCTCCTTCCTTTCATAACTCTTTTGTTTGAGAATATTTTTCACAATAAATAAACTCATTTCTTTTTTACAGGAAATCAAAGCTATTTACCCTGCTTTATCTCCCCCCACTCTTACTCCAGATCAATCGAATCGAATATGTAACGTTCTTGCACTCCTGCAATGCGTCGCATCACACATCGATACACAAAATTTATTTATAGATGGTATTTATTATGTTTCTCAAGTTTGATTCTATATATCTAATAACGATCTCATTAAATAGGGTAATGACTATGGGTGTTTTAATTTTGAAATTGCAGCCGACATTCCTTCGTTCCTATATCCATTTCTTAGCCCAACTAGCAATTTAAGGTCTTTCGAATATTTGAGGCTCACTTGTTTGGGTGTGATAGGTGCCATGGTAAAGGTACACTAACAAACTGTAATTAGATAAAATTTTCTTACAAAACCTTCTAATAATTTTCTTTTCAATTTTTGATAGGTTAATAATTCTAAGGTTATTAATTACCTTATTAAATCCGAGATAATGCCAATGTGCTTGAATACAATGGACTATGGTACAGAGTTATCGAAGACTGTTGCGACGTTTATCGTGCAAAAGATTTTGCTCGATAATGCTGGCCTCAATTATGTTTGTGCGACGCAAGATCGTTTTTTGGCATTAGCCCAACGTTTGGATAATATGGTGAACAACTTGGTTGAGCAGCCTTCGGATCGTCTGCTCAAGCATATTGTTAAATGTTACCTTAGACTATCTGAGGATCAAAGGTACATTTATTGTCATTCTATATTGAATATAAACTTCATATATATTTGTTTAAATTATTGAATGTTTCAGGGCGCTTGGAGCTTTGAAGAGTTATCTTCCGATTAAGCTGAGAAACAGTACATTCACAAGTTCTTTCTATGTAAGTTTAGATTTATTTTTTATCCTAATAAATTATGGTTTTAAATGTATATAATGTCTTCCTCTGCGGACTGCGTCTAATAAGAATGAATATTGTTAGATGGATCCAACGACTCGAGGATGCCTACTCCAACTTCTCAAGAATGTTGAAGGATAATTTATTTGATGTTTTATATATATTTGAGGTTTCAATGATTTATTTGGTTGTAGTCATTTCAAAGGTTCTTATGAGATTCTAATAACATTTGATTCTAATAACATTTGTGGTTGTTATAGTTTAAATTAAGTTTTAATATTATAAAGTATTATTTTATTTTTGTGTTCTGTAGAATAAATTATCACCATGATGGATCGAATTCATAAGAAAGGCAGTACAATTGGAAATGTGCTAACTTAGTAGTATTTGGTTCATTGCTCTAGTTAATATAAAATAAAATTATAAAGTTTTTCTACATAAATTAAATCTTATTTAAAGTTATTTAAAAATTATTAACCAAGATACTAAATATTACGAGTTCGATTAATTAATAATTTAATTTTTTTATTATTTTAATATTATTTATTTTAAAATACATTCTTTTTAAGAAAAGTTACACAATACATAAAGTAATAACCTTCCACCTAAACTTAAGATGGTTTTATTGGAAATTAGACACCACTCTTACTATTTAAACAACTTAAGTTTGAAGTATATATTTTAAAAGAATATATGTTTGGATTATGCTCCTAATTATGTATATTTTATAGTGAACACACATATTATTATTTTAATAATATTCTTAATCACAAAATATATTAGAATAAATGTTTAATGTATAATTTTAATAATGAATAGTCAATTTAATTTTCTTCATCTAAAGTTGAGACAGTTGAGAATTTGCTTTAATAAATGTTTCTTTCTTAAAAGATGGAGGTTGAGACGGTTGCGAGTTTCAATGTGTGTAAACGTCATGATTTAGTTAAAATTTGTAAAAGTTAAGATGATTGTGATCATCAATTTGGAAACAATACTTTAATTAAAGTTTATCGCATATAGAATTTCAACGAGTAAATGTCACCTTCCATTAAATTTTACTTTCAAAACAACTTAGATTGTTTCGAATTGCCTTGTGTAATCGTGTAAAGAAAGTGAAATACAACTAGTCTCAATGTGAAACCATCAGTAGTGAAATACCACAAGTCTTAACTAGTAACCATCACAATTCAATAAAGGAACCACAAATCTTAATGTGTAACCGCCATAGTCCCGTAAAAGGAGTTAAAAAGAAAATTTTCAATGTATAACCGTCATAATTCCTGTAGACACTCATTTTACCCTCAATTTTATAGTTTATCTTCTTAATAATCCCAAGTCTATTATCGTTTTAAAATTTATACACGAATTATTTTAAGAGTAATTATTTTTAGAACATGAGTTTCCAAAATAGTTGTTTTCGAATTTTAATAAGTTAAGGTGATAATTATTCTAAGTTAAGGAAAAATTAGAAATTTTATTATACTTAACATATTTAAAGTTCAGACTGTGTCATTGGCATTTTGATACAAGTCTGTTGATCAGACTACAGGCAGCAGAAGATTGTCAAGTATGCAGTTACCCATTTTGGTATAAGTCCAAAAGCAACTTCCTAGGAGCAGGTAATTGTCAAAACTGCTTGAATGATAAAGTCAAGTAAAGACAAATTAGGCCGGTTGTCTCATGCCTTGGGAAGCTTCAACCGCATTTAATGCAATGTTGCTCATTTTGACCAACAAATCAAAGAGAGAAATATGACCGTTGTCATATTTCCACTATAAAAGAAGAAGCTAAAGAAAGAAACAACCACGGTTTTTAAAAATTAAGTTACAGAGCTATCAAGTGAGAAACCAATTGATTCATTCTTTCAGAAGTGTTAAGTGTTCATTGTATTTACATACTATCTAGTGTATTATAATTCTTATTCCGTGTGAAGAGTTGTAAGTCAATATCAAGTACTAAATAAGCCTTGATCATTCGACATATTGTATTGT